>NC_091954.1:34080550-34407472 GCF_031021105.1 Erythrolamprus reginae
AAGAACTAAGTTCTCATTTTTTGAATGGGTGAATCCTAAAGAAACCAGGACTATTTCCTAATCACTGGGTAAATTGTGAACAGAAATTATGCATCATTGCTAAAATGTTGTATGTCAGATAGATATTACGGACTTCCGGTTGGCAGTGCAGGAGTGACAGCTGTAGAAAAGTAACTCTGTGTTCTTCGAGGCTGTTTTTCTTTCAATCTGGAAACCTTTGGGGGAATGACCAGTTTGTAGGACTGGGTGGTCAAGAAGGAGACAATCCGGGCCACAGCATGGCAAAGGCGTTCACCCGCTGGGCTGAAGGGAAACCCTTACTATCTGGATTGAAAGCGCTCGTTCATGCTCTTTGAAGAATGGTGGGTCCGAAGTCTCAGCACACCATTAAAGAATAAGGAAAAGAAGATTGAGATGTATTGAACCCAAATTGTAAATTGGTTTTTCACAGGTCAGAGCATTGCAGTGAGAGAGATCCATCTAAAAAGACAAAAGTGACAAATCACGCAAAGAGAGATATAGTGGCCAAAATGAGAGGAGAGCAGAAGGACATGACAGAACTGAATAGGTTACAATAAACAAGCTATCTGAAAGTCAGAAAAAAGATCTCTCTGGAGGATCTAAAATAGTACCACCTATATTATTGGCTGATACTGTTTCCTTACTTTTGTTAATGAAACAGGATGCACCTTACTGGAGACCAGAGATCAGAGGTAGGAGATGAGAGTGGAGATTGAAACACAGAAGAGTGAATGGCGCATGGTGGACATTTTAACAGAACGCAAGTAGAGCGGAACGACAGATCACATTGCTGTGTGCACCCGTGAGTAGTTAAGAAAACAATCAACTACAGGGGAAATATTGGATTAACTATTAACTATTAACTATAAAGGCTACAGCAGTGATTTTGTTTGGCTATCCCTTTGAGAGATCGGAGATAGGAGAGAAGAACAGAGACCGGAAGCTAGAATGGCGAAAAATACATGGTAAATGACTTGACAGTATTGGAACCAAGCGGAATGGAATGTTAAACCATGAGATTACATTGTTGAATGGGAAAAACAACAATTGGTTACAGACATGGAAAACATCAGTTCACATATAAAAAGAACTAAGGAAATGAGACTTGAAAAACAATTATGGACTCTGGTATTGAAACAACAAAGCAAAAACAAAAAAGATCTTATCTCAGTCTAATAACGTTACTTTAAAGACACTTCTATGAACTTTTATTGATATATGTGTGTGTGTGTGTGTGTGTGTGTGTGTTTGTTTGTTTTCATAGATTTTCACGGGTATAGGTGTATAGATCTTTTCCCATGTAAGGTTGATAGACTCCTAGTGACAGACAAGGTCCCACTCATCATTGGGTGAACAAAGCATGGTCCAAATACTGCTGGATGGATGTGGAGTGCTGGCTCAGCTACTACAATTGGTTGGCTGTATTGAAACATCCTGATTAGTTGGTGGGGTAACACCCTGAGTAATTGATGTAGTTGATGTATGCACATTAGTTGATGTTAGTACATTGGGGTGACATTCTGAGTGGTTGTGGCAGATGATGCCTGCAACCTAGTCAGTTATTTTGTAATGTATGTCTGTGGTGTAATATCCTGGGTCTCTTTGGCTCTGAGTTTGTGGTCTGGCGTGTATCATAATATATATAGAGAGAGAGAGAGACAACCAATAGAAGAAAATAGAATAAATATATTGTGCAAATGGTTCTTAAGTAGAGGCAAAAAAAATCTTGAGCACCCGGTTCTTATCTAGAAAAATTCTTAAGTAGAGGCATTCTTAAGTACAGGTACCACTGTAAAAGTATCTATTTAGATTATATAAGATCTATTTAGATTAACTATGAACTATAAGTTTATAAGATTTTATAGAAATGCATAGATTTTATAGAAGTATTGATATAGATTTAAATATAGTACAATTTTTTTAAAATACTTTTTATGTTAATTGATTAGGAACATTTAATATCTTAATTAACTTTAGATTTACTGATATTTTGACATATTATAAAATTTGATTAGTGAAACATCTGAATATATATACTTATAACTTATAACTTTATATTCATATGAATATTTATATATTAATAGACATTTAAATATATTGTATACCTCTAGAATCTATTAAGACTTAAGGTAAATTGTTAACCTGAATATTGCAAAAGAGTACAGTACTATGTGGTCATTTGGAATAAAATACTTAAAATTTTAGAACAACAGAGTCTGATTTTGAAGGATAGGTCAATCATAGATAATCTAAGGGTAAATTGTTGGGGGCTTGGGGATGACACTATGGAGTCCGGTAATGAGTATTTCAGATCAAGACCAACTATGCTAGGTGACATCATCTGCCAAGGGAAATCCACATAAGATTTGCATGGGAATCATTCAGGGATAAAGTATATGCAGCCACAAGAGGGGAAACATTAACTTACAAGGACAGAAAAATTAATATTTTGAAACAGATCCCGAGAAGAGTAAGGGAACTCAGATGGTATTACAGATCCCTAGCAAATATACTAAACCAGAAGAGCATTATGTTTAGATGGATCATCCCAGAGGGGATGCTGATTACATTAGAATGGAGAAAGGTAAAGGTAGATATGATAGAAAGAGCACAAGAGATCTATGAGCAAACAGCCAATATAGAAGGGGAAACAGAAAGTGAAGAAAATTTAGAGGTAGAAAGCCAAGAGGAAGAGAGAGTGATGGCAGAAAAGGAGAAAGGAGAAGGAACAAAAGAATCAGAGAATACAAATAAAAAAGTAGACAGAGTAAAAACAGGAATGCAAACAGCGGCAGAAACAAGTAAATAGATTAAAAAGGCTTCACAAGAACTAAATGCAACAAGAAATAAAATTTATATCTTTAAATATCAAAGGATTAAATAATCCATAAAAAAGAAGAAAAATACTTGCAAAATAATCAAATTAAAAGGTGGAATAGCATGTTTACAGAAAGTTCATATTAAGCAGATACACAAAAAAATATTTAGAATGTAAAAAATTAAGAGAACTCTATACTTCACTAAGCGATAAAAAGAAAAAAGGAGTGGCAATCTATGTACAGAAAGAAATCAAATCAAAAGAAATAAAAGCTGCCCAATACTGATTGCAATTGATGGGAGATATTTCCCACCAGATGGGATATGGTGGTGGGCAAACAAAACCAGACAGATCCATTGCATTGCTTTCCTTAGCTTGTCCTGCATTAAAGCGGTTACAGCAGCAACATCATTCATTAGTTTCTTTATGGAGGCAAAATTGCTTGATGACAACAGCAGAAATTACACCGGCATCATTTTTTGTTTTGGTTATCTCAAAGAATGCAGGAAAATTATTTAGCCCAACTAACAGCCCTAATTTATCAGTTTGTTCACATGTTGCTCATGCTCCATTGCAGGTAGTTCTCGGCTTACTATCACAATTGAGCCCAAAATTTCTGTTGTTAAGTGAGACATTTGTTAAGTGAGTTTTGCCCCATTGTACGACCTTTCTTGCCTCAGTTGTTAAGTGAGTTGTTAAGTCACCATGGCTTCTCTCCATTGCCAGCCACTCCTCAAGACCCGAGGGACCTGGGACTGTCTCATCCTGTTCTTACAGTCACTCCTCCGGGGTGAGAGAGACAGCACCATCCTCCTCCATTAGCCCTAGTTCTATCTTGTCCTCCTCCTTGGACCCAGGCTTTGATAGGGCCATGACATGTATACCACCACCATTCATATTTCCCCTCTCCATGCAATTTGTTATGCATAGAGCGAAGGATAACTGTAGCTTTGGCATCCAATGGGCAACAGCCTATCTAACAGATGTAGACTTTGCAAATGATATCTGATTGATTGATTGATTGATTGATTGATTGATTGATATGCCAAGGACTCATATTGCTTAGTGAAACCAAGGGGTGCTTGCAAAAAATAGCTAAAAATTTTGGTTTAACCAACAAGATTTGTTTATTGATAAATTTTGAGAAGGTCAAGTTTAAGTAAGTCAGAAGTGCTCAGGGTAATAAGCCTATAAGAGGCTGTGGCCAGGCTATATAAGAAGTCCAGTGTTATTTATCTTGGCAGCATTATATCTATTGATGGAGGTACAGAAGGACATTAACTATCAAATAGGAATGGCAGCATCCATGTTATAGTACATGCACCCCATTTGGTCTACAATAGCCATTAATATTATTACGAAGATAGAACTTTTCAAGGGTGTTGTTATAACAACTGCAATATAGGTTTGTGAAACATGAAAGTGTACAACCAAGAGGATTAAATGATTAAATGATTTAAATGATGAAATCTGTCAGGCTGAAGCAATCAAGCAATTGGAAGAGGTGGTTGCATGAGAGGGAAAGATACTAGGCACAACAAATTCCTTCCAGAAGATTCAAGGTCGTCCTTTGTTAAGCAACAAAGGAAGTACAGGGGATGACTGTGGATGTTCAGAGAACTGGAGTGGTCCACGTGATGTAGGATGAGGGATGAATTTTAACCTGAGTGGGGAACTATAGGAAAAGTTAGTATCAGTTTGACTACAGTTTGTTTCCCACGTGGCTGTGTGGAAATTGGAAGTTGGAAATTGGAAATTGGAAGTTGGAAGAAGTCAAGGTTTGGACTCTGATTTGCTTCTCAGATGACAAAATGTTTTCCAACAATGCTAATGGAGAAGAATCCTCCAGGTCGTGACCACATTGCTAATGAAGAGGTACTACAAAGATCAGATTTAGAATGTCTTTTGAAGATTGTGAATGAACGTCGAATGCAGCTGGTTGGCAATAACGTATATATGCTTAAAGATTGGTATGCAAAAATTGCACGGTTTGATACAGTCTGGAGGAAAGAGAAAATGAAGCTGGAAAATTTGGTGACAAACATTTAGGGAAGATTTTAAGATTATTAATGTCCCTTTGCACAATGTCAAGATGCTGCAAATGACCAAAACCATTTGAAAATACATGGTACCTCTACTTACAAACTTAATTCATTCCATGACAGGGTTCTTAAGTAGAAAAGTTCGTAAGAAGAAGCAATTTTTCTCATAGGAATCATTGTAAAAGCAAATAATGCTTCCGATTGGGGAAACCACAGGAAGGGTGGAGGCCCTGTTTTCTCCCAGGAGATTCCTAGAGAGGCCCCATGGAGGCTTCTCCCTGCCTTTTCTGGTTACTGTTTCGGAGGCTCAAGTTCGAAAGTGGGAAATGGTTTGTGAGAAGAGGCAAAAAAATCTTGAACACTCGGTTTGTATCTAGAAAAGTTCATAAGTATAGGCGTTCGTAGGTAGAGGTACCACTGTATGCCCAATGTGTTCTTCATACATCATAATGATGATGATGAAGAGTGTGAGAATTTACTCTTAGCTATTATTGAATCATCTAAATATACATAGACCAGTTGGTCCTAGAGATCCTTGCAAACCTTAGACTTCTTGTTACTGAAATCTGAAGTAGCTTGCTTTGCAAATATGACTAATTACACTCTGCCTATCAGATGTAAGCATTTCATTTTATTCTGCTGAGATTCACTGCTGTAGTCCACCCAGACAGGATGCGATCTTATGTCTATTTGCAGGAGTGTCCACAGGCACAAAGTTAAAATGATAGCTGCAATGATGTGTGTTGCGGACAATGTTCCCTCTAATTTTTTTTCGGTGTGGGCGGAAAAGTATAGTGTCTGAGCGGCAGTCCCTTTGGGACTGGGCGGCATAGAAGTATAAATAAATAAATAAATAAATAAATAATTTTTTTAAAAAATCCCTTCTTTTTTATTAAAAGAAATTAATAATAAAACAAAACCAAAATCTATTACTATTATTACTATCTTCTCCTCTTTTTCCATCCCTGTCTCCTCCCCCCTTGTGTGTGTGTGTGTGTGAACTCTTGAACCATTTTCAATAACAGGTGAGCTATTGGAAATGGTTCAAGAGTTCACACACACACACACACACACACACAAACGGCTGGGTTTTTTTTCTTTGTTATTATTTGGGTGTTTTTTTACCATATGCTTTAAATCAAGAGTCATTTCTCTCTCTTTCTCATTCTCTCTCCCCCTCTTGCTCTCTCTCTCTTTTTCTCACTTTCTCTGTCCCTCTCTTTCTATCTCTCTCCCCCTTTTTCTCTCTCTTTCTGTGTTTTCTTTCTCTCTCTATTGCTTTCCTCTCCTCTTTCCCTCCCTCTCTTTCCTTTCTCTCCACGTCTCCGGCTTTGCTGACTGGCACAAGGCTGAAGCCAGCTGCCCGGGAAAGCCAGGAAGGTCCTCCTGCCCCCCCCAGCCGAAAACACAACGGAGGTCTTCCGCCACCAGCTTGAGCCTCGCGTTGCTCCACCCCACTTCTCCTGTCATCCTGGACCTCCGTTGTGTTTTCAGGGGAGAGTGGCAGGAAAGCCCTGTGCCGGCCAGGAAAGCCGGCTTTGCTTTCCGCGAAAGCAGCGCACCTTTTAAACACGCTGCTTTCTTGCAACTGTTTCCTGGGCAGGGGGGAGGAGGCCACTCCCCCCCCAGGAAAGAGGTGCAGGAAAGCAGCATGTTTAAAAGGCGTGCTGCTTTCACGGAAAGCAAAGCCAGCTTTCCTGGCCAGCACAGGGCTTTCCCGCCACTCCCCCCCCAAAAAAAACACAACAGAGGATGACAGGCAGGACGAAGTGGGCTGGAGCAACACGAGGCTCAAGCAGGCAGCTTCCGCGCTTTTCTTTCGGCGGAAGAGGAGGAGAGGAGGCGGATTTCTCTCTCTCTCTCTCCCTCTCTCTCTTTCAGCGAGGGGGCTGCGAGAGCGCTTTCTCTGAGTTTTTCGGGAACGCCTGCCCTGCCTCTACTGCAGCCCCCTTGCTGAAAGCTTGGGAGGAAAAAGCTCCCAGCGAAGGGACTGCAAGAGGGGTGGGGCGGGCATTCCCGAAGCGCGCGGAGAAAACTCTCTCGCAGCCCCCTGGCTGGGAGCGCAGGAGGTGGAGGAGGAGGAGAGGGGGTGGATCGGGCAGGTGGGGGGCAGGGCCGAGAGGCCAGGGGCGCGAGGGGGCCGGAGGCACAGTGGGGAGGCAGGGGTGGCCGCGGCCCCTTTCCTTTTACTGCTGGTGCCTCCCCGCTCCCCTGCAGACTGGCAGGGGGATGGGGAGTGTGCGCCCATGGAAAAGGGCGCACACGGGGGTATTTGGGGGTGCACGCCTGCTCACTGACGCAGCTTACGGGGAACGGTGGTTGCGGATAAAATACAGAATAACACAGTCAGAAGGGATCTTGGAGGTCTTCTAGTCCAACCCCCTGCTCAGGCACAAAACCCTATACCATTTCAGACAAATGATTGTCCAATCTCTTACAAACTTCCAGTGTTGGGGCATTTACAACTTCTGCAGGCAACTTGTTCTACTGATTAATTGTTCTAACTTTCAAGAAATTTCTGCTTAGCTCTAGGTTGCTTAATTTTTTGATTAGTTTCCATCCATTTCTTCTTGACCTGCCTTCAGATACTTTGGACAATAGGTTCACCTCCTCTTCTTCATGGCAGCACTTCTTAGATATTGAAACACTGTTATCATGTCACCACTAGTCCTTTTCACTAAACTAGACATAGCCAATTCTATACTTGATTGGAAAACTGAAACCACATTAGAATTTAGAATTAGAATCTAATTCTAAATAAATTAACAGAATAACATAGTAGTAGTAAATAGATCCTATTAACTATTTCAAACTATCTGGCATTGAAGAAAAGTCAATCTGACAACCTCCTTTGTTTTCAGAGTGGTGCAAGCAATACATTGTGCAAAAGAAAATTCCACACCGGCTTCATTTCTTTCTCCCTTTATTTCATCAGCTTTCCCTGTAAGAGACTGACTCCAAATTTACTATGCAAAATGTTCATTTCTAATATTCAGTGGATAGACCTCTTGTTCCCACTGTTTTCTTCTCTGCCAACAGCTGAAAATTCAACACCCCCATTTTATTTTCATATTAAAAAAATTGAATGCTACTTACTTACTTATTGGCCCTTCCCAAAGGCAGGTGCTTACTCTGAGCAAACTCTTTGCTTCTCATTTTAGACTGATGTGCTTACTATTATGAGTAGCTGTAGAAACAGCCTGACCTTCAATCAGAAAGGTATGGGTGTATCTTTTAATGACACTTAAGAAACCTGCTCTAACTTTCTCACAGAGCAGCTGTTCTGTAGGGAAAATGGGAAAGGTAGTGCTGCATACATTTTCTGGCACTGAACAAAAGTTGGCAATAGCATTTAGCAATAGCATTTGGGCTTATATTCCACGCCAGAGTGCTTAACAGCACTCTCTTGGTGGTTTACAATCGGGGTCCTCATTTTACTGACCTTGGAAGGATGGAAGGCTGAGTCAATCTTGAACTTCATCAGAATTGAACTCCAAGCTATGGGCAGAATTTTCAAGCAATAGTACACTTTTAACTACGGTGCCACCAGGGTTCATGAAGTGATATGAATCAAATAAACAGCAATTTAATAGGTTTTTGTCTAATCGTTTCCTGCTAGTATTCCCCTGGAAACATCTTGAGGCTTGTCGTTCGGTGAGTTCCAAAAAACCACTAGGTTCATTGGTTCATATACAAAATGGGTAGAATTTACATGGTGACATTCCAAGTTTCATCTTGCTGACTTTGACTCCCCCCTCCCCCCATCTATCTTACCCACCTTTGGATACGGTGGTAATACGTGGTCTGGATTGGATAGCAATAAAGAACAAGGCTCTTGAGGTAAAGAGCTCACACAATTAATCAGTTCATTTTAAGCTGGATGTCATCTCAACAAAGGAAATTCTGTGCTTGTAAGAAACATTTGCATTGGATGGGGAATAATACTCGGACACAAGAGCTGGATGAAAAATGGGTCACTTTATTGAATTACAGAAGGAGACCTGCAGAGGAAACTAAATGGGGCGGAATACCTGACATAAAATACCTGGGCAACTAATGGGTGAACTCCTTGCTTGGTAAGGGTGAAGCGTGACATGTCTTCACCCAAACCTAAAGCCACGGCCAGTGTGTGGGAGGGCTCACCCCTGTGACCCGGAAACGGAAATGACCTGAATTCCTCCCTCCCACCGCTCTATCCGTGGAGGAAGCATGAGTTGAGTGAAGAAGGAATCCATCACTTTTAAAAGATGCCCAAGGGAGAACACACAGTTGCTACTGACACCCTTTTCCTCCCCGTTTCTGCCAAATAGTGACCAAAACCAAAATAAATTCAAATCAACCTATTTACAAATCAATACCCCTAACCCTTACAAACCTCACATGTGACCAGGATGCAGAAGGCGAAAAAACAATCTGACAAAAATTTCCAAGAATGTAAAAAATTCCTCGTTGGCCCCTACAGGTAACCTGTGGAAAGATATTCTGGATATAGCAGAGGGTGGGTGGGTGATCGATTGGGAGGCGAGCAGGAAGTAAAAGGAGCGAGGGCAAGAAAAGCAGGCCCTGAAATAGGCCTGCTGACCACATCCTCCTCCTGCATCATCTCCCCCGAGCCACTTACTCTCGGGGGAACTCCCTCACCTCCCGGACTCCCCAATCAGCTGAGGGGTGGCAAAGATGCCCCTCCCAATCAGGAGGAATGTTGGGCCGGCAGCGTTCTCTGCCGGCCCTCCCCCAACATATGGTGCGCTTCAAGCAGCATGTAGGCGTGCATGCCCAGTAGGGAGGCGGTGTCCTCGCCCCTCCCCATCACCGCAAATGTCGGCTGGGTGATGATTTCGCCCAGCCTCTCAATTGCATTGGATGGGGAATAATACTAGGACACAAGAGCTGAATGAAAAATAGGTCACTTTATTGAATTACAGAAATACTAAATGGGGCGGAATACCTGACATAACATACCTGGGCAACTAATGGGCGAACTCCTTGCTTGGTAAAGGTGAAGCGTGACACGTCTTCACCCAAACCTAAAGCCACACCCAGCATGTGGGAGGGCTCACCCCCGTGGCCCGGAAACAGAAATGACGTGGATGAGCCCCAAGAGTTCCTCCCTCCCACCGCTCTGTCCGAGGAGGAAGCATGAGTTATGTGAAGAAGGAACCCATCACCTTTTAAAAGATGCCCAAGGGAGAACACACAGTTGCTACTGACACCCTTTTCTGCCCCGTTTCTGCCACAGCAGGGGGTCAGATCTCAATCTTGGCCCCGAGCACCCCAACTACGCCTGCACCAGCTCCCGCAGGCCCCTCTACAGGTCAGTCAGGAAGATGTCGTTGCCAACATCTGTCAAGTGCACCCCATCTGGATGGTATAAATCTGGGATATGAATGCGAATGCCAGGATGCCTAATTATAGAACCTCCTTTGGCCAGAAATATTTTCCCAATCTCCTTGTTCACCCATAGCCTCTGTCTGTCCACAGCCCTTGGGTGCTCAGCATATCTCCAAACCTTGCGAGGCAGGATCCAGGACCACACCAGCCATGTGCTGGGCCACATATCTCTTATGACCCGAAGGTCCACCCTGACTTGGGTCACAAGCGCCAAGCCCTTCAACAGTCCAAGGTCGTTGCCACCCAAGTGCAACACCAACACACTTGGTCCAGCCCTTCTGCGGCTCCAGCTTCTTAATAGTGGGAGGAGACCGTCCCAGCGCATTCCTCTGCGTCCCAGCCACTCCACCTTGGCATGGCAACTTAATAACAGCTGTGCTCTTCTGCCAGCCCAAAAAATCATGCTGTGCCCACACATCAGAATTGTGGGAAGACTCATGGGCACCTCCCTTGCATGTTGCACAACACACCACGGAGCCAGGCCAGGACCTAGAACCAATGAGAAAAAGGCAAGCAAGATTAGTTACTGAACAGGGGGCTGTGTTCTGACTGCTGTCTGTAGGTAGCCTTTAAAAGCCCCAGATTTCCACCTTCCAATGCCTTGGATTTGCTTTGCCGGGAGCCCCATCCTTGCAGCTGTTGATGCGGCCCCAATCTGGAAGGAGTGTGTCCCAAAAATCAGGGGGTCCAAACCAATAGCCATTAAGGCTTTCTTGGTGATGGTCCAGAATTGATATCTTGTTAAAGGAGCCAAATTCTGGGGACAAAAAATGTAGCCCTTCTTGTCTCCTCTTGCTTCCTTAAAGCGAATCAGTGTTGAGACAGGGCATATCTCATTAACCCCCACATTTGAAAGATGGACCACTCTGCCTTTACCCAGCTGGTCGGTTTTGGAGAATCTCAAGTGCAGTGACTGCTTGCCGTTGGAGATAGACAAATCCTTAGCCTGAAAGGCTCTGAAGGATGAATCATCCCGGGACGATGCCAGGACCTCACTGACTCTAAAAGCCCCCCAAAACATTGTGGAAGCTACTGCCTGAAAAAGAACTTCCTCGTAACCTGAGGAACATAATGACCTCCATTGTTTGGAGATCCCTATTAACTGGATAACGGAAAGCGGATTCCTCTTGTCGCCCATTTTTGGCACCTGCTCCCTGGACCATCCCTCCAGCATTTTCCTAACTCTGAAATCCCTGGATGCATCTTGGAAACCACCAGCTTTTGCCAGGAACGCCAAACCTGCCAATTTACTACGTATTGTCCTGGGAGCCCACCCAGCCTGATGCTTTTCAACGCAGAATTCTAACAGGTGCTCTACTGGAATGGGCCAGGTCTGCATATGACCTATGCTATGCCTAAAAACCCAGAACTCCTCACCTGCTTTGAAGTATGCTTGTCTGGTGCTAGGGGCCACCGACATTCTTACCACTCTGTTGACCTCAAGTTCCCAAGCTGCCATATGTGAGGTGGAACCTTGTGTGGTAACCGCTGTGTGTCTGGTGCCATCTCCCAAAATCTGGCCAGCTATCCCTGTGATAGAGCATCAGCCAGGCCATTCTCAATGCCCGGAACGTGTCGGGCCATGAATAAAACATTGATTTCAAGGCACCTGCTAACAAAGTGGCAAACTAGGTGCATTACGTGTTCATTCTTAGATGACAATGAGTTAATGACGTGCACCACGGCTAGGTTGTCACACCAGAACAAGACTGTTTTATTCCTGAACTCCTCCCCCCAAATTTCCATTGAAACAACGATTGGGAAAAACTCCAGGAATGTCAAATCCCTGCAAATGCCCATCTCATGGTCCGCAACAACGAACCATTCTTACTGCTTCGTCAAAGGAGGTGTACCTTACTGATGACTACTCTTCTGGGATGAAACCATTTACTGACTCACCCGGGGAAAGGACAAATGGTGGATCAGTCTAAATTCACCTTTGGCTTTCTTAGGCACCACCCCTAATGGGGACACTCTAAGATTTTTCAGTGGGGGAGACGGTAATGCGGTGGGTAAACGGCAGCACACCATGCTGAAACTCATCTGCTTGGGCGAGAGACCACACACTGCCCAGGAGCTATGGACCGGCATCCAGGGGCAGACAGATGAGTGGTTGTTGCTGCTGAACTTGAAGCCGGGGAAGGTGGTGTGCGACAACGGGCGGAACCTTGTGGCAGCCTTGGGTTGAGCGGGGTTGACGCACATCCCTTGCATGGTGCATGTGGTCAACCTGGTGGTGCAGAAGTTCCTGGCCAATTATACGGGCATGTTGGCGCTGCTGGGTAAAGTGCGTGCGGTGTACGCGCACTTTCGACGTTCCCACCCTGCTGCTGCTCGCCTATCTTCCCTGCAGAGGAATTTTGGCCTTCCCACCCACCGCCTCATCTGCGATTTGCCAACCAGGTGGAATTCCACGCTGCATATGCTTAAAAGGGTGTGTGAGCAACAGCAGGCAATAGTGGATTACCAGTTTCATAGCCCCCGGTCAAGTAGAAGTGCAGACTCACAGCATGTTACCTCCAATGAGTGGGCCTTCATGAGGGACATTTGATCCGTCCTGAATGTCTTCCAGTAAGGGACTAATATGGTCAGCGCTGACAATTCCGTCATCAGTGCTACCATCCCCATGCTTTGCCTACTGGAAAAAACCCTTCAGGCCATGCAGGATGTGTGACAGGAGGAAACAGAGCGGCAGGCAGAACAGGAGGATCAGGCAGAGGAAGGCCCATTTTCCCAGCAAATCCATGTCTCGCAGGGTGGGGGGCTGTGCTGACAGCAACCAAGTACTTCCCTGTCCAGCCAGCATAGAGTTTTGGGGCAGGAGGAGGAGGGCTTGCAGCAGGGTGGCTTCAGTGCAGCTCACAGGCACCAATGGCTGGAGGGGGGAGCAGGAGGAAGAGGAGGAGGAAGAGGAGAGACCTGTTGCTGAAAACATCGCCTTGACTCCGGGCAGCCTGGCTCACATGAGCCACTACATGCTCCAGTGCCTGCAGAATGACCCCAGGGTAGCCCACATCCTCAACTCTGCCAGTTGCTGGGTGGCCGCCCTGCTGGATCCCCTTTATAAGGATTGCATCACCTCCTTCATACCATTGCCCAAGCGGGAGCACAGAATACACAAGTACAAGCGTGCGCTCATGGATGCACTATTGGAAGAGTTCCCAGAACAATTGGAGTGCATGCGGAGTAGAAGTAGGACGCAGTCAGCAATGCAGTGGGACCCTGGCAGCACCGCAGGGGGGTGGTCATTGGAAGATGTTGGAAATGTGTATGAGACCTTATTCAACATCCACACAGATGCACCACCCTCAGATGTGATGTCCCATAGCAGAAGGCATCACATGACCTGCATGGTGTGACCCGCATGGTGGATGAATACCTGTCCATGCGCATGATTCCGGCAGGGGAGCAAGGAGGAGGGTGGACTTGCTGCTCCACTGGCTATGGTAGATAACATCGAGAAATATAGGAATCTTTGGCTTGGTTCAGTGCAGGACTCACAGTTTTGGAGAGGTGAGCATTTGCTGCCCAAGAAGATCCTCATTCCCTGTTTCCCCCGCGGTGTTTTCTGTTCCTTCTTCACCCCAGAGTCTGCAGTTTGATCAGCTAGGCTCCGGAAAATGGTGTCATCTGCGGCATTGTGGCATACCGAATGTTACCTCCGTTTGTTTGCCCGTTTGTTTGTCCACACTTGGGAGGACAGAGGACAGAGAGGGGGTTAGAGCCCCAGAAGAAGGCACTCCTGTATCTAACCTGAGGAGATCCTGATGCCCCCCTGCTCCATGGCGTTTTGTTTGGCTGTTTTCGCCACGGAGATATCACCAAATAATCAGCTGGGGCTCAAAAAATGGCGGCTGCTAGATATGAATAGAGCCATCTGTCGCTTTGCCCGTCTACTTGTTGTTTGCCATCTGCTGTTACTCACTGTTTTTTGAGTCATCCGCTTGCTGTTACTACCTTTGAATAGTTGTAACATTGTTAGAACTGAGCAAGCCAGCCGGATCCTTGCCATTAAACCGGATGGTCTTGGGAAGCCATAGCGCCAGATGGTGGGGGCGCCCGGTATCGGAGAAGCCATCGGAATAGGTGGACTTACAAGGAAGGAGGAGACTGAGACGGAGATTGAAGCTCATCCTACTGAGACCACATGGAGTTTGTATTAAAATCATATAAGACTGCAGAGGGACTGGAGACTTGAAAATACCGTAAGAGCAGAGGAGCAAAAGTGATTGTGGATCCAGAGAAAGACCTGAGAGTGCCAGCCAGTGGCAGTGGCTGGCACCAAAGATCCCAAGATCCTGAAGAACAATATGCTAGGACTTCTCCTTGGTCATTGAATCTTTCTCTCCAGAACTCACCTTTTAGAACTGGTGCTGTATTGCTGACCTGATGGAAAATCAATTTAATTACTTCCTATATTTTTTGCACTTTATAATTTTAACAATTTTTTAATAATTATGTTATTCTATTAAGATCTTGAGTATAACTTAGTGTAAATTGGTATTCTAGTATTAGTGTAATTTGATGTTTATATTGTTTATTAATAGAATTTATATGGAGTTTTTAGTAATTAACATTTTAGCTAATTTATTAGAGGGGGGATTTAATATTGATGGATTATTGGGGTGGGTGTGACAATATGTATGAAATGAATGATTGTTATGGGTGGGCTGGGTGGGACTTTGGTATGGATGAAACAAATGAAAATGGTATGAATGATTTCATTAGCCTACCTGACACTTGAGAGGCGGGAGGGGAGGGGGCACCGATATCTGGGGTGGCAGAGGGTCGGAATATTCCAGTCTTGCTGGGGAGAGGCAGATATGACAGGGGCCACAGAGTTAGCCATTCCAGGGGAACAAGAGATCGCTGCTTAATAACTATCCCTTGTTCCGGCTCTGTGAACCCAATCCTGGGTACTGGTGATGAGTGTAATTCTGGCCCTGAGCTCAAGCTGCTGCTACTCAATGCCAGGTGGGTGGTAAATAAAGCTCTCCTCATCTGGGATTTAATCCTGGATGAGGAGGCCGACCTGGCATATGTAACTGAAACCTGGCTGCGCCCGGAGGGAGGAGTTCCTCTCTCTGAAATTTGCCCAGCCGGGTTTCAGATATGGCATCAACCTCGACCCCAGGGAAGGCGGGGAGGAGTGGCTATTATAGCCAGGGAGAGCCTTTGCCTGCATAGACTCGTTGCTCCGGAGATTGCGGGTTGCGAGTCCCTCCTGGTGAAGTTGGACTTAGGGGTTCAGGTGGGCTTGCTTCTCACGTACCTGCCTCCCAGCTGGGTGGCACAAGCTCTCCCTGTGCTACTCGAGGAGGTAGCCGGGCTGGCGGTGGGGTTCCCTAGACTTATTGTCTTGGGGGACCTCAACCTGCCGTCGCTTGGCGAATCCTCTGGACTGGCACAGGAGTTCATGGCCGCCATGGCAGCCATGGGCCTGACCCAAGTAGTACAGGGTCCGACTCATGAGGGGGGGCACGCACCTGACATGGTATTCCTCTCTGAGCAACTGAGTAATGGTATGAAACTAAGGGGCTTAGAAGTGTTGCCTTTGTCATGGTCAGACCATTTTCTACTGCGGCTTGACTTCCTGGCTCCAATCCTCCCCTGCAGGGAGGCATAACCGATTAAGTGGTTCCGCCCCAGGCGGCTGATGGATCCAGAAGTCTTTCAGAAGGCGCTTGGGGTTCTTCCAGATGCACTTGTCCACAGTTCAGCAGAGTCTCTGGCTGAGGCCTGGAACAAGGCTGCAGCAGAGGCCATTGACCGAATTGCGCCGCTGCGACCTCTCCGCGGCACTAGACCCCGTAGAGCTCCATGGTTCAACGAGGAACTCCAGGAGTTGAAACACCAGAAGAGACATCTAGAGAAGCGATGGAGGAAGAGTAAGTCCGAATCCGATCGAACACTTGTAAGAGCTCATATTTAAGACTTACAAAGTGGCGCTCAAGGCGGCAAGATGCGTGTATTCATGCCACCTTGATTGCATCAGTGGAATCCCGCCCGGCCGCTCTGTTTAGGGTAACCCGCTCCCTTCTTAATCAGGGGGGAGTTGGGGAGCCCTTGCAGAGTAGTGCCCAGGATTTTAACACATTTTTCACTGATAAAATCGCTCGAATCCGGGCAGACCTCAACACCAATTGTAAAACAGAGTCGACTGACAACAAGTCAGTCGAGGTGACTGGTGCTAAACGTCTTTGCCCATCTGTCTGGGAGGCATTTGACTTGGTGACACCTGATGAAATGGACAAGGCTATTGGAGCTGTAAGTTCCGCCACCTGTCTACTGGATCCGTGGATCGGCCAGTCAAGAGGTCACGGGGAGCTGGGTCCAGGAGATTGTCAATGCCTCCTTGGGGAGGGGGTCCTTTCCAGCCCTTTATAAGGAGGCACTTGTGCGCCCCCTCCTCAAGAAGCCTTCCCTGGACTCATCCATGCTCAATAACTACCGTCCAGTCTCTAACCTTCCCTTTATGGGGAAGGTTGTTGAGAAGGTGGTGGTGCTTCAACTCCAGCGGTCCTTGGAAGAAGCTCATTATCTAGGTCAGGGGTCCCCAAACTTTTTACACAGGGGGCCAGTTCACTGTCCCTCGGACTGTTGGAGGGCTGGACTATAAAAAAACTATGAACAAATTCCTATGCACACTGCACATACCTTGTTTTAAAGTAAAAAACAAAATGGGAACGTACTATTTAGAGGGGGCAGAAGGTCTGAAATTCATATATGTTTATGTTTTGTTTTTAATTTTCTTTTCTTGACATCTGATTGGCTATACAAGGTTTTCTTGGCTTATGAAAAATGTATAAAGAAAGAAGGAAGCACTTTGGCATAATGGTTAATAAGTTAGAAATATAATTGGTGTTGCACTTTTTGAAGGAACATTAAGGAGGAAATTTAATTAAAAGAAAATGAATGTAACTGGATAACAAAATTAGAAAAAAAAACTTTTGCAACTTTTTTGATGATTGATATTAGTTACTAACAAAATACTGCATTTTATTCATGGAAAATTAGATGGTACACTGTGTTGTTTGAATGTATGTTGAGAGAAAAATTAAAAATATTATCCCCCCCAAAACAGTCCTTCCTTCCTCTGTCCCTCCATTCATTTCATTCTTCCTTCCTTCCTTCCTTCCTTCTTCCCTCCATTTCTCCTTCCTTCCTTCCCTCCTTCATTCCTCTCCATTTCTCCTTCCCTCCCTCTCTTTCCCTTTTCTTTCTTTCTCTCTCTCTTTTCCCTGTGCTCTTGTCACTCACCGGCGGGCCGGATAAATGGCCTCAGTGGGCCGCATGTGGCCCGCGGGCCGTAGTTTGGGGACCGCTGATCTAGGTCCTCAGCAGTTTGGATTCAGGCCTGGCTACAGCACACAAACTGCTTTGGTTGCGCTGATGGATGATCTCTGGCGTGCCCGGGACAGGGGTTTATCCTCTGTCCTGGTGCTTCTTGACCTCTCAGTGGCTTTTGATACCATCGAGCATGGAATCCTTCTGCCCCGGCTGGAGGGATTGGGAGTGGGAGGCACTGTTCTTCAGTGGTTCAACCTCCTACCTCTCCGGTCGGTCGCAGTCAGTGTTATTGGGGGGTCAGAGGTCGACCTCTAGGTTACTCCCTTGTGGGGTGCTTCAGGGGTCAGTCCTCTCCCCCCTACTATTTAATATCTACATGAAACCACTGGGTGAGATCATCCAAGTGCATGGGGTGAGGTATCATCAGTATGCAGATGATACCCAGCTTTACATCTCCACTCCTTGTCCAGTCACCGAAGCAGTGGAAGTGATGTGCCAGTGCCTGCAGGCTGTTGGGGTCTGGATGGGTGTCAACAGACTCAAACTCAACCCTGATAAGACGGAGTGGCTGTGGGTTTTGCCTCCCAGGGACAATTCCATCTGTCCGTCCATCACCCTGGGGGGGGGATCACTGACCCCCTCAGAGAGGGTCCACAACTTGGTCATCCTCCTCGATCCACAGCTCACATTAGAGAAACATCTTTAGGCTGTGGCGAGGGGGCCATTTGCCAAGGTTCACCTGGTGCACCAGTTGCGACCCTATTTGGACCGGGAGTCACTGCTCACAGTCACTCATTCCCTCATCACCTCGAGGCTCGACTACTGTAATGCTCTCTACATGGGGCTACCTTTGAAAAATGTTCGGAAACTTCAGATTGTGCAGAATGCAGCTGCGAGAGCAATCATGGGCTTCCCTAAGTATGCCCATGTTACACCCACACTCCGCAGTCTGCATTGGTTGCTGATCAGTTTCCGGTCACAATTCAAAGTGTTGGTTATGACCTATAAATCCCTTCATGGCATTGGACCAGAATATCTCCGGGACTGCCTTCTGCTGAACGAATCCCAGCGACCGGTTAGGTCCCACAGATTTGGCCTTCTCCGGGTCCCGTCGACTAAACAATGTCATCTGGCATGACCCAGGGGAAGAGCCTTCTCTGTGGCAGCCCCAAACCTCTGGAACCAGCTCCCCCCTGAGATCAGAATTGCCCCCACCCTCCTCGCCTTTCGTAAGCTCCTTAAAACCCACCTCTGTCGTCAGGCATGGGGGAATTGAGATATTATTTCCCCCCCCAGGCCTATACAATTTATGCATGGTATGTTTGTGTGTATGTTTGATTTTTAATAAAGGTTTTTAGTTATTTTAAATACCTTGTCTTATGAACTTAATTAGTTCCGGGAGGAGGTTCGTAAGGCAAAAATTTCGTAAGACAAAACAATGTTTCCCATAGGAAACAATGTAAAATCAATTAATGAGTGCAAGCAAAAAAACCCACGCAAAAACGGCACTCCGCTGTGCACCGTCGCCCGGCTGTCACCTTTTGAAACAGCCGGGCACTTCTCAGCGTTCTCCCGAATGCCGAACCCGGAGGTTCGGCAAAAGTTCGGGTTCAATGTTTGGGTTCAGGAGAACACCGAGAAGCACTGCCGTCCGGCTGTCACCTTGCCAGAAGAGCCGCGCAGCTGTTGGCCAATTGGGAGGCTCAAACGGAGGTGGGGAATCCCAATAGGGAATTCCATGGGGGGAGCTTTGACATCACGGAGATGTCCTTCCTGGAGTCCACGTTTCAGCCGGCCAGGAAGGACGTCTTTGTGAAGTCAAAGCTCCGCCCATGGAATTCCCTATTGGGATTCCCCACCTCCGTTTGAGCCTCCTGACTGGCCGACAGCTCTGTGGCTTTTCGGGCATGGTGACAGCCTGGCGCGGGGCTTCTCGGTGGCCTCCCAAACCTGAACGGCAAACCCGAACTTTTGCCAAACTTCCGGGTTCGGCATTCGGGAGAATGCCGAGAAGCCCCCCAGCTGTTTCAAAAGGTGACAGCTGGGTGGTGGCGCTTCTCGGCAGCCTTATGAACCCGAACGCTGAACCCAAACTTTTGCCAAACTTCCGGGTTCTGCGTTCAGGTGGTGGGTTCGTAAGACGAAAAAAGTTCGTACGAAGAGACAAAAATTTTCCAAACCCCGGGTTCATATCTCAAAAAGTTCGTATGACGAGGGGTTTGTATCACGAAGTACTACTGTATTAAATTTTTCATATGCTGTTTTATTATTGTTGTTAGCCGCCCTGAGTCTACTGAGAGGGGCGGCATACAAATCTAATAAATAAATAAATAAATAAATAAATAAGTTTATGTATTATAATTTTAGTATTGTAAATCATGTGTAAATGACAGGCTGGATTTTATCATAGATTTTATCTGCTATTTATTATTATATTATATTATTTTATAACTTTTAATTGTATATTTACTGAATGTTTTTATTTGATCTAGTCCCTGGTCTATGACTGTAATCAACTGAATTTAATTGAAATGAAATGAAATATATGTTAAGTGAGTTTTGCCTCATTTTATGACTTCTCTGCCCACGGTTGTTAAATGAATCACTGCAATTTTTAAGTTAGTAACAGGGTTGTAAAGTGAATCTGGTTTCTGTTCTGGTTTCTGGTAGAACTTTATTTATTAAAAATAACGCTTACTGAATGCAGTATTTCATAAACAAAGAAATTCCGTTTTTATTCTCTTCGCTTCCGTATTCAAAAATGCAATACAGACTGGCACATTCCTTTCTCCCGTTATCTCTCTTAATTACATTCTACATACCTTCCTTCATGCCTCCTCCCGTCTCCTAAAATTTATGTATTTACAGCATGATTCAAAAACAGCAGGTAATATATGCTACAAATTCAAATCAAAAGGAATTTTATAAAAAAATTAGAAGAACAGGTAAGACAGGTAGGAGGGGAAAATATATGTATTATTGGCGATTTCAACGTGGTACATAATACCCAAAAATATTATAAAACATAAAAAAAAATAAAGAGAGGAAAACCTTGCCAATGGAATTTTTTGAGATGGTGAGAGAACACAGACTTACAGACCTATGGAGGGAAAGACATATCAAGGATTTAGAATATACCTACTACTCACCACCCCAGAAGTCTTGGTCAAGGATAGATATGATTTGGGCAGATAAAGAAATAGGAGAAATTACTGAAGAAATTGAAATAGGACCAAATATATGACCCAATAATAATGAAGATAAAAGAACCAAAGAAAGAATATTATAGATGGGCTTTAAATCAAACATTGACTAAAGAGCAAAATTACATTAACTATATCAAACAAGAACTTAACTTATTGTTTCAAGACAATTGGAACAATGATACTACAATACAAAACATCTGGGACACTATGAAAGCATATATATGGGGACTAACAATAGCATACTCAGCTAAAGTAAAGAAATCTAAAGATAAAAAACTGAATGAATATAAAAATAAAATAAAACACTTAGAAATAGAAATGCAAAAAGATCTACAAAATGAGAAATTAAGAGAAGACAGGGATAAACTAAAACATAATATTAATTTATTAATACAAGATGAGATTACCGGTAAAATTAGGGCAGCTAAACAAAATCAATTTGAAAACGCAAATAAAACGAGCAGGTGGCTGGCATATAAATTTAAAAGAGAAGAAGAAGAACGAAGAAGAAGAACGATACACACAAAGATTAGAAGACGAAAACGGAGATAGTCAATATACAATAGAAGCGAAAAAGAAAATTGCAGTTAAATATTTTACAGAACTATATCAAAAAGAGGAGATAAAAGAAGAACAATTAAACACATATTTAGAAAAAGCAAAATTAGAAGAGATAACAGAATTAGATAGAACAATATTAAATAAGAAAATAACGTTAATGGAATTAGAAAATGCAATATTGAAACAAAAAAACAACAAAACACCAGGCCCTGATGGCATACCAGGTGAACTTTATAAAGAACTAAAAGAAACACTAGGGAAAATATTATTAATTATATTTAATGAAGTCTTAGAACAGGGAATAACACCGAAATCTTGGACAGAAGCGTTAGTAAGTTTGATACCAAAGGACACCTCAAAAAAGCAAAATATACAAAATTACAGACCAATATTGTTGCTTAATGTAGACTATAAGATTTTTATGTCAATTATGGCAGATAGAATGAAACCAATTCTGAATAAGTGGATAAACACGGATCAAAATGGATTCCTCCCAGGAAGATATATAAGAAATAATATAAGGATGATATTGGATATTCTGCACTTATGTTCTTAGACACGCAGAAAGCATTTGACAATTTGAGATGGGAATTTATATTTGAACTATTACAAAAAATGAAATTTGGCCCAAAATTTATTCAAGTGACGCAAACAATATACCATATGCAATCCGCAAAAATCATGATTAATGGGGAATTAACAGAATCATTTCAAATTTGGAGAGGTGTACGTCAAGGATGTCCGTTATCTTCACTATTATACATACTATCTGTTGAAACAATGTTAAATCAAATAAGGGCAAATCCAAGGACTACAGGTTTGAAAGTTAGAAAACAAGAATTTAAAGTGCAGGCATATGCAGATGATCTAGTATTTATAATAGACCATCCGATAGAAGCAGGGGAATACTTAATGAGCGAAATAAAACAATATGGAGAGTGGCAGGTCTAAAAATCAATAAACAAAAAACTAAAATTATAACTAAAAACATGAAACTAGAACAAGATCAGGAATTAGAAAAAAAATTAGGGATTCAAATTGTAAAGAAAGTGAAATGCTTAGGCATAATACTAGCCAAAAGATGTAGTACAATTAAAAAAGATAATTATGATACATTAATCAAAAAGACAGAAGAACAACTGATTAGATGGAACAAATTGCACATTTCACTTGTAGGGAGAATTTCCACAATCAAAATGACGATCTTACCAAAATTTCTCTACCTATTTCAAATGATTCCAGTAAAACTAAATATATTTTTTTTGTAAAATTACACAGTATAATTTCTAAATTTGTATTGGAAGGGAAGAAACCAAGAATAAAGCTAAAATGGTTGCAGGACAAGACCAAACAAGGCAGATTCGGACTTACAGATTTTGAAACCTACTAACAAACAACAATACAGCTTTGGATAAAAGACTGGATAGAGGTTAAAAATCAAAGACTACTAGCTTTAGAGCAGTGGTTCTCAACTTTTCTAATGACGTGAACCCTTAATACAATTCCTCATCTTGTGGTGACCCCCAACTATAAGTTTAGCGCCAATTCTTCCAACAGATCTTTAAGGTGATTGGCAAGAGGTCAGAGGGAAACCCCACTCCCCCGTAAATGCATGATTGGTTGGATTGTAAAAATATGTTCCGAGATGCCAGAATAGAAGCTTTAGTTGCTAACACCATTGGAAATTTGTCTTTTCCTATGGTCTTAGGCAACCCCTGTGAAATGGTTGTTCGACCCCCAAAGGGGTCCTGACCCCAAGGTTGAGAACCACTGCTTTAGAGGGACACGATATTTTACAAGGGTGGCATGGATTCCTATGGAATGAGAAAAATAAAGTTCCAACATTTTTTTAAAATCATATAATTAGAGATTCTTTATTGATGACATGGATAAAGATTAAGAGAGAGCATTATATTAAAATACCAAGATGGTATTCCAGCATGGAAGCACTTACACCTCCAAACATCTTTCAGATAAAAAAATAGTAAATTATAATCATATATTAGACGAAAAAGGTAATATCAAAACTAGACAACAACTGGAAAAACAAAATATTATTATTGATTGGTGGCCATATACACAAATTCAGGTAAAATGGCATAAAGACAAAAAAACCCAAAGGAATTCAGGACAAGGATACTATATTAGACAAACTGATATTAGGCCAAGAAAATTTTTTTATAACTAGGCTATATAGTTTTTTAATTGATTATAAAATGGAAACAGAAATAAAGGAAACATGATCAGTTGGGCAAAAAATGTAGGACATACCATATATCTAGAACAATGGGAATCAAAGTGGAAAAATTACAAAATAACAAAATATGTTCCGTATAAAGAAAACATTCATAAAATGTTCTACAGATGGCACCTGGCACCAGCCAGAATAACAAAAATGTACCCAAATTTGAAACCAAATTTTTGGAGGTGCACAAATAAAAACGGAACATTTTTTCATCTATGGTGGACATGCCCCAAAATAAAAGAAATATGGAAAAAGGTTAAAATGTGGATTTTTGAAATGACTGCAATTAAATTGACACTAAAACCAGAAACTTTTCTTCTAGGCATAATAAATCAGAAAGTTGAAAAGATTATTACTATTTAATACAACATATTATAACAGCAATCAGAATCACGATAGCTCAAAACTGGAAAAAAGAGGAAACGCCATCAGAAAGAGAAATGATCAAAAAAATCTATGACTGTGCAGAAATGGATAGATTAACCCAAAAACTTAAAGACAAAGAAGAATCAAAATATTATGAAATTTGGAAGAAATTCTACGATTGGGTTGATATAAGAAGAGATAATAGTGGTAATTAAATTGGATGGTCCCGGAATCAATCCAATATACAAAATTAAAATTAAATTAATTTGACTTTAGTTTAATTGAATTACAGAACAAACATTTCGTAACCGCTGATGCCATAGGCCGTATAATGAAATAGGAAAGAAAGAACTGCGTGACTAACAGTTCAATTGGGAGGGAGGGGGAAATATTGGCAGTTTTGTAAATTATATTTTAGAATGTAAGTACAATATTTCAACAAATAATAATTATATTGTAAAATGATATAATATATACTATCTTATATACCTGCTTTTTCATTTTTGTATAATAAAAACCTTTTTTCAAAAACAGCAGGAATGACTGCAATATAACACAGAATAAACTTACTCGCTCTGGAGCCAAACTGAAACATGTTTCATTTTAGAACTACAACATTGAAACTCCGCCCTTCTTCCCAATTGGCCTCCTGACATAACGAATACATCACTCCAGTATTTAACCCATTCCTCCCCTTAATATATTTTTCCTAACACCTGTTCCTTGCGTTGTTGGACCCTTCTGAATTGAGGATTAACCCAGTGAATGTCTGTCTCTTCCTCACTAGATTCTGGTCTCATAGCAACATCCTGTGGCTGGCCTCCCATCTGTTCTAATACCTGTAACCCCGGGGCCTACAACTAATTCATAAACACTATCTGTATCAGAGTCCTCAAGCTCTTCATCATCCTCCAACTGACCAGGAATATGTACAACAGTTTCCCCATTGACTTTGCTTGTCAGATGATTGAAAAATGTGATCACATGACTCTGGGACACAGCAGCTGTCATAAATATGAGTCAGTTGCCAAGTGTCGCAGTTTTGATCACATGACCACGGGGATGCTACAATGGTCATAAATGTAAAAAACTCATAAGTCACTTTTTTCAGTACAGTTGTTTGATCACTAAACTGTCGTAAATCAAGGACTAAATCAAGGACTTTAGTCATTTTCCATCCTCTTTTAAAGTTACAAATAAACAAATATTTGTCCTTAATCTAACATAGTTTTTCTCAACTTTGACTACTTTTAAGACATGGAGACTTCAGTTGTCAGAATTCTCCACCCTGCGTCTTGAACATATCCCAAAGGTACATTTTTTCTAAAAGGCAACTGGAGATTTATAGGAAATTCTGTGCTAAACTCATCCTAACAATTCACATTGAGGTGTAAGAGCAGAGATGAAATGCTACTGGTTCAGTCCGGTTTGCAGGAACTGCTAGTAACAAATGCTTCCAAACCGGTAGTAAAAATGCTTTTAAAAAGTTTTAAAAGAAGGTTCCAATGATCACCACAGCTGATTATCACAGTTTGGTAGTACTATGTACAGAGGGGTGGGCTACTGCCCGGACAGGGGAACGCAGTGTGGTAGCAAAAATGGAACTCCACCCCAGAGCACCCAATTAGCACTGAAAGATGTTGAAAGAAAATGCATAAGCCACGGCCACAGTGTGGTAGTAAAAATTTTTGTAGCCCTTCACTGTATCTACATAACAATTGGGTTTGGCAATATATAAACAAGCTAACAAAGAATGCTTGTATGTAATGAATCACTGTGGCTTTAAAAGTTAGTATTGGGAATTGCCATAAGAGGGAGCCAGAAGCGTGATTCTTTCTCTCTGTGTTTCTCTACTCATTTTGTGCTGATTCATTGTGACTGCTATAGTAAGAACTGTGTGTTCAATGAATGTTTATGTATTTGTAAATTGTACAAGTAAGGCTTATAGTAGTGTTAATGTATTAAGAGCTATTGATTGATTTGACTGTGTATGACTGGACTGTTTAACGTGACTATGATATTTGCTAAAGTTAACACTTTAATGTATCTGATTTGTATGACTGAACTATTATTTATATCTATTGACTTACTAGCTGGATATCTGATGGAATTCCACATTTCCTTTGCATATGTATATCCTTGATAACTCAGGAGTCAATCTGCATATTCCTTAACACAGCTGATAAATCTTTTTTTAACTTTTTAAAAGCATTTTTTACTACCTATTTGCTGGAACTATGACCCTGTGAGGTTCCTGCTTATTGCAGGGGCCATTTTGTGTGAAATCCAGGTGCTCTTGCATTGTGTGTGTCAGTTGTGTAGTTTTTCTGTTATTTTTGTGTAAAGTGTGATGGTTATTTTTTGAGCTGTGACTCTGTGATGTTCCTACTTGTTGCAAGGGCCATTTTGTGTAAAGTCCAGCTGCTTTCACATTGTGAATCAGTTTTTTATTTATTTATTGTTAGAGTTGAAAGGGACCATGAAGGTCATCGAGTTCAACCCCCTGCCCAAGCAGGAACCCTATAGTACACCAGTCAAGTGGCAGTTCAATCTTCGCTCTGACCGTCAGGAAGTTCCTCCTTATCTCCATGTTGAATCTCTCATTGGTCAGCTTCCAGCCGTTGTTTCTTGTCCGGCCCTCTGGTGCCCTGAAGAATAAAGTGATCCCCTCCTCTCTGTGACATCCCCTCATATACTTGTAGACTGCTATCATGTCCGCTCTGGCCCTCCTTTTCTCTAGGCTATCCATGCCCAGTTCCCTCAGTCTCTCTTCGTAAGTCTTGGTTTCCAATCCCTTAATCATCTTGGTTGCTCTTTTTTGCACCTTTCCCAGAGTTTCAATGTCCCTTTTGAAGTGTGGTGACCAGAACTGAATACAGTACTCCAGGTGTGGTTGGACCAGGGCATAGTAGAGTGGCATTAAGACTTCCCTGGTCTTGGAGTGTATTCCCCTGTTGATGCAGCTTAGGATTGTGTTGGCTTTTTTAGCTGCTGCTGCACATTGTTGGCTCGTGTTTAGTTGATTGTCCACCAAGACTCCGAGGTCTCTTTCGCAGTCGCTACTGCTAAGAGGGGTTTCTCTCAGGTTGTATGTGTGTCCAGGGTTTTTTCTGCCTAGGTGAAGGACTTTGCTCTTGTCGATGTTAAACATCATTTTGTTGGTGTGGGCCCACTGTGTTAGTCTGTCTAGGTCTTTCTGTAATTTGAGCCTGTCTTCTAGGGTATTGGCTACCCCCACCAGTTTGGTGTCGTCTGCTAATTTGATCAGTTGCTCTTCTATTCCCTCATCCAAGTTGTTGATGAAAATGTTGAAGAGCACAGGGCCCAGGACTGAACCCTGTGGTACCCCACTGCCTACGTTCTTCCATGTGGATTTGGAACCGCTGAGGACAACTTGTTGGGTGCAGTTGGTCAGCCAGCTATTGATCCATCTGCATGTGTTGTAGTCTACTCCGCTTTTTTCTAATTTGTTGATTAGGAGATTGTGGTCGACTTTGTTGAAAGCTTTGCTGAAGTCTAAGTATATGAGGTCCACCGTGTTGCGCTGGTTATGGTGTTGAAAAAGGATATGAGATTGGTTTTGACATGATTTGTTTATTTATTTATTATTTATTTATTTATTGGATTTGTATGCCGCCCCTCTCCGGAGCCTCGGGGCGGCTAACAGCAATAACAAGACAGTGTACAATAATAAACCAATACTAAAAATGATTAAAAACCCATCAATATAAAAACCAAACATCCATACAGACATACCATGCATAAAATTGTAAAGGCCTAAGGGGAAAGAGTATCTCAATTCCCCCATGCCTGGTGGCAGAGGTGGGTTTTAAGTAGCTTATGAAAGGCAAGGAGGGTGGGGACCATTCTAATTTCTGGGGGGAGTTGGTTCCAAAGGGCCGGGGCCACCACAGAGAAGGCTCTTCCCCTGGGTCCCGCCAAGCTGCATTGTTTAGTTGATGGGACCCGGAGAAGACCCACTCTGTGGGACCTAACTGGTCGCTGGGATTCGTGCAGCAGAACGCGGTCCCTGAGATAATCTGGTCCGGTGCCATGAAGGGCTTTATAGGTCATAACCAACACTTTGAATTGTGACCGGAAACCGATCAGTAACCAATGCAGACTGTGGAGTGTTGGTATAACATGGGCATGTTTGGGAAAGCCCATGATTGCCCCCGCAGCTGCATTCTGCACGATCTGAAGTTTCCGAACACTTTTCAAAGGTAGCCCCATGTAGAGAGCGTTACAGTAGTCGAGCCTCGAGGTGATGAGGGCATGAGTGACTGTGAGCAGTGACTCCCGGTCCAAATAGGGCCGCAACTGATGCACCAGGCGAACCTGGGTGAACGCCCCTCTCGCCACAGCTGAAATATGTTGCTCTAATGTGAGCTGTGGATCGAGGAGGACACCCAAGTTGCGAACCCTCTCTGAGGGGGTCAATGATTCTCCCCCCAGGGTAATGGATGGACAGATGGAATTGTCCTTGGGAGGCAAGACCCACAGTCACTCCGTCTTGTCTGGGTTGAGTTTGTTGACACCCATCCAGGCCCCAACAGCCTCCAGGCACCAGCACATCACTTCCACTGCTTCGTTGACTGGACATGGGGTGGAGATGTATAACTGGGTATCATCGGTATATTGATGATACCTCACCCCATGCCCAGCGTTTTCATGTAGATATTAAATAGCAGGGGGACCAACCCCTGAGGCACCCCACAAGGGAGAGACCTAGAGGTCGACCTCTGACACCCCACTAACACCGACTGCAACCGACCGGAGAGTATCGAAAGCCGCTGAGAGGTCAAGAAGCACCAGGAGAGAGGACAAGCCCGTCCCAGGCCCGCCAGAGATCATCCATCAATGCGACCAAAGCAGTTTCCGTGCTGTAGCCGGGCCTGAATCCCGACTGCTGAAGACATAGATAATCGGCTTCTTCCAAGGGCCGCTGGTGTTGAAGCGCCACCACCTTCTCAACAACCTTCCCCATAAAGGGAAGGTTGGAGACTGGACAGTAGTAATTGAGCATGGCTGAGTCCAGGGAAGGCTTCTTGAGGAGGGGGTGCACAAGTGTCTCCTTATAAAGGGCCAGAAAGGACCCCCTCCCCAAGGAGGCATTGACAATCTCCTGGACCCAGCTCCCCGTCACCTCTCGACTGGCCGATCCACAGATCCAGTAGACAGGTGGCAGAACTCACAGCTCCTCCCAGACAGATGGACAAAGACGTTTAGCCCCAGTCACCTTGACTGACTCGTTGTCAGTCGACTCTGTTTTACAATTGGAGTCGAGGTCCGCTCGGATCTGAGCGATTTTATCAGCGAAAAACGTGTTAAAATCCTCGGCACTACTCTGCAAGGGCTCCCCAACTCCCCCCTGATTAAGAAAGGAGCGTGTTACCCTAAACAGAGTGGCCGGGCAGGATTCCGCTGATGCAATCAAGGCGGCATGATACACGCATCTTGCCACCTTGAGCGCCACTTTGTAAGTCTTAATATGAGCTCTTACAAGTGTTCGATCGGATTCGGACTTACTCTTCTCTAGACGTCTCTTCTGGCGTTTCAACTCCCGGAGCTCCTCATTGAACCATGGAACTCTACGGGGTCTAGTGCCGCGGAGAGGTCGCAGCGGCGCAATTTGGTCAAGGGCCTCCGCTGCAGCCTTGTTCCAGGCCTCAGCCAGAGACTCTGCTGAACTGTGGACAAGTGCATCTGGAAGAACCCCAAGCGTCTTCTGAAAGCCTTCTGGATCCATCAGCCGCCTGGGGTGGAACAACATAATCGGTTCCGCCTCCCTGCGGGAAAGGATTGGAGCCAGGAAGTCAAGCCGCAGTAGAAAATGGTCTGACCATGACAAAGGCAACACTTCTAAGCCCCTTAGTTTCAGACCATTACTCAGTTGCTCAGAGAGGAATGCCATGTTGGGTGCGTGCTCTCCCTCATGAGTCGGATCCGGTACTACTTGGGTCAGGTCCATGGCTGCCATGGCGGCCATGAACTCCTGTGCCAGTCCAGAGGATTCGCTGAGCGACGGCAGGTTGAGGTCCCCCAAGACAATAAGTCTAGGGAACCCCACCGCCAGCCCGGCTACCTCCTCGAGTAGCACAGGGAGGGCTTGTGCCACGCAGCTGGGAGGCAGGTACGTGAGAAGCAAGCCCACCTGAACCCCTAAGTCCAACTTCACCAGGAGGGACTCGCAACCCGCAATCTCTGGAACAACGAGTCTACGCAGGCAAAGGCTCTCCCTGGCTATAATAGCCACTTCTACCCGCCTTCCTTGGGGTCGAGTTTAATGCCATATCTGAAACCCGGCTGGGCAAATTTCAGAGAGAGGAACTCCTCCCTCCGGGCCCAGCCAGGTTTCAGTTACACATGCCAGGTCGGCCTCCTCATCCAGGATTAAATCCCAGATGAGGAGAGCTTTATTTATCACCGACCTGGCATTGAGTAGCAGCAACCTGAGCCCAGGGCCAGAATTACACTCGTCACCAGTGCCCAGGGTTGAGCTCACAGAGCCAGAACAAGGAATTGTTATTAGACAGCGATCTCTCGTTCCCCTGGAACGGCTAACTCTGTGGCTCCCACCATATCTGCCTCTCCCCAGCAACACTGGGATATTCCGACCCTCTGCCACCCCAGAGATTGGTGCCCCCTCCCCTCCTGCCACTCCAGCATTAGCTGGGCCAAATATATCATTCATACTATTTCCATTCATCTCATCCCTGGCATAACCCCACTCGCCCCAACCATCCCACTCATACCAATCATTCATCCCATACACATTATTGCACCCACCCCAGTTATCCATCAGTTAAAAAAAAACCCCAATTAATTAAAAATAGATTAAATTAGCAATAGATTAATGCACTATGCACATAATGATTAATATGTTACAAATATATAAGATATAAAATTATAAATTTGTAATAAGTTAATATAAAGAATATAAAATCAGATCTTGGTCGCTATCAATCATCAGTCAATCAATCAATCCAGGTATGATGTCCTCTATAGATCTTCCATATAGTCTTAGAGTCTTAAAGTCTGCTGTTTTCTACAATCTTCCCACTAGGGGCGCAGTTCTTCTATGGTCTTAGCAGTAATTAGGAAGGAGATGGGAAGATGGGGGGGAAGATGACAAACGATGACAAAAACAAAAGTTAAACATTAAACAATATCCCCAATCTAATTGGGCATGATGATTCTAGGCAGTTAATTCCATCATTCTCACCCCCTCTAGTCACTCTGGTCACATTAGTCAGTTGTTCTGATATCTACCAACACCTAGTCCATGGGCACTCATACTGGGCGTCTGTCTCCTTCATCCCACTTTACCCCCCCTGGCACCAGCAGCTCTTACCCACTGGTGCCATGCGGGGGGGGGGGGGTCATTGTTTCTGGATATTCCTCGCCCAGCATATCTCCGCAGACGTCCTCCACCACCGACAGCAGGTCACTCCCACCGGCCTGGATCCTCAGCGTCTTTGGTCTCACAAGCAGACAGGGTCACCTAAGTTTCAGCGCTGGTCTCTGCTCCACTCTGCTCTGCTCCGCTCCCCTCCTTTCCATTGTCCCTTCACCTCCACCGCCTTGGCACTGGCACTGGTCACTCTCACTCACCGATGCCGAGCCAGGAGGTTCGACTCGATCTGGCTCTCTGCTTTCACAATGTCTTTCCTCCCCTTCGGCGTTTTGCATTTTGCATCCAGGCACGTCCTCCATCTTCCGCGCCCCAGCTGATTGCCCTGAAGAACTCTCTCGGCGTCGCAGTCTCTGGCGCCCCTACAGCAGAGCGAAAGCATTTAGTTTCTAGCCCCCTCAATGGGAGACAAGGTAGCAGATCGACTTCGGGCCATTTCGAGTCTGGATTGATTCATTCCTGATTATTTTTTCACCATAGTCTCAGAGGAGTGGCGGACCCACCATCTCCTCACCGCTCAGACCAGAACCGGTGACAAACCCGTGTTGGCTGTTGGATATTATCTTGTTTGTTTCCAGGTAATGGCAAAGCTGTTTTTTTATTATTTTCTCCAGTATTTTTCCAGGTATTGAAGTCAGGCTAATAGGTCTGTAGTTGCTTGGATCCATCTTTTTCCCTTTTTTGTGGATGGGAACTATGTCCGCTCATTTCCAGTCTTCTGGTAGGTCTCCAGTGGCCCAAGATTTTTGGTAGATGAGGAGAAGAGGTTCCGCTATGGTGTCTGCCAGTTCTTTTAGGACTCTGAGGTGGAGTCCATCAGGTCCCAGTGATTTGTACTCATTAAGCTCCCTCAAGTAGTCCCTAATGGTAGCTTTGTCTCTGTTGAGTTCGGTTCCATGGCTGTTATTTGCAGTTAGGTTGTAGATTGGTTGGTTGGTGATTCCTTTATGTGTGAAGACTGATGTAAAGTAGGTATTGAGCAGCTGTGCTTTGTCTCTGTTGTCGGTTATTTCGTTACCATCTTTGTTTTTTAGTATGGGGACTGTTTCCTTGCTTTTTTTGTTGTCATTAATTTTCGTTGCAAGGTGCTGTTCATGTTGAGCTTTTGCTGTTCTTATGTTTTGCTTGCAGGTTCTGGCTGTTTGCTGATATTCCATCTTGTTTATGAGTCCTTCCTTCCATTTGTTGTATTTGGCTTTTTTTTTCTTTTATGTTGTCTGCGAGGTCCTTGTTTAGCTATGCTGGTTTCATTTTAGTTTTTCTGCTTTTCTTTTTCATGGGGATTGAATTGTTTTGGGCCTCAATGATAGTGTTTTTTAGGGCTTCCCAGGCATCCTGTGTGGATTTACTCTTTAGAAGTTCCTTCCAGGGTTTATATTTCAGGTTCGCTCTGAGCTTGTTAAAATCCACTTTTCTGAAGTCTGGGACTGTAGTTGAGTTGGGTGTTGTAGTTAGTGATTGCATAATGTTGAATTTTAGGATGGTATGGTCACTCTCACCTAGTGTCCCTTCTCCTTCTATTCCCTCAATCATTTCTTCCCTGTTTGTTAAAATTAGGTCTAGTATTGCAGTCCCTCTGGTTGCTGTTTCCACTTTTTGAGTTAGAAAGTTATCGGCGAGGCTGGTGAGAAATCTGTCAGACTTTCCACTTGGTGCTGAGTTTGTTTTCCAGTTAATGTTGGGATAGTTAAAGTCCCCCATTATTATTGTGCTATGCTTGTTGCATATTGCTAATAGTTGGGTTGTAAAGAGGTTGTCCATTGTATCTGTTTGGTTTGGGGGCCTGCAGTATACTCCAATTGTAATGTTGTCCTTTTTTTCTTTTATGTTGACCTATATGATTTCTAGGGGGTTGTCTTCTTTGGATTGATATAGCTCAGTGGCGGTGTAGTGGTCTTTTATGTATAGTGCAACTCCACCTCCTTTCTTGTTTGACCTGTTTTTCTTGAAGAGATTGTAGCCCTTTATCTGTGTGTTCCAGTCATGTGATTCGTCCCACCATGTTTCTGTAATACCAATTAGATCGTATTGACCCTCATGCATTAGTACTTATAGCTCGTCTTGTTTGTTTCCCCAGGCTTTGTGCATTAGTGTACAGGCATTTTAGGTGTTTGTCTCTGATTCTGGGTGGGCATTTTTTATCCTCTGAAATGTTAGTGGGCTTAATTTGCACCCCTTTCTTATTTGGTTCATTTTTCAGTCTCTTACTTTGGTCACCCGCCCCTCTCAGATCTAGTTTAAAACCCTCCTGATAAGTTGGGCTAGTCGGTTACCAAGGAGGTTCTTTCCAGCTCTGGTAAGGTGTAGTCCATCTGTTGCTAGGAGCCCTTCTTGAAGGTATTGTAGACCATGGTCGAGGAACCCAAAGTTGTTTTGGCGACACCATCTCTTTAGCCAGTGGTTTATTTGTGGGATATTGCATTCTCTGTCAGGATGTTGTCCTCTTGTGGGTAGAATAGAGGAGAAGACGACCTGTGCCCCTATCTTTTTGACTGTATTTCCCAAGTGGTGGTAGTCTTTCGTGATTTGGTTTATGTCTTTCCTTGTGTCGTTTGTTCCTGCATGGATCACTAGTAGGGGGTAGTAGTCAGTGGGTTTTAGGATTTTAGTGAGGTTTAGCGCTATGTCGAAGATTGTGGCTCTAGGGAGGCAGCTCACCTCTCTGGATTGGTTGTCTGGTCTGCAGATGGGAGGTTCAGTTCCCCTGAGGATTGAATCACCAATTACCACCACTCTCCTTTTCTTTTTGGTTGGGTTGGGGAGAGGGGGGCTAGCCTTCATTGTGATTGTGTTTGGTGGTATTGTATTGCAGTGCTTGGTTTTTGGTGGTTCCTTATGAGGTAGTTGTTGGTCTTCGTGTGCCAGGAGTACTTCATATTTGTTGCTTGTGGGCACTGGGGTTGGAGGGAGGTGGGTTGGAGTTGGTGGGAGTTTGGGGATGGTTTGGGTTTTTTTCTTCTTTGGGTGATGTGTGTCCAGTCATTTGCAGCTTCCGGGGGGGGGGGGTTGGTTCTTATTTGCTCTTCTGTGGTGTTGGATGTGTTGGTCTTTCTTGTTTTGATGTTGATGCTGCAAGGTTTTGAGGTTTCTCTCTAGGTTTTCTATTTTTTCCTCAAGTAATTGGATTACTTTATGTTAGATATGCTGCCCAGTTACCTACCCAGTTACAGGGTAAAAGCCAAAAGTTCAGATTTGTTTATTGTATGTTGATTGGTTGGCCTCTTTTGGCGTTAAAAATGTATCAATGTAAAAGCTGCCTGTTGCTGGGGCTAGTTTGTATAAATACTGAGAACTGTCATTGTATTGCGCTCTCAATACACAATTGCTATCTTGACTGAATTGAGTTTCCTTGTCCTGTCAGAGAAATAAATCTTGCTTTTGATTCAATCTATTTTTGAGAGTTATTACACTTTACATTTATTGCAAGTGAAGTTTTGGAAGTTTGAGGGCAGGAGTGTATACATGGAGCACAGTGTGCAACTCACTAGGAAGTCAGCTCTTTCATCTTCTTTGTGTGTGGTGGGTTTATCTTCCATGTGGGTAGTAGGAGTGTCTTCTCTCTGAGTGCATGGTTCGTTCTTCATGGTAGGAGACTGGTAGTGGAGTAGTTGATGAGTGCTGCTGATGAGTGCTGTTTCTGTATTTAGTTGTGTTTTGGTTGGTCTTGTTTTTGCTGATTTATTAGTTGATTATGCTTTGGTTAAGCGTAAGGCTCTGGGGAAGCTCCTGCATCAGTTGGACACCGGGTGTAATGCCGGGGCGCTTGAGGAGGCTCCGGTAGGCTTAGTTGGGTTCTAGGCGTCTTACGCTGTCGTGGGGGCTCTGGGAAAGCTCCTGCACTAGCTGGGCACCGGGTGTGGTATAGGAGGCTTGAGGAGGATCCGGCAGGCTTGGTTAGGCTTGGGCGTCTACCACTGTTGTCAGGGGCCCTGGAGAAGCTCCCACGTTAGCTGGGTGCCAGGTGTGATGTCAGGGGCTTAAGGAGGCTCCGGCAGGCTTGGTTGGGCTCCGGGCGTCTTCCACTGTCATCAGGGGCTCTGGAAGCTCCTGCATCAGCTGGGTGCCAGAGTTGGGCTCCAGGTGTCTTCCACTGTCGTCGGGGGCTTTGGGGAGGCTCCCGCATCGGTAGAGCGCCGGGTGTGATGCCGGGGGCTCAAGGAGGGCTCCAAAAATCTTGCCCCAAATCTCTCCAAAAATTACTCCCCCCAAAGCTTCCTATCTAGCCCCAAATCGCTCCAAAAATTACTCCCCCCAAAGCTTCCTATCTAGCCCCAAATCTCTCCAAAAATTGCTCCCCCCAAACAGTGTTCCCTCTAATGTGAGTTGTATGCTATAGCGCAGGAGATTTGAGATGTCTGCCCACGAGTTTCCAATTCCAGCGTGGAGGTCACACCTCTGCGCTGGAATTGGCAATTAGAATAAGATGACCAGACCTTGATCATTTGTCCCGACTCCAAAATGTGGCATGACTTTAAAAACTGACTGGATTGGATTTCCACCTTCGAGAGAAAGAGAAAAGCCCAGCCGGCTAATTTCCCCCACACACACACACACACACTCCAAAATGCGGCATGACTTTAAAAACTGACTGGATTGGATTTCCACCCTCAAGAGAAAGAGAAAAACCCAGCCGGCTAATTTCCCCCCTCCCCCCACTCCAAAATGCGGCATGATTTTAAAACTGACTGGATTGGATTTCCACCGTGGGTAAGGAGCGGGGAAGAAAGAAGGAGAGAAAAGTATGGCTTTTTCTAATTGGATATTGTATTTTTTAAATTCTCATTGAAGGCATTTGTAATTGCTTCTAAATGATGTTGGTTTTGCTTTTGCAAAAAAAAAAAATCAAAACAACCTCCTTAGGTGCAAGTCAGCTGAAAGTCCTAGAGAGACTGAAGGTAGATAACTCATTAACAATCAAGGCATGTCAAACTGATCTGTGTTTCCTGAACTAGATACTGGATATTGGATACTAGATATAGAAGTTGTTTATGGTTATTCCCAGTTTCTGGGAGTATTGTCTACAAGGTGGGAAGATGTTCCTCTAAAGAGATGTCTCTTGTGGCTTGTACAGATATTTTAAAATGTGAAACATTTTCTAACAACCAAGATGGAAGGGACCTTGGAGGTCTTCTAGTCCAACCCCCTGCTTAGGCAGAAAACCTTACAGACAAGTGGGTATCCAACATCTTCTTTAAAACTTCCAGTGCTTGAGCATTCACAACTTCCATGGATTAATTGTTCTCACATTCACTCCTTGCTTCTAAGTTGCTTCTCTCCTTGAATAGTTTCCACCCACTGCTTCTTGTCCTACAGGTGCTCTGGAGAATAACTTGACTTCCCTTTCTTTGTGGCAGCCTCTTATTTACATTGTAAATAAGCTGTCTCAGACAGTTCTCTTAAAACAGAACTCTTATAAAATTGAACATTAAGTAATATCCTAATATACATTTCAAAACTTTGAACCAGAGGAATCAGCAAATGTATGATACTTTAGTGACTGGACAGATATTTAGAAAGATATTTAATAAATTCCACTGCTGGTTGGCATTTATAGCCAAAGAAACATGCAAACAATTGTAGCCTTCTGTTAAAATGAAGCCTTCTGTGAACATAATACTGTATACTATTTGGGAGCAAATATACCTTTGTATTTCCACTAGTTTGATTAACAAAGAAGATCAAAACAAGGTTTTATCATGGTTAACATGGTTTCTTGATGGTAAAAGATATATTTAGGCAGGGGTCCCCAAACGTTTTACACAGGGGCCAGTTCACTGTCCCTCAGACTGCTGGAGGGCTGGACTATAAAAAAAAACTATGAACAAATCTCTATGCACACTGCACATACCTTATTTTAAAGTAAAAAACAAAATGGGATTGTACTACTATTTAGAGGGGAGAAGTCTGAAATTCATATATGTTTATGTTTTGTTTTTAATTTAATTTTGTTGTTTAATATTAGGATGGATTAATTTGTAAAATTGAATTAGAATTTTAGAACTATATAGAATTACATAGGTAAAATTAATGGAAGATATATAGGATAAATAAGGGGTTTATGATATGTACTGTATGGTTTTATGAGTTTGTATTATGAATTTAAAATATACTTGGAAATAGAAACATAGAAGTCTGACGGCAGAAAAAGACCTCATGGTCCATCTAGTCTGCCCTTATACTATTTTCTGTATTTTATCTTAGGATGGATATATGTTCATCCCAGGCATGTTTAAATTCAGTTACTGTGGATTTATCTACCACGTCTGCTGGAAGTTTGTTCCAAGGATCTACTACTCTTTCAGTAAAATAATATTTTCTCATGTTGCTTTTGATCTTTCCCCCAACTAACTTCAGATTGTGTCCCCTTGTTCTTGTGTTCACTTTCCTATTAAAAACACTTCCCTTCTGGACCTTATTTAACCCTTTAATATATTTAAATGTTTCGATCATGTCCCCCCTTTTCCTTCTGTCCTCCAGACTATACAGATTGAGTTCATTAAGTCTTTCCTGATACGTTTTATGCTTAAGACCTTCCACCATTCTTGTAGCCCATCTTTGGACCCGTTCAATTTTGTCAATATCTTTTTGTAGGTGAGGTCTCCAGAACTGAACACAGTATTCCAAATGTGGTCTCACCAGCATTCTATATAGTGGGATCATAATCTCCCTCTTCCTGCTTGTTATACCTCTAGCTATGCAGCCAAGCATCCTACTTGCTTTGTAGAGGATTGATGAAAGTTAATAATATGTAGAAAATGTAGAGGATTGATGAAAGTTAATAATAGTAAATGCTAAGTGCCTGAAAAATAATTGAGCTTGGAAATATTGAATGAAATTATAGAAAAGTAAATATGGAAATATATTAATTGATGCATTGGTGTTCAGATAGATTTTCATAGTATTATTAGATTACTATAATACTATGATAAATATTTAATAAATGAAGATTTTAAAGCATGGATTTATTAATAGTTGTGTTTTTGGTTTTTCTGGTTGTTTTAGTTTTAATAGTAATAGATTTTGGTTTTGTTTTATTATTAATTTTTTTTAATAAAAAAGAAGGGAAATTTTTTTCCTAATTAGGAAAAAGTTGTATAAGGGTTTTTTGTTTCTTTTAAGAAGAATGTAGAAAAAGGACGAGTAGGCATGATGGCCTATCTGGATTTATAAGAGGATAATGATATTAATTGAAATATAAAATAACAGAATAACATAGTGGTAAGGGACCTTATTGTGCCCCAGGACTGAGCCCCAAATAATTACGCAATAAGGTGTCTTGGGTGACATCTGTGAAAAAAAATCAGGCGCTCAGGCATGAAAATTAATGAATTAATTAATTTTATTCATTTATTTATTTATTTATTTATTTATTATTTATTTATTCATGCCGCTCAGTCCTGAAGGGACTGCCGCTCAGGCACTATACTTTTCTGCCCACACCGAAAAAAATTAGAGGGAGCATTGCCCCCAAAGCTTCCTATCTAGCCCCCAAATCTCTCCAAAAATCACTCCCCCCAAAGCTTCCTATTTAGCCCCAAATCTCTCCAAAAATCGCTCCCCCCAAAGCTTCCTATCTAGCCCCAAATCTCTCCAAAAATCGCTCCCTCCAAAGCCTCCTATCTAGCCACAAATCTCTCCAAAAATCACTATTCTTGTGTAAAGTGTGATAATTGGTTTTTAACACCACATTCACCGAGTCATGTGATCACCAAGACATGCCTACCCCGTCACATGACCACCAAGCCACACCCACAGAACCGGTAGGGAAAATGTATAGATTTCATCACTGTTTAAGAGTCAGAAACCAATACTGTACTGACTTTTTCCTTACTTCCATCCTTCCTCCCCTGCTGGAATTCAAAGCTTCTACTACTTTTAAAGGACAACAGTCTAAGTGGGAATATTTTAACAGTTTTTCTCACACTATTTTCCCAAGGCTGTTAATCATTTTATCTTCCCTCCTCATTGCTAGAACTAATTTCCTTTAAACTTTATCTCTGTTTCTACCTCTGTCTTCTTTTCTTTTATGTGACTGTTATCTCTGGCTGGCGGGCCCCAGGTCCCTTCTATTAGTCAGTGCCACCTTGTGGGAGAAGTTACACCTTCACAGAGGAGCACAGAGTTAAACTTGAATGAGGAATTTACAGTTACATGAATGTGAACTTCTATTGGAAAAGAACACAGGCGGGAAAGAAAAACAAGATTATCCCATCTTGGTTCTCTTGAGTTCAAGAAAGAGAAAATGAAAACTCCATGAGGTTTTATACAGCTATGCAGTTCCAGCAATCACTATGGTATCTGTTTCCTAATCTCACAATCTTCTCCACTGCGGTATCTTCCTTATAAAGCTGCATCTGCCCAGAGATGTAGATGGCTCATGTTCACATTGATTGGAAGTGGGAATGAATTTTATCATTCTACTTCCAATCAATGTGCATATGTTAGTTTATTACTTTGAAAATTTTATATAGTCTTACTTTTGATTTTTAAGCTTTTGTCATATAGAGCCATTACTGTGAAATGGGTGCCTATATAAATTGTATGAATAAATATTTTTATTTATCCATATAATTTTATCTACAGATGGATCAGAGCTGATAAAGTGTAATAGTTAAGATGCTGGACCAGGAGCATGGAAAACCAGGTTCTAGTCTTTCCTCAGATATGTAAACTATCTTGGGTGACATAGTGCTAATCAAAATTGAAAATCATAGAGATGCATAGTGTGCCCACCTTTTTCATTTGCCACAAACTGTTGAAGATCTTGTTGCCCCCTCAGGTCTATGGTTAGGATGGTTATTGAAATTATTTGGGTTTTTGGAGGTCCTGCCTTCTGCTTACAGTATTTTTCAGAGAGTAAGATGCACCTTAGTTTTTGGGGAGGAAAATAGGGGTGGGATCTGCCTACCAGATATTCATCTGGCTAGTGTCCTTAGTTTAGTCAGCTTCTGCACATTATTTTATCCCCTGGTTAGGGCTTTAAAAAACCCTTTATTTGGAGAGAGTAACAATGAAAGTGCCTGCAAGCTGGTAAGAGCTGGGAAGTTCATTAGCACCTCAATAGGGCTGGAAAGAAACTTATTTGAATTAAGTAGACCAATGAAAAAAAGCCTGCAAAGACTTAGGGCTAGAAAAAACATTCTTCAGAGAGAGTAACAATGAAAGAGCCAGCAAGCCAGTAAGAGCTGGGAACATTATTAAAACCTCGTTGGGGCTGGAAAGCAAAGTATTCAGAGCAAGTTGAGCAATGAAAAAAAGTCTGCGAAGACTTAGGGCTGGAAAAACATTCTTCGGAGAGAGTAATGATGAAAAAGTCTGCAAGGTAAGAACTGGGAAGATCATTTGTATCTAGCTAGGGTGGGGGGAAAAGCTTCAAAAAAAGCTACATTCAGAGTATAAGACATACCCAAACTTGCAGTCTCTTTTAGGGAGGAAAAAGGTGTGTCTTATATGTTGAAAATACAGTAATTGTCTTGATTTTTTTTTTAAAAAAAAACAAAAAACAAAACAACTGTAAGCTGCCCAGGGTTACTTTGAAACCAGGCAGTCTTGAAATCGAAATGATAAAGGGACCAAAGACATGTACTAAATAGTATTGGAGGGTCTATGGGGACATGATTGAAACATTTAAATATGTTAAAGGGTTAAATAAGGTTCAGGAGGGAAGTGTTTTTAATAGAAAAGTGAACACAAGAACAAGGGGATACAATCTGAAGTTAGCTGGGGGAAAGATCAAAAGCAACATGAGAAAATATTATTTTACTGAAAGAGTAGTAGATCCTTGGAACAAACTTTCAGCAGACGTTGTTGGTAAATCCACAGTAACTGAATTTAAACATATCTGGGATAAACATATATCCATCCTAATATAAAATACAGGAAATAGTATAAGGGCAGACTAGATGGACCATGAGGTCTTTTTCTGCCATCAATCTTCTATGTTTCTATGTCTAAGAAATGGTGGCCTTGGACAGCAATGGTTCTCGTCCCGAGAAGCTGAAGCCGCCGCCGCCGCCGCGGCGAGAGAAGTTGCGCCCCAAGGCAGGAAGCGGCAGAGGAGGAGAGGGGGAGGATCTGGTGGGCGGGGGGCACGGCCGAGAGGCCAAGGGCGTGAGGGGGCCGGAGGCACCGTGGGGAGGCAGGGGCGGCCGTGGCTCCCTTCCCTTCTACTGCTGGCACTTCCCCGCCCCGCCCCCCCATGGGCTGGCAGGGGGATGGGGAGCGCGTGCCCGCGGGGGGGCAGGGGCATGGAAGTGCCTGCAGTAGAAGGGAAGGGAGCCATGGCCGCCCCTGCCTCCCCACGGTGCCTCCGGCCCCCTCGTGCCGCTGGCCTCTCGGCCCTGCCCCCCGCCCACCTGATGTGCCCCCTCTCCTCCTCTGCCACCTCCTGCCTTGAGGCGCGACTTCTCTCGCGGCGGCGGCTTCAGCTTCTCGGGACGAAAGCGCTGCCAGCCAGGGGGCTGCGAGAGAGGGCTTTCTCCGTCTGCTTCGGGAATGCCTGCCCCGCCCCTCTTGCAGCCCCTTCGCTGGGAGCGCTTTCGTCCCAGACTTCCAGCAAGGGGGCTGCAGTAGAGGCAGGGCAGGCGTTCCCGAAGTGCTCGGAGAAAGCGCTCTCGCAGTCCCCTCGCCATCAGTGCCTCCGTTCCGGAGCTCCACCTCACAGCTGATCACCCTGCCGCCGCCCCACGGCTACTGCCCAATGCCGCTGCTGAGAGAAAGAGAGAACAGGGGGGAGAGAGATAGCAAGAGAGAGAAGAGAAAGAAAGCAATAGAGAGAAAGAAAACGAGAGAAAGAGAGAGAGAGATGAAAGGGGGGAGAGAGATAGCAAGAGAGAGAGAAAGAGTGAGAGAGAAAGAAAGCAATAGAGAGAGAGAAAGAAAGAAAACGAGAGAAAGAGAGATAGCACCCAAATAATAACAGAGAAAAAAAACGCCAGCCGTTTGTGTGTGTGTGTGTGTGAACTCTTGAACCATTTCCAATAGCTCACCTGTTATTGGAAATCGTTCAAGAGTTCACACACACACACACACACACACAAGGGGGGAGGAGACAGGGATGGAAAAAGAGGAGAAGATAGTAATAAAATAGATTTTGGTTTTGTTTTATTATTTATTTCTTTTAATAAAAAAAGAAGGTAATTTTTTTCTTATTTATTTGTTTGTTTGTTTGTTTATTCTTCTATGCTGCCCAGTCCCAAAGGGACTGTCGCTCAGACACTATACTTTTCCGCCCACACCGAAAAAAAATTAGAGGGAACATTGGTCCCAGCATTTATCGTTTGTTTGGTATTTAACCCACATGGTATAACTTGTTAGTGTCGGCTGCCTTGTGACTACATTATTCCTTATGTGTGTGGGGGGAAATTGTTTGGTATTCATATTACCATAATCAATTACCATATTTTTCTGAGTATAAGACGTGCTCCCCCCACCCCAAAAAAAGAGGGGGAACGTTTGGGTGTGTCTTATACACTGAATGCACCCCGGGCCACCTGCCAGCCCCCACTGTTTCAATGCAGAACAGGAAGAGATTCAGACCAAAGGAGACCAAGATAAGCTTTTTATTTCTATCTTTGCACAGAGAGGTTCAGACTGAGGTTTGTAGAACAGCATCTGAACAATTTCTGATACAAAAGAGAGCCATTTTATACTTTTCCACAGTTACAAAAGACATTTAGACATAACGGTTGGCTTTACATAATAGATCAACCTTTTACCATATTAAGAAGTTAAGATAACATGTGCTTGTCTTCCCTTGGCTATGTATATTTTACTTTTCCATATATGGGGCACAGATTCATTTAGACATCTAAAAATGTGCTGTCTCAGTTTTGTGGCCAACTACTTCTTGGAAAGTCCCTTTATGTAGTTTTCTCTACTGCATTAAGGCTTCTTGATATCAGTGCTAAAGGGGACACTTACAGATCATCTAGTCCAGGGGTAGGCAAAGTTGGCTCTTCTATGACATGTGGACTTCAACTCCCAACTCATGAGCTAGCATGATTGGCTCAGGAATTCTGGGAGTTGAAGTCCATAAGTCATAGAAAAGCCAACTTTGCTTATCCCTGGTCTAATCCAACTCCACTTATGACTTATTTTTTCACTTAATGATTTGCTTTGTTTTACATCCTGCCTTACTCCCCCCTCTGAGACTCTAATTTAATCTAATTGGATATTTGAGTCTCATTATTTCACAAATAATTAAAATATAGTGCAAAGCTGGTAGCAAAAAACAAAAAGCAGGTTATTCTCAAATCTCATCATCCATCATTAATAATTCTATTTTTCAGCAATTATTTCTATTTGGTAGCCATTAAAACCAAACATCATTCCCATGTACTCTTTTGTTCTCTGGGACCTTCAGCATCTGTTGGGCCTTCCTTAAGAGTAGGAAGAGTCAAATGGCTATTCCCAGGCTTGTCATCCAGCAAACCACTGACAATTAATAATCTAAACCATAGAAAAACCATGCCCGACATTAAAAGAGCCTTATCCAGCTCAATTTACACAGTCCTATTGAGGGGAGCTGTTTCAATTACACAATTTGCCATATCAGGAAGATGGACTGGAGCAGGTGAAGCTAGGGAAAGTTCAGGGTGTATTTTAGGTGCTAAGTATATTATCCATGATCCCAGAATTATCAATACAATATAGAGGACCCACGCCCAGAATTCTTCAAACACTAAGGCAGTGATGGCAAACCATTTTTTACTTGGGTGCCAAAAAAGCGAGTGCTCACACCCATAATTAACGCCTGGGGAGGGCGAAAACAGCTTCCCTCGCCTCCTGGGGGCCCTCTGGAAGCCGGAAATGGCATGTTTCCCAACTTCTGATGGGCCCAGTAGGCTTGTGTTTTTCCCTCCCCAGACTTCAAAGGCTTCCTGAATCCAGGGGAGGTTAAAAACGCCATCCCTTGTCCCCCAGGAGGCTCTCTGGAAGCCAAAAACACCCTCCCAGAGCCTCTGTGCAAGCCAAAAATCAGCTGGCTGGAACACACATGCATGTTAGAGCTGAGCTAGGCAATGGCTCACATGCCAGCAGATATGGCTCCATGTGCCACCTGCCATAGGTTTGCCATCACTGTCCTAAGGGATTCACACTGTTCGCTGTCACAGGTAGTAATTATAGGTACAGTGTCTGTCCATCTGCTTGTAACAGCATATGATTGTCCCACCATTCCTGGAACTAACATAGTCTATAAGCAATGTATTAAATGTCATCCTTCTTGTCCAAATCTTCAGCCATATGTAGAGAGTAAGCTTTTGGAAGTGACCCAGTAAGGCCTCTTCTGCCTCATATTCATATCTGTCCATTGCCGGTAGGGCAACTGTAAGAGGCTTTTCTTTAAGTGAATTACCAAGAGACAGGCTTCATCAATTGTGGGCTTAACTGGAGTCCAGGGAATCCAAGACTTTTACTGTAAGGGAAGAGGATATGACCACAGTACACAGTCCTTTCCAATATTTTACTCATACTTTGTCACCTACTTGAATATTATGACTAGTGGTGTTCAGGAAAGGTGGGATCAGGAATACACAATATTGTTGGATTGGTTGTCCAATTCTTCCACTATTTGACTCCAACTTTGCTGGCTGGGGAATTCTGGAAGTTGAAGTCTCACCAGGCTTAAAGTTGCCAAGGTTGGAGACCCCTGCCTTACATGATCATTCAAGTTATTACTGATAATAAGGTCTTCCAAAACATTATTTCAAAAGGAGATAGCCCAATTAGCACACCTTTGTCACCTTTTCTTTGATAGTTCTAGTCTCCATTGCCCCCTAAGGATTTAACCAGTATCTGGATATATGCTTGTTTGTTTGTTTAATTGAATAAGTATAGGATAGTAGTTTGTACAAGCATAACGTAAGTAGAAAGTAGTGATAAAAGACAATGGGACAGTAGGAAAGGGACAGTAGGCACAATGGTGTGCTTATGCATGCCCCCAGGGGTGGGCTACTGCCCGGAAGGGAGGGAACGCAGTGGGTAGTGAAAATGGAGCTCCACCCCAGAGCACCCAATTTGCACTGAAAGAAGCTGGAAAAAATGCAGGGCATCCTTGTTGGCTTGTCTCGGTTAGCTAGGCTATGAAACCTTCGACAATACCGAGCAGAGAATTTTAACAGCGTGTGGATGTGTGACAAAGCCAAGACACAGACTTAGTTAAATAAGTATTATTTACATATAAACAAAATATAAACAATCCAGAATAAGCACGAAGCAAATACAGAATAATACGCACTGAGCAATTACAAGATTAGCACAAAGCAAAACACAATATAGATAATAAGCACAAAGCTAAAATACAATATAGATAATAAGCACAAAGCTTATACAAGAACTCCCCCTTCTCAGGCAAAAGTAAAATAAAGTGACTGAGCAAAATAATGAGCTTTTATAGCTTCAATGAGGAAGTGACGAAACAGCCTTGAATATTAACTCTTCAAGTACACGTTAACTCTTTGAGTGCACATTAATTCTTTAAGTACAAGTTTGGTACAAGTGTACAATATGCAGTTTACAATGGCAATCCCTAACAACCATGTACCCTGTACTAACAATCTCCCCCTTAGGGGTTGACATTTAAACACAGTCCCATTTAAGATTTCAGGTTATACCTAGTACAATTATCAATATGCGATTTAGTCCCCTGCACCTTGGTGAAATTGTCAGCAAGATTATCAGAACTTTCACAGTATTCTAAGTGAATTAGGCCATCCTTAACACACTCTCTTACATTACAATACCGTAAGTCTGTGTGCTTTGAGCATGTTTTTACAGCTCTACCCTTTGCCATGGCCAACGTTGACTGGTTGTCCTCATAAACAACAATTGGTTTATTACATTCCACACCGAGATCCATCAACAATTGCCGGTACACTATTAGATCCGTACACAACAGTGACAAACTGGCAAACTCAGCTTCCATCGTAGACATACTGATGTGCTGCTGTCTAATGGATTTCCACCCTACTAAGGCACCTCCAAATAATATCGCTAAACCTGTAGTTTACCTCCTGGTCACACAGTCTGAGGCAAAACTAGCATCCGCATAAGCCACCAGTTTCAAACTATCATCTGGCTCCAAAAACAAACTATGATGCATAGTCCCTTTCAAATACCGTAGAATCCTCTTAACAGCCTTCCAGTGATATTCCATTGGCTCCTTGATATACCGCGCCAACTGATTAACGCTAAAAGCAATATCAGACCATGACCAAAGTCCCAAATACGACAAGCTACCAACCAATGAACGGTACAGTTCCCTATCAACAGCCTTCCCTTCTGTATTTCCGTGCAGAAAGCTACTTTCCATTGGAGTCCTTGCAACTTTACAGCTCTCCATGTTATACTTTTTCAGTAGACTGTTAATTTTCCTAGCTTGTGACAACTTAAAACCAGTCTACAGCATATGGGCTGAGAAATGCACTATGTTGTTGCAATGTGAGGGACTGTGGTATATTGTTGCTGAACCTTCCAATTTGGATGACTTGGATCCTGAGGTTGAGGAGGATGCCAAGAAGGTAAAAGACTTTAACCGGGACAATTTAAAAGCTCGCAGTATGATTGGACTTACGCTTGCAGACCAGCAATTAGCTCACATTCGTGGTGAGAGCTCAGCTGCCAAGTGTTGGGACATTTTGCGACGGAGATATGTGCAAGACAGTGTCGGAGCACATCTACAATTGTCCAAAGATGACCTTATTGTGCCTGAGGTTCCAGGGCGTTTGTTGGAAGAAGAGAATCTTTGGAGAGACCGTTTGCAGTTCAAAGAAGAAAAGCCTCAGCAAAAGACTTTTGTGGCTAAAAACATTTCTGTTAGAACTTGCTATATTTGTAGACAAAAAGGTTGTAATAAAAGGCCTCAGTAAACCAAACTGTTTATTACAGACTCATGCCAGGCATGGCAGGTACAAGCTTAGAGAGAAAAACAGAATACAGGCTTATATAGGAACGAGCTGCCTGAGGCAGCACCCAATCCACACAGAGAGAGACTTCCCGCTTACATTGTAACTAGGGACGGGCGGCCAATCAGTACCTTGGATAGGGACGCCTATCGCACGGCTCTAATCTGCGGCTGTAACTGAGCAGATACTGCACTCCTATCCCTTTCGCTAACACATACATAATCATTCAAGTATTCTGGTCTCTTACAAATCCTTCCGGACCGCCGTGGCTCTATAGATTCCTCGGTTCTAGCCTCAGGGGCCGTCACTCTGGCTTCCTTGCCTGGAAGCGGAAAAGCTTCCTCCGATATGTCTGTTTCCTCAAACCTTTTGGTCGGGCTTAAACTCTCTCCAAGGACTTCCCCGGGGTGGCCACAATCCCTTCCATCGCCCGAACTCTTTCCAATGTCTAAACGGATCTAGTCCAAATGTCTTCTCCATACCCGGCCATCACTTAAAATGATTTCAAATGACCTAGGACCCAACTCCCTGCTTATTATTCCTTCTACCCAATTCTGTCCCCCAGAATATGAGCGTGCCAACACCGCATCTCCCACCTTTACCTTCCTGGCCGGGGTTTCCGGCCACGGCACTGACTGGGAATACCAGGGATGGAGCCTATCCAAAACTATCTGTAGCTTGCGACCCATTAATAACTCCGCCGGGGTTTTGCCGGTAGCCACGCAGGGAGTAGAGTGCTGCGCTAGTAATAAATCTGCCAACCTTTTCTGCCATGAACCCTGTGGCATCTTTTTGAGGGAGTCCTTGACCGAACGAACTGCCCGTTCTGCTTGGCCATTACTGGCCGGATGCCAAGGCGATGTCAGGGCGTGCCTGATGCCCACCAATGCCAGGAACGACTCAAACAGCACCGCCGTAAATTGCGGCCCGTTGTCCGAGACCAGGAGGTCTGGGAACCCATGTGTGGCAAATAAAGTCATCAATGCCTCTATGATCGCCTGGGACTGAGTTGACCTCAAGTGGACGAGCTCCACCCACTTGGAGTGCGCATCCACGACAACCAGGAACGTCTGCCCCATGAACGGGCCGGCCAAATCTATATGTAGACGAGCCCATGGTCCCGCAAGCGGCTCCCATGCCAGCGGCTCGGCCCGGGGAGGAAATAGCCGGTTCTCCTGGCATATTCTGCACGCCGCCACCCTTTGCTCTACCTCCCTATCCAACCCCGGCCACCACACATAATCCTGAGCCAGGCTTTTCATGCGCACGATACCTGGGTGGCTATCATGCAGAAGTGCCAACACCTGGCTGCGCAGTTTACCCGGAATCACTACCCTACACCCCCTCAGCAGAATACCCTTTTCCACGGAGAATTCAGTCCGACATCTGAGGAAGGGAACATATTCTTCGGCTGGGGCAGAAACTGGCCACCCCTTCAACACCCATTGCCTTACCTGGGATAAGGTGAAATCCCGCCCTGTTTCCCATGCCACATCGGATGCAGACAGCATGAGAGCCCCTTCGGAGAGGGTGAAAACTGAGCATGCAGGTGCGGGGTCAATTAGTACATCGGCCAAAGGGCACCTACTGAGGGCATCTGCATGAGCTATATGGCACCCGGGTTTGTACAACAAGGTGTAATTATAGTTTGCCAGGAAAACGATCCAACGTGACATCCTGGGGGACAACACTATCGGACTTTGCCGGGTGCCAGATAATAGTCCTAATAAGGGCTGGTGATCGGTCACTAGTTCAAAATGACGGCCATACAGGTAGTCGTGGAACCTACAGACTCCCGCTATCAAAGCCAACGCCTCCTTATCTATATGACCGTAGTTCCTCTTCGCCTTGGCTAAAGTGCGGGGAAAAAATGCCAGGGGGGCTTCAGTACCGTTTGGCAATCTGTGGCTCAAGACTGCGCCCACCCCATATTGTGAAGCGTCACATGTGATCACTAAAGGCAACCCAGGTGAGTATTGTGCCAGAACATTGTTAGAGGTGAGTATTTCCTTGACCCCCTTGAACGCGACTTCCTCCCTTTCCCCCCAATGCCAATTAGAATGTTTATCCAGCAGCCAGTGTAAAGGCTCGGCTACTGACGCCTTATGCGGGATGAAGACCGCATAGAAATTCAGCAGTCCTAGGAAAGCCTGGAGTTCCACCTTGGACTGTGGTCTGGGGGCGTCCCTGATGGCTCGAGTCTTATCAGGGGTCAGGTGGATTCCCTGCCCATCCACAGTAAAGCCCAGGAACTCCACCTGGGGAACACCAAACACGCACTTCTTGGCTTTCAGCTTCAGACCAGCGTCCCTGAACTTGGACAAGACCTTCCTCACCCGTGTCATTAATTCGTCTATGGAACTCCCTGACACCAGGACGTCATCAAAGTATGGCACCATCCCATCCAGCCCATATAACAGCCGCTCCATCAAACCTTGGAAAATCCCTGGGGCAATGGAAACCCCGAATTGCAACCTATGGCATTTGAATACCCCCCGATGGGTTATAATGGACTGGGCCTCTGCTGTTGAGGAATCGACGGGAAGCTGCTGGTAAGCTTAAGAGAGATCAAGTTTCACAAACACCCAACCCTCCCCCAGAGTGTGCAGTAACTGTTGCACTACAGGCAGGGGGTATGAATGGTGGGCCAATGCTATGTTCACTGAACACTTGTAGTCCCCACACAATCTGATACCTCCATCCCCCTTGAATGCTATCACCACCGGGGTCTCCCACACTGCTTGATCTACTTGCTCCAAAACCCCCTGAGCAATCAGTCTGTCCAATTCAGCATCCACTTTCGGTCGGAGGGGAATAGGCACACGGCGGGCTTTTAAGCGCACCGCCGGAACTTGCGGATCCAAACTAAAAGAAATCGGGGTCCCCGTATAACACCCTAAATTGCCGTCAAAGACGGTAGGAAATTCCCGTGCCAACTTGTCAAAACCCGACTCCCCCTTAACTACATTTACCCCTATAACAGAGAGTCCAAGAGAAGTAAACCAGTCCAGTCCTAGTAGGTTTGCAAATGGTCCATCCACCACAATGAGTGGTAATCTGCCGGCAAAAGACTTGAAGTGGACTGCAAAACGACCTTCGCCGAGAAGTGGAATCGGAGCTCCTTGGTAGTCCCTCAGGGTCAACGTGCAGGGCTGCAGGCGACTCTTGCTCATGGCCGGGAAACAACGCTTCAGGGTGGCCCAAGAAACCAACAAATGAGCCGAGCCCGTGTCCACCTGCATGTGGCACCTTGAGCTGCCCAGTTGAAGCACCACTGAAATTTTTTCGGCAGAATCGGACGTCTTCCTGACATAAGTAGGAGATGGATGAGGGCGGCTGTAAACAGCATTGCAGTCCTCCCTCCGACCCGGGAGAAATCTCCGTTGTCCCTGGGGGTTGAAGCTTTGGAACTCCCTCTGCTCTTTGAACGCGGTCGTAGGAGATCTGCGAGAGCGGCAGACCCTGGCAAGGTGGTCTTTAGCGCCACAGCGCCAACACGCCACGTCCTGGGACGGGCAACTGGATCTAAAATGACTACCCCCACATCCATGGCAAGGCGACAGCGGGGGACAGGGGCGCCCAGCAGGCAGTTCTCGACCTCGATTTGCAGCCAACCTGCAAACTTCTTCTTCCTCCGCCCCCACAGCGCTCTCCTCGTCTGGGGAAACTTTGGGCTTATCCACCACACTGGGTGCTTTTTGTGTGACATTTATGGAGCTGTCCATCGTGGCCAATGACTGAGTAGATAACTCGAAAGCGCGAGCCTCCGCCAGCGCCGCCTGAAATGTCAAGTCCCGGATAGCCAGGAGACGCCGCTTGAGGCGACCATCCCGCACTCCGAAAACTAATCTATCCAGTAGGTAGTCATTGAGATCCACAAACTCACAGTATAAAGCTGCTAGGTGGAGAGCGGCCACAAAGTCATTAATCGACTCCCCCTCGGCTTGGTTTCGCTGATAGAATTTATAACGCCGCGCACACCGTGAAGGGGCAGGGGCATAATGGTCCTGTAACGTCTTCAAAAAATCCTCCCAAGGCACATCATGGATGGAAACTGGGGCAAACAAGGCACGAGCTGTCTCGAACATGTCAGGGCCACAAAACCCCAGAAAATAGGACCTCTTTCTATCCCCAGAAATCTCCATGTATCCATTGGAGATCAGAAAGCAATCGAAACGGGCGACATAAGAGTCCCACGTCTCCCCTTGAGGATCAAAGGGGGCAAATGTTAATTGTACAGACATCCTGACTTACTGTCACAACTGTCAGTCTTCCCCGACAGGCTCACTTCCTCGTCGCCAGTGTAATAAAAGGCCTCAGTAAACCAAACTGTTTATTACAGACTCATGCCAGGCATGGCAGGTACAAGCTTAGAGAGAAAAACAGAATACAGGCTTATATAGGAACGAGCTGCCTGAGGCAGCACCCAATCCACACAGAGAGAGACTTCCCGCTTACATTGTAACTAGGGATGGGCGGCCAATCAGTACCTTGGATATTGACGCCTATCGCACGGCTCTAATCTGCGGCTGTAACTGAGCAGATACTGCAAAGGTCATATCACAAGGTTTTGTCAACAGAAGAAGAAACCTGGTGAGGTCTCAGTGACTACCAAAAATGTACAAACCAGGAATGTAAAAGATGGTTTGTGGGTTGTTGACAGTGGAGCGACACATTGTTTAGTCAATGATAAGAAATGTTTTGAGAAGATAAATGCCAGTAGGGAAAGCGTTTGTTTAGCTAATGGCTGGAAAATTAATGCATCTGGGGAGGGGAATGCACACTGTTTATTTCTTAAAGGAACAGTATTCTCTTTATATATTTCTCAAGCAAGGTATAATCTGCTGTCTGTAAATGTTATAACAAAATTGTGTTACACTGTTTTATTTACAGATGATCATTGCATTATTGAAAAAGAGGGGTGTAAAATTGTTGCTGACTTTAAAGATTGTTTATATGCAATTAATGTGGAGAAACAAGCAAAGGCCAATGCCATGCTTAGCAATGTAAAACCTCATGTTAATTGTATTCATCTTATGCATAGAAAAATGGGGCATTTGAATTTTCAATTGGTGAAAAAGACAATTGGGCTTGTTGATGGTATCAAATTTAAACCATGTTCTAAATATGTAGAATGTAATATTTGTCTTGAAGAGAGAAGCATGGTCACCCCTGCAAACCGTTATGGAGGATTTAAAACTAAAGCTATCTTGGAGCTAGTGTTTGTTGATGTAATAGGTCCACTGAGAGTAACTAGCGATGATGGTTCACGGTTTATTTTAAGCATTGTGGATCATTATTCTAGGTTGAGTTTTGTGTATGCAATGAAGACGAAGGCAGATGTCTATAAGTTGTTTAGTGACTGGCTGAAATTTGTGGAAAGAAAACAGACTAAGTTGTCACAATACTTACAACAACAACTAACTGTGCTACAATGCTGGCTAAAATAAACCACACATTAACAAGCCACGATTCTCCGCCACTGGGCCCATAACCAATGTTGGCTTGTCTCGGTTAGCTAGGCTATGAAACCTTCGACAATACCGAGCAAAGAATTTTAACAACGTGTGGATGTGTGACAAAGCCAAGACACAGACTATGTTAAATAAGTATTATTTACAGATAAACAAAATATAAGCAATCCAGAATAAGCACGAAGCAAATACAGAATAATACACACTGAGCAATTACAAGATTAGCACAAAGTAAAACACAATATAGATAATAAGCACAAAGCTAAAATACAATATAGATAATAGGCACAAAGCTTATACAAGAACTCCCCCTTCTCAGGCAAAAGTAAAATAAAGTGACTGAGCAAAATAATTAGCTTTTATAGCTTCAGTGAGGAAGTGACGAAACAGCCTTGAATATTAACTCTTCAAGTACACGTTAACTCTTTGAGTGCACATCAACTCTTTAAGTACAAGTTTGGTACAAGTGTACAATATGCAGTTTACAATGGCAATCCCTAACAACCATGTACCCTGTACTAACAATCCTGTATAAGCCAGGCCCACAGTGTGGTAATAAAAATTTTGGTAGCCCTTCACCGCACCCCCCCTACAAACCTCTTAGAAAAGGGGAGAGGTCAACTGTAGACAATCTAAGGTTAAAGATTTTGGGGTTTGGGGAAAAAGCCACAGAGTCACGTAGTGCATTCCAGGCATTGATCACTCTATTGCTGAAGTCGTATTTTCTGCAGTTGAGTTTGTAGCGGTTTACATTTAGTTTGTATCAATTACATGCTCGTGTGTTGTTGCGGTTGAAGGTGAAGTAATCACTAACAGGAAGCACATTTTGGTACAGTAGAGTCTCAGTTATCTGTCCTTCGGTAATCCAAAACTCTGGATTATCTGACATCGTGGCTGCTTGAGAGCGTGGCTATAGGCATTTCCGCACCCCCAAACATGACAGCCATGACAGGGAAGCAAGCTGGGAGGTGGTAAGCAAGCTAGAGAGAGAGAGAAAGAGAGAGAGAGACTGGGATAGAAGCGGGTGAGCTAGAGAGAGAGATGGGGACAGAAGTAGGCGAGCTAGAGAGAGAGAGAGACGGGGACAGAAGTGGGCGAGCTAGAGAGAGAGAGAGACGGGGACAGAAGCAGGCAAGCGAGCAAGAGAGAGAGAGAGCAGGGATGGAAGCAGTACAGTAGAGTCTGGATTATCCGACTTTTCGGCTATCTGACTATCAGCCCACCCGTTTATGTTGGATAACCGAGACTCTACTGTATATGATTTTATGAACTACAGTTAGATGAGATCAGAAGTGATATAGTTGTAAATTGTATAATCGCAGTATTTCAAGTCTGATGGAGTAAGGTATTTTGTTGAGAGGAAGTGAATGACTCTTCTTGTGAAATATTTCTGGACTCTCTTGATTGTAGTAATGTCTGATATGCAATGCAGCTTCCATACAGGTGAGCTGTATTCTAGAATTGGTCAGAGTCACTTGATGTACACACTCTGGACCATTGTCTGATTAGGGTACTCCATAACATGAAATAATGTCTTTAAATAAGATCCTAGACACCTCACTTGCCTTCTTTGTCTTGATAGGGAAACATTTATGCCTCTTGGTACAGCTGCACGCAAAACTAGCATTGCTTTATATAGTCCACACTTGGGCAATTCTGTAAAATCAACAACTAATGAATCCATAGGATAATATCCCGTGGTTTGACTTTCTGGTAAGAGACTAGGTCCCTGTTTTGGATTAACCTGAGCACAAGTATTACATCTTTCAGTTGTATGTGCACATAATGAGTAAAGATATTATCTTCTTTTAATTTCTTTTGATTGCCCATGTGAGTTGCTAAACGACCATCTTTTACTACTGGTCTGGCTAGGTTTTCAGGCTCAAAAATCCTTCCATCTCCCTGTTTATGTCCATTCAAATCTACAGTTGCATGTAGTTCCTTAGGTTAAGAATATCTAGGATTCGAGGACTTTCGGTTGTGACATTGCGTTGGTGCCAAGCGCTTCCCGGTCCTCCGGGTTTCTTTTGGCTTTTCTAGATCGACGATTGCCCCATCAGGCGGCCGCAAACCCGTAGAGCCCAAGGTTTTTGAGAAGGAACTCCAGCGTACCCGGGGGAGGTCGGTGGACCCCCTGGGGAGGGGGAACCCCTCCAGATCGTTGGCTGAAGAGATCGGCCCTTTGGCTGATCCGGAAACGTGACGTTTCTGTTTATTTTTGGAAACCGCGGAAACGACAGAGTACATTTTGGGACTGCATTTTGAAGGATTATGCAAGGTTTTTGGAATTTGTGATTTATGAGGTAATCTCCTTGCAACAGTTGCTTTGCCCCCCTTTGCAAGATCTTAGATGTTTAGGAGGCGGCGACTTCGATTTGGATACTTTTGACAGGAACATGGCGGAGATGACTTTGCAATAACTAGCCGGTACGGACGCAGACATCACAATATTTGACAGACCCCGCTACCGCTTTATATTCGCCTTACTGAATTGTGTGTGTGGATCGCAAGGGAGAAAGACTTTGAAAGGTGTTGGAAGGTAAGAGAAGGTTCAGTCCCAAAAACTTTTGTTGCTTTTGAAATAATATCTCAAATGTTTGGAAGGAATAAGCAGTCCACATTGATAAAACAACCGGAACATCCCTACGTTTCACTTCCCTCTCTTTTTTGTGTACTTTTACGTTTATTTGTCATCATTTATCTACTGTTGGAACTTTTGATTACCTACATTTCTCTCCACCGATCCTTTGGAATTTGGATTTTCTTTTCTTTCTTTTTTTAAATATATTTTTTTATTGATTTTTAACAATTTAAAATCACACAACATAAAACAGTGCGTAGTGAATTGTGAGTTGTGCCCAACACCCCGACATACACACATTCCCCACCACCAAATTGGGGGTATTTCTTGTATAATCCACTTAACCCAAGAGCAATATATCTGTTTACATATTATAGAGTGATTCCAGTTTATTTCTTGTAGCTTGGTCTTGGATTCTGCTCGTCATATATCGTCTTACCTTGTCCCACCGTCCCATCAGCTGTCCCAACTCAGTTTCATTATCCAAATTTATCCTTTTTTCCATAATTTCAAATTGAATATGGTCCACCATGTACCTATACCAATTTTGCATTGTCCATTTTGTCGCATCCTTCCAACCCAAAACTATTACTGCCTGAGCGCTTTCTATTGCTGCTTTTTTTATTTCTCTAAATTCTCCCATCGCATTACTTTTTACTAGTACTGCCATTTCCTTAGTGATTGTCCATTGTATATTTAACATTCTATTGATATCCTCTTTCACTTTTTGCCAAAATTCCTGCACTATCGGGCATTCCCAAAACATATGCATAAACACTCCTTTATCTTGACAACCATGCCAACAATTCCCCCTGACATTCTGCTGAAAATGTGCAAATTGAACGGGAGTGAAATACCACTTATGTAATATTTTCCTTCTCATTTCCCTAATTCTTGTATTTTTAATTTTCCTTATATCTTCTACTATATTTTCCATTTCTTGTACCTCTACTAATATCTCATTTTGCCACCATTTTGTCAATCCATCAATCATATCCCCATCTGACTGCACTAGCAGTTTGTATATATTAGTTGCTTGCGCCTTTATCCCCTCACTTTTTTCTCTTATTATTTTCTCTAACCATGTCTCCTCCCGCCATAATACTTCTTTATTCTCCCTTTCATTTAGATATTTACATATTGCATTTATTTGTAGCCACCTTCCCTTACCTAACCACCATTCTATACGATTTCTACTTGGCCTGCCATCCTTCTCGTATAACTGTTCTATCTTACTTATCCCTCTTCCCTTCAACTCTCCTATAACCCTATTTAAGTTAGTTTCATTTTCTCTATTTATTACATAAAGCGATGACAGTTTAGATTTATATAATCCTATTTTCCCCTGCCATTTTTTCCAAATTTCCATAGTCCCTTTCATTGGGCCTATTAATTTACCTATATCACTCCTATTCCACTTCCTAAAAATTAATTCTCTATTGTTCATCCCGTTTATCTGTTTTTCCAATTTCGCCCATTTATTTTCACTTAATTGCAACTCCATTAACCTTTCCATTTGAAAAGCTTCCCTATACAGCTCCAAACATGGAACTCCCCATCCCCCCTCTTTTTCATTCGCAATTAACCACTTTTTTCTTATTCTTGGTCTCTTATCTTCTTCAATCCAATAATTTAATTTTTTGTCCCACTCTTTAACCTTACATACCGATAACCCCCCCCCCCCCCGACAGCACCTGAAATAGGTACATCATCTTGGGAGCTATCATCATTTTTAAAGCTCTTATTTTAGAGAGTCTCCTTAGCTTTTTATCTTTCCAGCTCCTCATCTGTTTCAACATTTTCCTCCATATTAATCTATAATTAATCTCTTCCATTTTCACTGGGTTTTTCAATAACCAAATTCCCAAATATTTTATTTTTTTAAGTCCTAATTTCAACCCTGATTCTTTCCTAATTTCTATCTGTTCTCTCGGATCTATATTTAAACACATAATCTCTGATTTCTCCATATTAACCGACAGTCCCGATTCCTGCTTAAACTCTTGTAAAATATTTATTATACCTTTAATCATCTCCATCGGGGTCTGGGTCAATATAATTGCATCATCTGCAAATAAATTTATTTTCATTTCTAATTCCCCTATTCTATATCCTGCCCAAGTGTTATCTTGTCTTATCTTATTAGCTAAGATCTCTATTGCTATTATGAATAATTTTGGAGACAAAGGGCATCCCTGCTTGGTGCCGTTTAATATTTTAATACTCTGCGTTCTTTGTCCATTCACTCTTATATATGCTTCATTTCCTTTATAAATCTCTTTTATAGTTTCACAAAAATTTTCCCCCATATTTAATTTGTTACATAATTTATATAAATAACTATGGTTAACTTTATCGAACACTTTATAAACATCTAATTTCAAAATTCCTAATTTCCTAATTTCCTTTTAGTAGCGGTAGCATGGTGCATCACATTCATTACATTTCTAATTGGTTCACTTATTTTCCTTCCCTTCACGAATCCATATTGATCCTCTTCAATTATTTTTGGTAAAATATTTTCTAATCTATTTGCCAGTATTTTCATAAATATTTTATAATCCTGATTTGCCAAACTGATTGGACGGTAAGACCCAGGCTCTCTTAAATCTTGACCCATCTTCGGAATGGTAACAATTTCTGAAAGCTTCCATGTCTGCGGGATATCACGATTTGACAATATATTATTAAACAATTTCCCCAAATGCGGCAACAAAACATTCACATAAGTTTTATAGAATTCCCCTGTAAACCCATCTGGGCCCGGTGCTTTGGCTTGTTTTAACCCTTTAATTACTCTAGCAATTTCATCTTGTGTAATTTCTGCATTCAAAATTTGTTTATCTTCTTCACTTACTATTTTCCCAACCTTGAGGACTCCTATCTTCACTTGCTCCTCTTTATACAAATCTTCATAATATTTCCTCATTATCTCCTCTAACTGGTCATTACCATATCTAACCACTCCACTGGTGTCCCTCAATACTAAAATACATGATTTTTCTTTCCTCTTCTTCAGATATCTCGCCATTTGCTGCATTGATATTGTCCCCCAGCTCTGTATTTTTTGTCGCATCGCCATTCTCATCTTATTCCATTTAATCTCATCATACACTATCAACTGTTTCTTTTTCAATTTCAACAAACTATTCCAATCTCTACTTTTCGTTAATCTTAACTGCTCTTGTATCAAATCTATTTCCCTTATCTTCCTTTCCCTCTCTCTACCCCACCTCTTCCTAATATCTGCTTCCATACATATACATTGTCCCCTCATGAAGGCCTTACATGCATCCCATACAATTGATTGTTTAATACCACCCACATCATTAATTCTAAAATATTCTGATAACTCTGTTTGCAATTTCTCTTTATCTTGTTCCCTAGCAGTTACAACTGCATTATATCTCCAAATTTTTTGATTTCGTTCCTGACCTATTTCCAATTCTGCCAATAGTGGGGCATGATCTGATATCCATATACTTTTAATGTCTACTTTTTTAACTTGTATATTGCCTCCCCTATTCATTAATATGTAGTCTATGCAGCTAAATGTGTGATATCTTGCTGAATAATATGTAGCTCTGTTTAAAATATCTGCATGTAGATCCACCATATTAAGTCTATTTAAATGTAACATCCTGCTATTTGCAGTCCCATTTGTTAATTGCATATTAAAATCTCCTGCCAAAAAAGTTGAGCCCTCCTTAAAGTTGTCTAACTTCTTCTTAGTATTTATTATAAATTGTTTTGTTTTCACATTCGGGGCATAAATTGCTGCTAATGTCAGCTTCTTTTGATTTATTTTCCCTTTAACAAATATCCACCTTCCTTCTCTGTCTTTCTGAATTCCCACCTCTTCAAAATTAACCCTCTGATGAATCAGAATCGCTGTGCCTCGACTATTTTGTGTTCCTCTCGACTCAAACACCCATTTCCAATTTCTATCATTAATCAAGTTATCCCTTCCTCCCCTTCTTTTATGTGTTTCTGTCAAAATCATAATATCCACCTTGTATTGCTTAGCCATCCTTAATATCCTAAAACGTTTCAAATCCGATCCCAAACCATTCACATTTAAAACCATTATCTTACACTCTGTCATAATATACCAAAATCACCCTTTTCCCCTCTTGTTTTGCCCTTGGTTTATATTTTTCCCCTTTCCTTACCCCTATTACCCCCCCCAACGTGCCTCCCCCTGTGCTCCCCCCACTGAGAGGGGAGAAGACAAGAAAAAACCTTGCCCATACATGAGGCACATTATCTGGATTGCGTTCCCACTCAACTAGCTTCTCTTTCAACCCTTTTTAATTTTATTAAAGAGAAAAATTTCTCCCCCCCCCCCTCCTTTCTCCTTTAAATAATTCCTTCTTTAATTTCTTCTTTAATTTTAAATTCTTAAACCACCTTTTTCTCCCCCTTAGACTTCCCCCACTGAATGACAGATATACAGGAATCCCAAGGCATCTCCAAGAAAATAATAATAATAACAACAACAATAATAGTAATAGTAATAGTAATAATTCTTTTCCTTTTCCTTCCCCCCCCCCCCACAACAAGACAAGGGACCAAACACCATCACTTTCTGGCTCTCTTCTCACGCAGAGCCCGTGTTCTTCTCTGCTCCTTTCTGATGGCCTCCACCTGCCCGCTTAACTCCTTCAGCTGCTCTTCCCTTCATCTTTCCTCCTCATCTGGGGTACTCCGACCGTCAAAAGCCTCTTCTCCTTCATATGCTAGTGCTCCAGTTTCATCAAACTTAATCCCCAGTTGATCCAATAAAGCCTTTCCCTCCTCCAATGAACGTGCTCTGTACATTTTATTGTCCTGGAACACCAAGATGGCCACTGGGTAGCCCCAGCTAAATCTGGTTCCACTTTGATATAGCCGGCTTGCAATTGGTTTCAACACAGCTCTCGCTCTCAGGGTTTCCCAGGAAAGATCCCTCAGAACCCTTATCTCATTTCCGTCTTGTTTAAGGCTCGTAGAAGTCTTCAAAGTTTTATAAATCATCTCTGCTTTTTTTTCACTGAGGAAAGCGATGATCACATCTCTCTGTCTGCCGTCTCTTCTGGGGGCTGCCCAGTGAACACGCAACAGCTCCTCCACGCTGACATGCACGCCTGTCTGTTTATTTAACCAAGCACAGACAGCTTCTGTTAACTTAAAATCAGAGGCCGAATCCATTCTGAACCCTCGTAAACGCAAATTCCTCCTTCTCTGTCTGTCCTCCAAATTTGCGATTCTATTGCGCACGCGCCGATGGGTTTTTAGGCATTTCACTTCTGGCTCCGAATAAATATAAAATGTAAAGAGTTTTCTCCCCCTTAAAAGGACTATAAATCTTCCTTAGGAAAAAAATAGGAGAAACAGGAATCTGCCGGCATCAAAGAGAATTTGAAGATTTACGATTTCAAGCAAAGACGGAGGCGCTTTCGCTATAACAAGGAAGAGATAAGTGAGTACAATAAATCTTAAAATGGCAGAGGGAGGGAAAAAAGAAGACGTCTCCAGCCTGTCTAACATTGAAAAAAAACTGGATAAACTGCTGGATATTTGTAGTGGATTTGAACAGAGATTTAATAAAGTTGAGACAAAAATGGAACAGCTGGACTTAGAAGTTAAACAAATTAAAAAGGAGGGAGATTCTTCTGCTGGAAAGATACTGGAAGTTGAGAAACAAGTGATGGATTACGATGGAAAAATAAGACAAAAACAAGACAAATAAATGATTTTCTTTTCTACTATTCTACCACTACCTTGGAACTCTTGGAGTACTTATAATTTCAGAACTTCCGATTATTATTATCCTTTACTATCTATATCTGTTGGACTTATATGGATTAATTTCAAGTACTTTGAACCGCATCGATTTGGAACATTCAAACCTCGGACTTTTCCCTTAATATTCTATACAACAACCTAAAAACTATTTGGAAACTACTGGCAACTATTTGAAATTCACACAACATCCTCCGAACTGTGCTATGAACTAACTCCCTATATATAAATGGACTATTAGGACATTCGGCTCTAACACATACTTGGATTTATTGAACATTCATCAGGCTTACTATTACTATTTTTTTCTTTTCTACTTTTTATTTCCTGAAATATCCCCCCCTGAAATTCCTATTGACTTATAGACTTGTTGATATTTATATGCGATTTATAAGATTTCCCTCAATTTTCTCTTTACTTAAATTGTATTATAGCCTTTGTAATTTTGATATATATTGATACATTTTGATACTTATATTTTTATACCTAACTGCTTAACTAACTTAATCTAGATATTATTATAGATATTATCAGCTTATTAACTTATATACTATTAATTTAGATATTATCAACTTAGATATTAGTATTATTGATTTGAAGTAATTTGATATATAGATATATAGATAAACCTTACAGATATTGCATATAGTTTTAAAATTACAACACTGATTTAATATTACTGATTATTAATTTCTACTCCTCAATGAATTGATTATAAATTGATTTAATAGATCGTTTAAGTACTTGATTTAATAGACTGTCTAAACTACAACACCCATTAAGACTATTATTAACTACTATTTAAAAAATTGTTTCTGAATTGTAGATATCATTATCTGCATTTTTTTTCTTCTTTCCTCTTTTTGTATATTAATATCACTACATAAACTATTACATTCTATACTTTTACTTTCTTTCATTAGACTTCTTATACTCCATTCATATTTTACCTTCCCTTTTTTCTTTTTTTCTTTTTCTTTTGTCTATTATACTTACTACTCAATTGTTATTAACTTCATAAATTATCTTAGTAAAATTTAAAACAATTAACATTTAAATTTTACTCCAAGATGGCCACTTCAAATCAACCTACCTTAATAAAATCGTGGAAGAAGAACACAAAACAACCAACAATGCCCATTTCACAACGTCCCATAGAGATGCCCGCACCTGACAAAACATCGACCACACAATCCTCCCAACCAACCCCAACAATTATACTGAATTCCCTTTTTGAAATGATGATTAAAATGCAAGAATCAATAGACCAGAATTTCGAACTTCTAACAGGGACAATAGGAACAATGAAGGAAGATATTAAAAAAATTCAAGACCATGCAGGCCACCTTGACGATCGTATGGAGAAACTCAATCACCAGATGGAAGGCGTCCAAGGAATTATTACACAAAACTCCCAAAAAATATCAACTATGGAGGGAAATACGGAAAGAATGGACACTCGATTACAATTTTCCGAAGCGAGAGCTGAATATATTAATAAAACCCTGGAAGAATCGATAATAAATCTTGAGCTTGAAAAATCAGCTTTTTTTCTCCACTTCCAAAATATCATTGAGTCCAAAAACCAAGATCTACCTCAAACAATGGCCAAGATATTAGCAAATATCGCTGGTAACTCACCTCAAGGGATGATACATCAAATGGACGAAATATACAGAATATCTACTTCCTATGCAAGCCGCCACAGGTTACCTAGAGAAATACATGTCAGATTCCTTAAAAGAACTGTGAGATACGAAGTATACAACATGTCAAAAGAAAATTCAACATCATATCAAGGTAGAAATATTGTTGCTTTGCACCAAATCCCCAAACGGGTCAGAGAAAAAAGGAAACCGTATCAGATGTTAACCAATAAATTAAACAAAAACAACATTCAGTTTAGATGGCTCATCCCAGAAGGTATTATGGTCTCTTTGATTGACAAAAAATATAAAATTACTTCGCCAGACGAAGCCAAGGAATTCCATGATCACATTCTTAAAATATCCGACCAGACAATGCCAAAAGAAGCTGACAACAGAGAGACTTTCCAAATAGAAGAACTAAGCTCTGACGATAACATACTCGACAAAGATAAAGAAACGAAGAAACCGGATGATGAACAATTTCAACAAGGACCAGTTACACGAACAAAAGCTGGAGTTCGAAAAGAAAAACCAAAGGAACCCATACCCCAAAATTAGACCAAACCAAATTACACTATTTACTACCAATATTAATGGTTTAAATTCACGCAAAAAGAGAATAAAATTTTTTCATAAGTTGTCGGAATCTAACTATGACATAATATCTTTACAAGAAACCCATATTGCCAAAGATGACATCAATTTATTATATCTCCCAAATTTTGAACTTTTTAGTACATCAGCCCCTGAAAAAAAAGAGGTGTGGCCATATATATTAAAAAGACTCATTTCCCCAAACTAACATATTCGGATCAAAACGGCCAACTACTGATAGTTCAATTAAAATTAGGACACAAAAAATTATATATCATAGGAATATATGCTCCTTCTACCAACCAGTCTATTTTTTTAACAACCTCCATAAAAAAATATTAGAACTGAACTTAACAAATTTCTTAATAATAGGAGATTTCAATGCCATAGCTGATAGAATTAAAGACTATAAAGGTACTACTAAACACAATTTCCGCAAAATTTTACCAGCTACATTTAACCAAATAACTTACAAATTTGCTTTAAAAGATATATGGAGATACTATCATCCAGATACTAGACAATATACTTTTTTCCCCCTCCGCACAAATCCTGTTCCAGAATTGATGTGGCTTGGTCTAATCTCGAAATTATAAATGAAATCACAGACATAGAAATATTAAATGCAACTTGGGCTGATCATAATCCTTTACTTCTCACATTTAAAAACACTAATAATGAAACTTTTCAAAGATGGTCCATGTACCAAACAATAATTAAACAACAGCAATTCATAGATAAAATGCAACATGAATTACCTTTTTTTTAACTTAACTAACTTAACTTAAACTAACTTAAATGCTGACGTATCTTGTCAAATGGTATGGGATACCTTTAAAGCCTACATCCGTGGTATCTATATCTCTTACTCTGCAAATAAAACACAAGAAAAATGTGCTCAATTACATAAATTAAATGTGTCTCTGCATACTGCAGAAAAAAAACTACATACCGATCCTAAAAATATCGCAATTTTGACCGAAATAAAAACTATCAAACATGAAATAAATTTAGTAACACAGCAACAACTAATTCAAAAATTAAAAACTGTAAAACAATTCCACTTTGAATCGGCCAACAAACCAGGCAGATGGCTAGCTCTCAAACTAGCTCACCAAAAGCTAGATAGAAACATTGATACTTTAATTAATAATTCCGGAACCCTTAAAACAACCAATGTCGAAAAAGAAAACAAATAATCCAAGACTTTTATGAACAACTTTACAATTCAATAACAATAGATGACGATTCCATATTAACTTATTTGGAAAAAATGACAAAAAAACATTAATGAATGATGAACAAAGACTTACATTAAACAACCCAATTATGACTACAGAACTCCAAGCAGCAATAACAAAACAAAAAGACAATAAAACTCCGGGCCCAGATGGAATTCCTTCTGAATTTTATAAACAACACGTTGACACAATTTTGCCTATAATGTTAGATATTTACAATGATGCACTTTCTCATGCCAAACTCCCTATGTCTTGGTTAGAAGCCTATATAACACTTATCCCCAAAGACAAACACAACAAACACCAACTGGAAAACTACAGACCCATTGCCCTCCTTAATACGGACTATAAAATGTTTACTTCAATAATTGCAGAACGATTAAAGAAAATTTTAAATAATATCATACATTCCGATCAAAATGGATTTCTCCCTCTAAGAAATATAGCGACCAATACGAGAACAATATTAAATACTATAGAATATTATGATAAGCATTATGATAAACCAGTCGCTCTGATATTCATGGATTTAAGAAAAGCATTCGAGAGTCTCCAATGGCAATACTTGACTACCCAAATTGAATACATGAATTTTGGTGAAAAATTTCTTAATTTAATTAAAAATATTTACTCCAAACAATCTGCTAGAATTCTCTTCAACAAGGACATTACAGACAAAATAGCTATAAAGAAAGGTGTATGTCAGGGATGCCCCCTAGCCCCTCTCATTTTTATTCTAGCAATAGAAACATTACTCAATAAAATAAGAAATAATGACTCAATTCAAGGAATTACCATTAAAAAAAACAATACAAACTTCAGGCCTTTGCGGATGATGTGGTATTCATAGTACAAGATCCGATACAAACTGCCCCAATACTAATGAATGAAATTCACAAGTTTGGAGAAATATCTGGTCTAAAAATTAATAAGAAAAAAACCCAAATTTTAACCAAAAACATGACTCTAAAACAAATTACAACTCTTGAAAATTTGATCAATATAAAAACAGTCAAAAAAGTCAAATATCTAGGTATTTGGATGACATCGAACTATAGTACCATAAAAAAAGATAATTACGATCAACTGCTTAAAGATACTCAGGAAGATTTGTTAAGATGGTCCAAACTGAAACTATCTCTGATGGGAAAAATATTTGCCATCAAAACCAATATCTTACCAAGATTTTTATATCTTTTTCAAGTCGCTCCAACTATTTTATACTATAGGTCCGTTGTTATGAATGGAACAACTATTGAACATTTGCCTGGCCTTGATCATTGATGACCCTTTGGTCTCTTTGACGAAGGGGGAGCATGCTCTGGTGCAACGAGCAATGGGGGAAGTTGCCTTCTCCAATGAGGCAGAAGTTGACTCATTGCATCTTGCTCCTTGATATTGGTTATTATCATCCACATAAGGAGCAGTTTTCAAGATTGGTTTATCTTTAACATGAATTCCCCCCCCCTTTTCTTTGCCTGAGATTTGGAGTTTCCTTTTTACTCTCACTACACCAACACTCATTGTTTCTATTGTGCATTTGTGCAGCCATACTAGATTTTTGTTTTACAATTATTTGCTACTGGTCAATATACTGATATTGATCTGGGTGACCAGAATTCTGGATTAGTCACAATTTGGTGCACTTTTGAAGTGGTGTCTAGGTTAAAAGTACACCTTAGCTTTCATTAAACATGAGCAATTCATTCTCACAGAACTTTAATCATCTAGATCTAGTCGCACCGAGTCTTCAGAGAGGGGCGGCATACAAATCTAATTAATAATAATAATAATAATAATAATAATAATAATAATAATAATAATAATAATTATTATTATTATTATTATTATTATTATTATTATTATTATTATTATTATTATTATTATTATTATTATATTGGTCTTAATTCCATATCTCCATAAATTTCACCAATGCAGCTCGCATAAAGATGGAGTAATACAGGCATACCTTGTACCAAGGTATGCCTGTATTACTCCATCTTTATACAAGCTGCATCGGTTGCCAGTCAGTCCCCGAACGCAATTCAAGGTGTTGGTTATTACCATTAATGCCCTAAATGGCTCAGGGCCAGCCTCCGACCTCATACCACCACAGAGAAGGCCCTCCCCCTCAGCCTCACTAACCAACACTGTCTAGCCAATGAGACCCCAAGAAGGCCAACCCTGAAAACCCTTATTGGTCACTGGGAGTTATGCAACAGAAAGTGGTTCCATAAATAGTCTGGCCCTAAGCTATGAAGGGCTTTAAAGGTGATAACCAACTCCTTAAATTGGGTCCGGAGATCAATTGGGAGCCAGTGCAGCTCATGGAGTATTGGTGTAATGTGGGTGTACAACAGCTCGGGCAGCTGCATTCTGGACCAGTTGCATATATATAAAAAAGCAATCCTTAAAATTCTGGTTTTTTAAAAAAAACAACCTTCTGTTAACATTCGCTCGACAATCATATTAAAAAACATTCATTGGTCAGGGGGAAGATCTATCAGCCCCAGGCCTGGTGACAAAGATGAGTTTTTAGGCTTTTTTGGAAGGCAAGGAGGATGGGGGCAGTGTGAATATCCAGAGCTGATTCCAGAGCGCCGGGGGCCCCCACAGAGAAGGCTCTTCCCCTAGGTCCTGCCAGCCGGCATTGTTTGGTCAACGGGACCCTAAGGAGACCAACTCAGTGTGACCTCACCGGTCGCTGGGATTTGTGCGGCACAAGGTGATCTCGGAGATAGTCTGGTCCTATGCTAGTGATGACGAGATATGGGTATGTCTTGGGAGGCCCAAAACCGCTTGCGTGGCTGCATTTTGGACAATCAGAAGTTTCTGAACACTCAGTGACTGTGAGAAGGGACTCCTCATCCAAATAGGGTGGCAATTGGGTCACAATTAGATATAATTGGTTGGCTTATATAATAAACCAGCCCTTTACCATATTAAGAAGTTAAGATAATGTGTGCTTGTCTTCCTTTGGCCATATATACTTTACTTTCCCATACAGGTTCATTTCGACATCTCAAAACCTCCTGTGACAGTTTTGTGGTCAGCTAATTCTTGGAAAGTCTAGCTACTGTGATGGCAAATCTATGGCACATGTGCCACAGGTGGCACATGGAGCCATATCGGAGGGCATGTAAGACTTTTCCATGTGTCAGCTCCAGCACACATCTGCAGGCCGGCCAGCTCATTTTCAGCCTTTGAAAAGGCCGTTGCGCCCTCCGGATGCTTCAGGCAGCATCCTACCAGCAGTTGTGGGTTCATACTGGTGTGGTCCGAAGTGCCACACTGGTATAAATCCATTGATGCAATTTTCGGTGATTTTGTTTCCCCAGTGTCTCCTAGGAAGAAGCTTATCAGCTGTGCTTTGGATGATGCCAGAAAAAAATTGCCGAAAATTGTATTATTGGGTTCCTACCAATATGTCACTCTGGACCACACCGGTCTGAAACTACCACTGCCTACCAGGCTTCAGAAAGGCCTTTGCACATGTGCGTGGGGGCAGTACATGGGGTGGTGAGCATGCGTGGGGGAGGGAAGGGGTGTGGTCACATGCATGCATGCTAGCAGATCCACACACACCCCTTTTGCCACGCAAACCCAATAAGGTTCAACATTATTGGTCTAGCTTAAAGTGACCAGACATCCCACTTTCAGCTGGACAGTCCCTCTTTTTCATCATTTGTCCCGCATCCCACTCTGTTTGAAAAATGTCCCGCTTTTTTTCTCCCAACCAGGCCACTTGGGAAGAGGCTGGAGGGAGGGGATTCCAGGCTATCTGCCTCATCCTCCCTGCCCCTAAACCAGCTTGGCTGGAGGTCACTGCAGGGAGGAAGAGGAAGAGTTCACTGCATGTGAGGAAGAAAGAGAGAGAGGGCTCACCGAGCTAAAGGGGCACCATGGCAGGGGCGAGTGAGGGGCGCAGTTGTTGAGAGGAGACACTGAGTGGCGCTGAGTGCTCGGTAAAGCTTCGGTTGCCTCGGTGCTTCTGGAGGCTCTCGCCAGCTCAAGCATGACGTCCAGGCACTTCTGTCCAGGCTACGCGCAGTCCGTCTGGGCACCTCAGGATCAACCAAGGAGGAAGCGCAGCATAGCTGTCATTCACTTTGGAGCTGGCGGTGCCTGCCTGAGTGTGCTTGGAGGCATCCTGAGGCGGGATCCTCCCCTTGCCCCCCATTTACCCCCCATGGAGCCCCTGTTTGGCCGAAGGAGCAGGTGGGGGGAGCCGTGGGCACGTGGGAGGAAGGAGCCTCCCGCTGAAGGGCCTGACCGGAAGAGGGGGAAAGTGTGGGGGGAGGCCGGACCAGGCTGCCTTTGCATCTTTCTTCCAGGAGCCGGAGCGCCTATTGACCCCCAGGGAGGCGGCTGGGTTCATGGAGGTGAGGCACTTATGGAGAAAGAGGAGGGAGGGAGAAGAGGAAGGATGAGTGAGGAAGAAAGAGCAAAAGGGTGGGAAGGAGGGAGAGGGAGAGAGAAAGAAAGAGAAAGAGAGCAGGAGAAAGAGAGAAAAAAGAGAGACGGAGAGAAAGACAGAGAGAAAGACAGAGAGAAAGAAAGAAAGAAAGAAAGAAAGAAAGAGAGAGGGAGGGAGGGAGGCAGGCAGGCAGGCAGGCAGAGAAATAGAGAGAAAAGGAGGGAGGAAGAGATAAAGAGAGATAAAGAGAGAGAAAAGAGGAAGGACGAGAGAAAGAGAAAGAAAGAAAGGGAGAGAGAGAGACAAAGATAAATAGAAAAGGATGGAGGAAGAGAGAAAGAGAGAGGGGGAGGGAAGGAGGGCGAGAAAGAAACAGAGGGAGGGAGGAAGAGAGAAAGAGGGACGGAGAGAGAAAAAAGAATGAGGAAGGAAGAAAGAGAGAGAAGGAGGGAGGGAGAGAGAGAGAAATAGAGGCAATGGGAGGGAGGAAGAGAGAAAAAAATTTTGTGGCTGAAGAAAATCAGGACATTTTTGAAACGTCCCAGCATCATTTAAATCATTTTAAATGATTTAATCATTTAAAACTGGGACTGTCCTGCCAAAAGCGGGACGTCTGGTCACTTTAGTCTAGAATCAACAATTATCTGGAATTTTCAAAGCATTTCACTAATTTAATAAAAATGTTACCTGAAGAAAAATAAAGGGGGGGAGGGAAAGCTTTACATTTAACAGATTTTGTGCTGAATAAATTACTGATCTGATTACAATACCAATCTATGCAAAGGACAAAAACTTTAAACAGTTCCAAACTGGTAAAATTTCCATATTATTTCCCATATCCATGTACTAGCATATACAGTGATACCTCGTCTTACAAAACCCCTCGTCATACAATCTTTTCGATACAAACCCAGGGTTTAAGATTTTCTTTGCCTCTTTTTCCAAACTATTTTCACCTTACAAACCCAAGCCGCCGCCACTGGGATGCCCCGCCTCCGGACTTCTGTTGCCAGTGAAGCGCCCGTTTTTGCACTGCTGGGATTCCCCTGAGGGTTCCCTCCATGGGAAACACCACCTCCGGACTTTCATGCTTTTGTGATGCTGCAGGGGAATCCCAGCACTGCAAAAATGGGCTCTTCACTGGCAACAGAAGTCTGGAGGTGGGGTTTCCCAGCGAGGGGAGCCTCAGCAAAATCACAGCATCAAAAAAACACAGAAGTCTGGAGGTTGGGTTTTGAGGACTTCCGTGTTTTTGTGATGCTGCAATTTTGCTGAGGCTCCCCTCACTGGGAAACCCCACCTCCGGACTTCCGTTGCCAGCGAAGCACCCATTTGTGATGCTGCAGATTCCCCTGCAGCATCACAAAAATATGGAAGTTCGGAGGTGGGGTTTCCCATGGAGGGGATTTTCAGGGGAATCCCAGCAGCACAAAACGGGTGCTTCGGCTGGCAAAAGGGGTGAGTTTTGGGATTGCACGCATTAATCGCTTTTCCATTGATTCCTATGGGAAACATTGTTTCGTCTTACAAACTTTTCACCTTACAAACCTCATCTTGGAACCAATTAAGTTCGTAAGTTAAGGTATCACTGTATCTTGTTTTCCCCTCAAAAAAAGATAGATGCGTCTTATATTCTGGAGCATCTTATACTCTGAAAAATAGGGTAACAATGAGTACCGAGGTACCACTGTATAAGATTGTGTTGCTACAATTGTTATCATAAAAGTAGTCTTGACCCATATAGTATTGAGGTTTTAGTATATCTTTTTAGGATTGATAATGATTCCCTAATAAAGGAAGTTATATTGAAAAGCAAGCATCTCTAGAAGAATAAACAGCTGATCATGCAAAGCCAGAGAAGACAATAGAAGCATTACAAGCACAGGACTTTAATAACCTTGAAGGAAAGATCAAGGGAAAGAAAAAAGAACATGGTTATACGAAGGCACATTAATGAAGGAAACAGATTCATTTCTTACCATGATAGTTGTTGTTTAGCAATAATGTTTTATAGCAATTTGGTGTTTGTAGACTCAGCAGTTTGCGGTATACAAATTTGGATGGTGATGATGCCGACCACACAGTTGGTGATGAGGATGATGAGTATTTTGAAGTTTTGTGTATTTTGAGAAACCAAACATTGTGTATCATATTCAGCCAGACTTTGGCTTCTTCCCAATCTGTGACTTGAGATCTGTAGCTATTAAAACTACCACCTTTTTTGGGGGGGGGAAAACATAATTATTATAGATACCTGCTCCTCCCACACTCTCTTCCCTGTATCTGAAAGGAATGTCAAAAACTTCAGCAAGATACTTTAATGCTGAGATCATTGACATGTGTACGGAAATATTTATTCTACTTGCGCAGCTGGTTTTCTATCATAAGGAAGGAAAGCGGCAGCTATGGAAATACATGTCCTTGTCTTCCTTTTCATTTGGCACCCCAAATGTTTGTAGGTAGTCTACATGGGCATGGAAAATTCTGATATAATTAAGTCTTTGTATGTTGATTGCATTGAATATACAGTAGATATTGAAATATTGATATTAATAATGACATAGATTGGAAGTTAAGAACTGTAAAAGGAATACAGTTTAACTGATTGGAATATAACAACAGTATAGTTTACCGTGAAAAGAAAAGATCTAGAACTTGATTTTTTTCAGTTTTTTTCCCCTTTTTTGTTTTCTTTGTTTCCATGTTTGTATGTATGTATTTACGTTATGTTATGTGCGTAATCAATGTCTTTAATGTAATTTTAATATTTATATTTCAATTTTTTTAAAAAAAAAAAAATTTTAAAGGAAAATTCTAATGATCTCCAGATTGTGCCCACATCTCAGTGCTACCTTGGCTTCCCCACAAATTGCTGTACTAACCCTTCTTTTGGGAGGAAGAGGAATATAAAAGGTTTTTTAAGGATAAATGTATGAAGATGAGGCTTTAGGTCCTGCTGACCATTCTGTCTTTAAAGAACAAGTCCAGGATTTGCTGTGGACCTCAGAATGATGCTCTCATCCAATCTTCCTTCCAAACTCCTTAACTAGAGAGTACAAAAATAGTGAGCTGTATGTTTTAGTATGCTTTGGATATATAAGCCCAAGGATCACTGAATCCCTACCAGTGGTAAGAGAGAAGCTGACTTAAAAAAAGTACAAGGAGATGAAGAGATACCATTTCTGTCAATAGATGAATAGAGAACCCTGTAGAAACTAGGCACGGATGATTAAGTAAACCCTTTTTTAACCTCAGGAAACAGTGAAAGAAGTTCAGATTGACCCTACCTTAATTCTATGGGGTATAAGAGAGATCAACTCAATCTGGGTTTCAGGATTTTGTTGCTGTATCTCCATAAAGTGCAGTTCAAGTCAAACTTATGCAGTTTCCTGATCTTACCTACCTGAAAAATGGGTATAGTCTTGCTATTATGATCCTGAAGTTCACCTGGAAATCTATTGGCAACCAGTTGGGCTTACAAAGCGGTGGGATAACAAGGGAAAATTGTGATGTGCTCATTACTGTTCTGCTTACTGCCTTCCTGATCAATTGTAGCTTTTGAATGGTCTTCAAGGGCAGCACCATGTACAGCAGTAGTTCTCAACCTGGGGGTCAGGACCCCTTTGGGTGTTGAATGACCATTTCACAGGAGTCGCCTAAGAGCATGAAAAAAGACAAATTTCCCATGGTGTTAGGAACTAAAGCTTCTTAGTGCCTTGGAACATATTTTTACAATCCAACCAATCAGGCCTTTACAGTGGGGTTGACCTTCCTGCCAATCAGCTTAAAGCTTTGTTGGGAGAATTGATGCTAGATTTATGGTTGGCGGTCACCACAACATGAGGAACAGTATTAAGGAGTTGCGGCATTAGAAAGGTTGAGAACTACTGTTTAAGTGAATTGAAATGATCTGTTAACTTAGTGACTGAAGTGACTCGAGACAGCGAGTAAACAAGACGGTTCCTTTTATTCGGCTCTTTCGGAAGTGACAATCAGCTGGAACGCGTCTCAGCTGTTACGGGGAGAAAGCTCTCCTTTTATACAATTTTGGTTCCCGCCTAAACCGAGCTGTCAGCGCCTCAACCAATCAGGCGTGACCTCCTATTTACATAATTTCCCTGGTTACAATATTTACTGAGGAGGATTCAACACCCCTCCCTCCCTAGAAAAAAAAACAGTTAGTCAGAAAGCCATGTGATGTAGTCACCCAATCGGCGCGGTTTCTGTACAGTCCTCTCCGACCTGCGCAGTTCAGTTGAGGTTTCGCCGTCGGCAGAAGAGGAGGTCAGTTGCCAGCGAAGCACCCATTTGTGATGCTGCAGATTCCCCTGCAGCATCACAAAAATATGGAAGTCCGGAGGTGGGGTTTCCCATGGAGGGGATTTTCAGGGGAATCCCAGCAGCACAAAACGGGCGCTTCGGCTGGCAAAAGGGGTGAGTTTTGGGATTGCACGCATTAATCGCTTTTCCATTGATTCCTATGGGAAACATTGTTTCGTCTTACAAACTTTTCACCTTACAAACCTCATCTTGGAACCAATTAAGTTCGTAAGTTGAGGTATCACTGTATCTTGTTTTCCCCTCAAAAAAAGATAGATGCGTCTTATATTCTGGAGCATCTTATACTCTGAAAAATAGGGTAACAATGAGTACCGAGGTACCACTGTATAAGATTGTGTTGCTACAATTGTTATCATAAAAGTAGTCTTGACCCATATAGTATTGAGGTTTTAGTATATCTTTTTAGGATTGATAATGATTCCCTAATAAAGGAAGTTATATTGAAAAGCAAGCATCTCTAGAAGAATAAACAGCTGATCATGCAAAGCCAGAGAAGACAATAGAAGCATTACAAGCACAGGACTTTAATAACCTTGAAGGAAAGATCAAGGGAAAGAAAAAAGAACATGGTTATACGAAGGCACATTAATGAAGGAAACAGATTCATTTCTTACCATGATAGTTGTTGTTTAGCAATAATGTTTTATAGCAATTTGTGTGTTTGTAGACTCAGCAGTTTGCGGTATACAAATTTGGATGGTGATGATGCCGACCACACAGTTGGTGATGAGGATGATGAGTATTTTGAAGTTTTGTGTATTTTGAGAAACCAAACATTGTGTATCATATTCAGCCAGACTTTGGCTTCTTCCCAATCTGTGACTTGAGATCTGTAGCTATTAAAACTACCACCTTTTGGGGGGGGGGGGACATAATTATTATAGATACCTGCTCCTCCCACACTCTCTTCCCTGTATCTGAAAGGAATGTCAAAAACTTCAGCAAGATACTTTAATGCTGAGATCATTGACATGTGTACGGAAATATTTATTCTACTTGCGCAGCTGGTTTTCTATCATAAGGAAGGAAAGCGGCAGCTATGGAAATACATGTCCTTGTCTTCCTTTTCATTTGGCACCCCAAATGTTTGTAGGTAGTCTACATGGGCATGGAAAATTCTGATATAATTAAGTCTTTGTATGTTGATTGCATTGAATATACAGTAGATATTGAAATATTGATATTAATAATGACATAGATTGGATGTTAAGAACTGTAAAAGGAATACAGTTTAACTGATTGGAATATAACAACAGTATAGTTTACCGTGAAAAGAAAAGATCTAGAAGTTGATTTTTTCAGTTTTTTTCCCCTTTTTTGTTTTCTTTGTTTCCATGTTTGTATGTATGTATTTACGTTATGTTATGTGCGTAATCAATGTCTTTAATGTAATTTTAATATTTATATTTCAATTTTTTTAAAAAAAAATTTTTTAAAGGAAAATTCTAATGATCTCCAGATTGTGCCCACATCTCAGTGCTACCTTGGCTTCCCCACAAATTGCTGTACTAACCCTTCTTTTGGGAGGAAGAGGAATATAAAAGGTTTTTTTAAGGATAAATGTATGAAGATGAGGCTTTAGGTCCTGCTGACCATTCTGTCTTTAAAGAACAAGTCCAGGATTTGCTGTGGACCTCAGAATGATGCTCTCATCCAATCTTCCTTCCAAACTGCTTAACTAGAGAGTACAAAAATAGTGAGCTGTATGTTTTAGTATGCTTTGGATATATAAGCCCAAGGATCACTGAATCCCTACCAGTGGTAAGAGAGAAGCTGACTTAAAAAAAAGTACAAGGAGATGAAGAGATACCATTTCTGTCAATAGATGAATAGAGAACCCTGTAGAAACTAGGCACGGATGATTAAGTAAACCCTTTTTTAACCTCAGGAAACAGTGAAAGAAGTTCAGATTGACCCTACCTTAATTCTATGGGGTATAAGAGAGATCAACTCAATCTGGGTTTCAGGATTTTGTTGCTGTATCTCCATAAAGTGCAGTTCAAGTCAAACTTATGCAGTTTCCTGATCTTACCTACCTGAAAAATGGGTATAGTCTTGCTATTATGATCCTGAAGTTCACCTGGAAATCTATTGGCAACCAGTTGGGCTTACAAAGCGGTGGGATAACAAGGGAAAATTGTGATGTGCTCATTACTGTTCTGCTTACTGCCTTCCTGATCAATTGTAGCTTTTGAATGGTCTTCAAGGGCAGCACCATGTACAGCAGTAGTTCTCAACCTGGGGGTCAGGACCCCTTTGGGTGTTGAATGACCATTTCACAGGAGTCGCCTAAGAGCATGAAAAAAGACAAATTTCCCATGGTGTTAGGAACTAAAGCTTCTTAGTGCCTTGGAACATATTTTTACAATCCAACCAATCAGGCCTTTGCAGTGGGGTTGACCTTCCTGCCAATCAGCTTAAAGCTTTGTTGGGAGAATTGATGCTAGATTTATGGTTGGCGGTCACCACAACATGAGGAACAGTATTAAGGAGTTGCGGCATTAGAAAGGTTGAGAACTACTGTTTAAGTGAATTGAAATGATCTGTTAACTTAGTGACTGAAGTGACTCGAGACAGCGAGTAAACAAGACGGTTCCTTTTATTCGGCTCTTTCGGAAGTGACAATCAGCTGGAACGCGTCTCAGCTGTTACGGGGAGAAAGCTCTCCTTTTATACAATTTTGGTTCCCGCCTAAACCGAGCTGTCAGCGCCTCAACCAATCAGGCGCGACCTCCTATTTACATAATTTCCCTGGTTACAATATTTACTGAGGAGGATTCAACACCCCTCCCTCCCTAGAAAAAAAAACAGTTAGTCAGAAAGCCATGTGATGTAGTCATCCAATCGGCGCGGTTTCTGTACAGTCCTCTCCGACCTGCGCAGTTCAGTTGAGGTTTCGCCGTCGGCAGAAGAGGAGGTCGGTTCGTCGGTACCTCCTCTGGTTTCTAAGGGCCGAGGCTGAGCTCCAGCCCCCACAGTCGAGCTGGCTGGCACATCACCGACCTCTGCTGACGAAGATGGCCCCGCGGTGCTTGCTGAACAGCTTCGTTGTGGTGAGTCCAAATTTAAGTCTATTAAAGTTGGTCTTGCGTCGTTTACAAGCGGGGTTTTAGCATTTGCAAGCGGGGTTTTAGCACTTGGAGTAGGCTCAGTTTCTGGGCACCTCCTTAAATGATCGATGTGCCTAGTCCATAGTCGCCCATCGTTTAAACTTATTACATAAGTTTTAGGTGCTTTTTGTTGCACCACGGTACCCCTTAGCCAATTCAGGCCTCCATCAAAATTCCTTGCAAAAATACATTGCCCCCAAAACATATGTCTTTCAGCATTTTCAGACATGAAATTATTTGTACAATACATAGGGTGTAACCTATCTAGGGTTGACCTGAGTATTCTGCCCATGAGGATTTCTGCAGGGCTTCTGTGGGTTGTTGCATTTGGAGTTATATGCTGGGCCAATAGAAATTTATCTAAATGATCTTGCACCTCTCCAGGGCCAGCCCTTCGTAAGGCCTCCTTGGCAACACGAACGTACCTCTCCGCCAATCCGTTCGCCCATGGCGAATAAGGAGAGATGAGGGCGTGCCTTACCCCTAATTGGTCTAGGAAAAGTTCAAATTGTCTGGCTGTCAGTTGGGGCCCATTATCAGATACCAATATGTCTGGACAGCCATGTGTGGTAAAGAGATGGCGCAAAGCTTTTATAGTTGCACATGTGGTGATATTATGCATTACAATTATCTCGACCCACTTAGAATAAGCGTCTACTACAATTAAGAAATACTGTGAGCCAATGGGGCCTGCGAAATCAATGTGTATCCTGGGCCATGGCCCCTTGGGCCATGGCCCCTTGGTTGCTCCCAATCCATGGGTGTAGTTTTGGAGGGTTTTGGCCTTGACTCTTGACAGGGGTCACACTTTGCCACCCACCCCTCAATTTCGGCATCTAGTCCTGGCCACCAGAAATGGCCCCTTGCTAACCCCTTCATCCTTACGATGCCTGGATGTCCCACATGCAACATATTCAAAACCTTAGACTTCAGACTGTCAGGGATTATTACCCTGTCACCCCATAATAGACAACCTTTAACATAGGATAACTCCAATCTCTTACTCTTAAATTCAGACAGGTCTTTTCCATCATGTTCATTAGTCCACCCTCTTAATACACAATTAATTACTTTTATGAGTATTGGGTCTTGTTTAGTATGTTCAGCCACTTCCTTGGCAGTTGTCAGGGGGTTATCTTCTAACTCTATAAGTAATACATCAGCAGAAGGGGCAGGGTCCTCTACTATTTCAGGAATGGGGCACCTGCTAAGACCATCCGCATGGTTTATGGTTGTACCTCCCCTATGCGTTAGTTCATATTGGTAGCCTGACAAAAATATAGCCCATCTAATTAACCGTGGTGACATGAAGGGCGGAGTTGGTTTGTCTGGGGCAAGAAGACCTAACAAGGGTTTGTGATCGGTAACCAACTCGAACTTCCTCCCAAAAAGGTAATTGTGGAACTTTTTAACTCCAGCCACCAATGCTAAAGCCTCTTTGTCCAGCTGACTGTAGTTCCTTTCTGTGCTGGACAAAGTTCTTGAAAAGAATGCTACAGGGGCCTCTGTGTTGTTAGGCAGCACATGAGCCAGGACACTACCCACCCCATAGGGGGAAGCATCGCACCTAAGACGTAGGGGAAGTAATGTACTGTACTGTACCACTACGCTTCTTGAAGTTAACAGATTCTTTATTCAAAAGAAAGCTTCACTTTCAATTCTCCCCCATTGCCAAGGAACTCCTTTCTGAAGCAGCCGGTGTAGAGGTTCTGCTGCTGTGGCCTTCTGTCTCAAAAAAACAGAGTAAAAATTTAGAAGGCCTAAAAATGCCTGCAATTCTGCCTTACTTTTGGGCTCGGGGGCTTCCTGGATTGCCTTGACCTTCTCAATGGTGGGATGGATTCCTTTGCCATCTATCCTATATCCCAAGAACTCGACACTACTGGTTCCCCAAACACATTTCTCTGGTTTAATCCTGAGTCCTTTGTCCTGCAGTCTAGTTAATACCTCCCTTATCCTTAGGTTTAACTGGGTCTGATCCTCCCCCGAAATTAAAATGTCATCAAAGTAGGGTATTGTTCCCCCTATTGCCGTCAATAACCTCTCCATCAGACTTTGGAATATCCCCGGGGCTACACTTACGCCAAATTGTAACCGGGTGCATCTGAAAGCCCCTCTATGGGTAACTATAGTTTGTGCTAAAGAGGTAGGCCCATCGACAGGTAGTTGCTGGTATGCCTGGGCCAGGTCAATTTTTGCGAACACTTTCCCTTCCCCCAGGGAGTGAAGCAGCTGTTGTACGACTGGTATTGGGTATGGATGATGTTGTAATGCTCTATTTAGGGTGGATTTATAGTCGGCTCAGACTCGTAAGGAGCCATCTGGCTTGAGGGGAGTGACTATTGGTGTTTCCCAAGGAGCTTGGTCCACTGGGACCAGAATGCCCTGATGGATGAGTTTATCTAATTGAATATCCAATTTAGGAAGTAGTGGCAGGGGAACTCTCCTTGGTTTGAGGCGGACAGAGGGCACCTTAGGGTCAAGAGAAAATGATATTGGTGGCCCTTTATAGGACCCCAAAGTTGAACTGAAAACTTCTGGGAATTCCTTTAAGAAGTCTGGAATGAAGTTGTTTGTTAGTTTGCAAATGCCAGAGATTTCTATTCCTAGGGGAGCCATCCACTCTAATCCCAAAAGGGAGTGTGTAGGTCCTGATACCACTATTAATGGAAGATTAACTTTAACGTTTAAAAACAATTGGTACACTTAGCTTCCCCATTACAGGAATTAACCCACCTTGAAAATCCTTAATAATTAAATTTGTAGCCATTAAATCGGTTTTGACAATATGTGGCATATACAGTTTGACTTTTTCCCAAGGCATTATACTATATCGAGAACCAGTGTCTAGTTCCATCTGGCATGGGTGTGAATTTAAAAGTAATGAAATATTGATTTTGGCTTTGTTGGCCGTTACTGTGTTATTAATAGAAATGTCTCGGTTACCTCTTGAGTAGTCGCGGTTAAAGTTGGAGTGATTATTTCGGCCGAAAGACCTGAATCCTCTGTTTTCGCGCTGTTGGTTTTGAAATCTTGGTGCCCGTTGATTGGAGAACGTTTCTTCCGGCATGGGGGCTCTGCAGGCTTCGGCTATGTGACCACGGCGGCCACAGTGGTGGCAATTTGCATCATGAAAAGGGCAGCGGTGGCGCGGATGGTTTCCCCGGCAGCCCGAGCACGGAAGAGTTGAGCGAGGTTGCCTCAGGTAGCAAGAATGGTCTTGTTGGAGTAAGAAGCAGTCATCTTCGGAGGGTGTAGATGGACTCAATTTGCTCGGAGACTTGGCGCGGCGAGTAGGCGAATTGATGTGAGCCACGACTTCTTGCTTGTCGTTTTGTTTCAGCTCCTTTGCAGCTGCTTCTGCGACTTCAGCAGTCTGGGCTAACTTGGTGACCGTTTGCAGTGAAGGTTCCTCTTCGGTCAGGAGTTTGTTTCTGATGGTAGAATTTCTCATTCCGAAGATGAGGGCATCTATTAGGCGTGCTTCCGGGTTGTCAAAACGGCATTTTGACAGCACGGTTCATAGGCGCGTAGCATATTGATTGATGCTTTCCGACTCTAGTTGTCCCATTCGCGAGAACTGGTGTCTGAAGACGATCGCCGGCTTCGTGGGTTTAAAATGGGCAGACAGCTTTGCCTTCAATGAATCCCAGGCGATGGAGTTTGCTGGTACCGGGTCTGTCAATGTCTGGGCGAGATCGAACATCTCCGAGCCGCAGTAGTTCAAGAAGATCGCTCTTTTCCGATCGTTGTCGGCTTCCCTCATGCCAGCAGCCTTGAGGAATATTTTGAATTTCGCGAGGTAGGCGTCCCATGTAGATTTCTCCGGGTTGAAAAACTCCGGAGCTCTTCCGACAGGCAGTGAATCCATAGCGGGAAGCGAAGGCTCTTTCTTCCGTCGTCGCCAGGTGAAGTGACTCGAGACAGCGAGTAAACAAGACGGTTCCTTTTATTCAGCTCTTTCGGAAGTGACAATCAGCTGGAACGCGTCTCAGCTGTTACGGGGAGAAAGCTCTCCTTTTATACAATTTTGGTTCCCGCCTAAACCGAGCTGTCAGCGCCTCAACCAATCAGGCGCGACCTCCTATTTACATAATTTCCCTGGTTACAATATTTACTGAGGAGGATTCAACAGTGACCATCAATAAACCTCCAAGCTGGAGAATGGTTATCACAGCTGCACAAGACGGTTACCATTTACCATTTAATTTGCATTTCCAACATTAAAATCTCAGACTTCCTAATTTTGAAGATTTATTCTGCATGAGGACATGCAAATGCGTAAAGGATCAAAGCTGTCTCACAGAAAGTCCAGGATTACCAGTAACGATGGTCCTGAAGGAAGCCAGGAGATCCAACAGGATCAGGAAGTATGCTGGCCACCTACAGGATATCCACAAGGGTAACCCATGAAATCTTGAAACCAGACTGAAAAAAGCCTAGACCTGTAACAGTGAACCTATGGCATGCATGTCAGAGATGGTACACAGAGCCCTCTCTGCTGGCACCCGTGCCATCACCCCAGGTCAGATCTCTGTGGTGTTTCTTTCGTGAACTTCTGTTTCCCCGCAAACAATGAAAAGGAAGCTTACCGAAGAAAAAGATCTTACCTCTTGTCGCGCTGCCAGTGTTGGGATGCTCTTCCTCCCACCGGCCAGGTGATCTTTGGGTCTGCTGCGCATGCGCACATGTCCACCTGCATGTTTGTATGCACACACAGACCTTTCAGTTTGTGCCTGCACACGCAGTTTGGGTACTCAGTGTGTAAAAGGTTCACCATTCACTGACCTAGACAGTCCATTTTGCCTGTTCTTGTCCATAGCTGCAAGCTTAAGAACCTTCACTCAAAGTGAGGAGATAAGCTGCTAGTCATCCTGCCCAGTTGGAAATGATGCACTTCTGTTTCCTTCAAGCTGGATGCCAGCACTCCTTTACCTAAGAGCACATTATTCACTGCCCTTTCCCAATCTCTGTACCACTATGACAACACGGGAACTAAGAAATCAAATGTGGCAGCAAACCAGAGACAACCTCACCTACTTGCTCAGGACTGACAAGGCCAAACCACCTCCCATGAATGCCTATGACATCTCTCAATGGATCTGCCCAGCCAACATCTAACTCTGAGTGAATATAAGCAATTTTCTTCCCCAAATGTCTTGCAAATTTGTCACAGTGGCCTAATATGTGATCATCTGCCCCAGCCTTCCTCAGGAATATTCAGGTCACTCATTGCCTAGTGGTTTCACTGTCTATTTTTACATTTATATTCCTCAATAGGCTTAATTCATAAATACGTCACAGTTAATCGCCCTAAAGAAATGAATTTTAGGTAAACATCTGTACTTCTAGAACTTCTACCAGTAGCTACTCAAGAGTTAGGAAAGCTTAACATTAAAATTTGTTTAGCTAGAAAGAAGTGCAAATGCTCCAGGTGTTACATACATATATAACAGACGTTCGATGTGAAGATTTTGGAATTTTGCTTGATTAAAAAAGAAAAGGAAGATGATGTGCTTGCTACTAAACTGGGCTTGTGAAGCTCATTTTTAAGCTCCACAAACACCAACTTATTCTTCAGAGCAGGGGTCTCCAAATTTGGCAACTTTAAAATTTCAACTCCCAGAATTCTACAGGCAGAAATCTAGGAGTTGAAATCCACAGAAAGTAAAGTTGCCAAGTTTGAAGACTTCTGCTTCAGAGGATTATCAAATGTCTAAACAGAAATCAGCAACAAAACTCTGAAGGTGAAGTCTCCTATATCCAGTGAAGGGCTACCAAATTTTTTACTAACATACTATGGGCATGGCTTATACAGGACGCACTGCATTTTCTTTCAACATCTTTCAGTGCAAATTGGGTACTCTGGGGTGGAGCTCCATTTTTGCTACTCCACTGCGTTCCCTCACATCTGGGCAGCAGCCCACCCCTACCTATATCTCCCAGGAAAGTGACTGTTCACTGCCTGGTGTAGAGGCAATATACCGCTAGAATAAGTCCCTGCAGTTTTCTTGGCAACATTTTCAGAAGTGGCTTGCCAGGATCTTCCTTATAGAGCCGAGAGAGAATGACTGACTCAAAACCAAGCAGACTTCATATCTAAGTCTAAAACTCATGGTTCCCACTTTTAACACAGTACATTTAACTACTGCACCGAATTGTCACTGCATCTTCTTAAAAAGCTGTGGAGTGGAGCTGTCTTTTTCAAAATTCTCCACACATGCAACCAATGTTACAGTTTTGAGCAGATTTCTTCTAATCTTACATTAAGACTTTTTCCCCCTTCACTTCAATAGGAAACAAAGAAACATAAGTAGCATCAAAGTCCGGTAGCTATGTTGAAAAAAGGAACCATAGTGTCATTATTCCTAACTACCCATAGGGATGGAGAGAGAGATCCAAATCACTCAATTAATTTCCTACAAGAGATTATAACCTTGTTTATGATACCTGAAGTATAATGTCACACACCCCCCAAGGATCCTCCCTAGAGCTTTCCTATGAGAAAGAAAGAAGACCAGCTACTTGCCAACTGACTGAAGATGACAACAAGAGTGGCTTCTTCCTTTGGTAAGAAACCAGTTGATCTGACCATAGGTGGCCATTTGTGTGTAATGGGCCCTTGTCCAGATTCATCAGATTATCTCTTCCTTGTGATCATTTTCTTGCAAGCCAGCCTTCCATCAAGTAGTGGTTTTGGTAGAGAAATAAAGGCCCTTCTCCATGATTTCTAAGAAGACAGGCCTCAAGCAAGGAAAATAAGCAATAAATTAGATCAGGGTGTTCTGTTTGGAGAGCACTGGTAGTACCTAATCCTGTTTGGATTGGTCTTAAAAGGTAAAGGTTCCCCTTGCACATACTGTACATGCTAGTCGTTCCCAACTCTAGTCTCCGTTTCAAAGCCAAAGAGCCAGCTCTCTCGGAAGGCATCTCTGTGGCCAGCATGACTAAACACTAAAGGTGCATGGAATGCTGCTACTTTTCCACCAAAGGTGGCCCCTGTTTTTCTACTTGCATTTTTGCATGTTTTCGAACTGCTAGGTTGGCAGAAGCTGAGACAAGCTCACTCCATTAACATGGCGCTAGGGATTCAAACTGCTGAACTGCCGGCTTTTCTGATTGACAAGCTCAGCCACTGAGCCACCGTGTCCCTTTTAACAGTCTTAACTTAACGCCAAACATTCAAATTAGGAATATTCTGCTGTAGTAACATGAAGCAAACACATACACATATACACACACACGTAAACTGACCTGCCATTTTCTTTGTAGGATGGTTTTCTCCATCCATTAATTCTCCTTCCCTCTCATTTTTAATGATTTTTATTATAAACTACTTCAGATTTTTTGCAATGAGAAACAGGATAAAATACTTTTGATTAATGTGATTAATAAATAAAAATGTGCATACCTGTATTCAATTGGGGTGTCTTTGCTTATGAAATCAATCGAAGACTTCTGGCAGCTTTGGTAAATCCCAAAATGGTAGAACAAGTTTTGGATAGTATTTGAATGGGAAGCTAATCTCCCTAGCTTCCTGACTAGACCACATTCAGAAGTCAAATAGCATTCCAAAAGAACCACTGGCAAATTACTTCCTACATTTCAAAGGGAACCACATGGTTTATAAAGTAACTGGGAACTGAATTTGAATTAAACTGAACTTGAAGTTACCTTAATTATTTGTGATAGCATCTTTATTTATGAGTAACCCAGCAATTAAACAGGAGTTTCCCTAAAGCTGTTGTCCATATTATATGCCATATTTTTTGGAGTATAACACATTCCGAAGTATAAGACACATGTCACGCATCTAGCTTTTGAGGGAGGAAAACAAGAAAAAAATCTTTCTCTGCTCCCCAGCAATTTGCTTCCCAGCAAACAGAACAAATTATATACAGTTTGTTGTGTATTTCTGTGCATGTGTGCCTGGCTCATAGAAATATAAAAGAATTGGAGAAATGTACATTATGGCAGTATGTTAATGCCAGAAAGTTTTCTGAAATGTTGTCACATTAACTCATCCCAATTATTTAAATAGATGTACTCCGGGGTGGGTTCATACCAGTTCATACCAGGTCGACCAAACCGACCCACTGGTGACATTAAAAATACAAAAGAGAAAAAACTATATTATTATTCAAGACATATATATTTAATATGCATCTATAACCATCATGCCTACGAAGTATAAATGTATCGCATATTATATTATGCTTGTCCAGTCTGTGTTTGTAGGCAATCCACTGATAGGTGGCAAATATAATCAGCTCTTCAATCTGTTGAGTGAATGCGGCCATACCTTTATCTTCCCAATGCTGCAGTATCAGTCTTGTGGCCATAGTATGAATGAATATTTGTTAAATTCCATATACTGGTTATATAATTTGAAATATTAATATGCTCTGAAAATTTTAGCTCGTCGCAAAATCATATTTATGTCTATGTCACAAACCATTACTTTGTCCTTACAGAAATGTCCAACCCCGCAGACTGAAATTTCTTTACCCAGGGAATATCTATCTATCTATCTATCTATCTATCTATCTATCTATCTATCTATCTATCTATCTATCTATCTATCTATCTACCTACCTACCTACCTACCTACCTACCTACCCATCCATCCATCCATCCATCTGTTTTTCTTATGCCGCCCTTCTCCTTAGACTCAGGGTGGCTTACAACATGTTAGCAATAGCACTTTTTAACAGAGCCAGCATATTGCCCCCACAATCTGGGTCCTTATTTTAGCCACTTCGGAGGGATGGAAGGCTGAGTCAATCTTGAGCCGGTGATGAGATTCAAACCACTGACCTGCAGATCTATCAGTCACCTTTAGGGCCTGCAGTACCGCACTCTACCCACTGCACCACCTTGGCTCATCAATTGCAATATAGAACTGCAGGATAAATATAAGACTGAGGTTGCCTGCAGATGAGGCTATGCAATGATTAAGTTTGATGATTTAAGTGATGTCCCATCCTGAAGCTAAGTCATGACAGGACATTAACCCTTTCTGACAGAAGCGGAGCAGCCATGATGCCTCTCTTCACCTTCTCTGACAATCACAGCAGATGAAATAGCAATAGCACTTAGACTTCTATACATCGCATCACTGTGCTTTACAGCCCTCTTGTAAGTGGTTTACAGACTCAGCATATTGTTCCTAATGCTCTGGGTTCTCATGTTACCCACCTCGGAAGGATGGAAAGATGAGTCAGCCAGTGAAAATACAAAAGAGAAAAAAAGTATATTATTATTCAAGACATATATATTTAATATGCATCTATAACCATCACACCTACAAATTATAAATGTATAGCATAAGCTTGTACTTGTCCACACACAGTCTATATCTATAGGCAATCCACTCATAGGTGGCAAATATAATCAGCTCTTCAACCTGTTGAATGAATGTGGCCATACCTTTATCTTTCCAAAGCTGCAGTATCAGCCTTATGGCCATAATAAGAGCATGGAGAAAGGATAGTGTCAAATTCCATATACAGTGATACCTTGTCTTATGAACTTAATTTGTTCCGTGATGAGGTTCGTAAGAAGAAAAGTTCGTAAGATGAAACAATGATTCCCAATATAAAAGTGAATAATGCATGCAAAGCCATCCCAAAACTCACCCCTTTTGCCTTATTACCACTGGCATTCTGATCCTTGTTCGGGGGTGGGGGAAGACAGCGGAGGCTGCCCGGAGGGATCCTCGTGGGTGATTAACACATGCGGGAAGCTGCCTGCTCGGCAGGGCTTCCACCCTCCTTGAAAGTGTTTTCGAAAGTGGCGGCAGACAAAAGGGGATCCCAGCACTTCGGCCTCAGACAAGGCTCCCTGGCTCTCACTACGAGCCTGGCACCTGCTTCCTCCTGGGGAGTCCCTTTGAGCTGGCTTTAACTCCCCACTCCCCGCGCAGGCTCGAGAACTGTCTTAATTGGAAGTGTCTGCCTGCCTCTGTCTGTGCATGTGTCTGTGTGCGTGTCTGTGTCTTTCCCTCCTCTCTTTCAATGGATGGTGGTGATGGTGTATCTGTGTGGGAGGAGGTGATAGGATCGAGGGATGTGGGAGAGTCCGGGTCTGCTGCTTGGCCAAGGAGAAGCACAAGGAAGGTGAGAGAGGGAAATCATGGCACACAAGATACCTGCAGACGGAGTGGCGGAGGCAGTGTAACAGCTGCAGTGACAGCAGGCAAGCTTGGAACCTTGCTTCGCCTCCTTTGCTGCAATAAAACAAAGGGGTCAGATGTAGCCTCGGTGAGCCGGAGTTTTCCGTGGCTTCTGCCCCAGAGCCGGAAGGGCTGGAGGGCACGCATCGCCCCTGCTGCTCCCCACCTGGTGTGGACAATGCACATACCACACACCGTATTTTCTCCCCCCCCCCACCGATTTGCGCGCCCCCTTCCATCCCAGCCTTGCTCTTCCTCCTCCTCAATTCTTCGCGGAGCAGTTAACTTTTTCTCCTGCTTCCCCCCTGTGGAAAGGAGAAGCGGTTGGGCATTCTTTGCAGGGAAGGGAAAGAAGGGGGTGTGATCCCTTAGGCATTTGAAAAGACCTTTTAAAGCGACTGGGGGCTCCTCCAGGTTGGCCTCCAAAGAAAAGAGGCATGAAGGCAGGGGGGGTTGAATTGGAGGGGTCATTTCCACCCCCCCTTTCCTGCCCCCGCACTGATGTCCTCTTCCTTAATGTTGGAGAAATATAATAATCTCTCCCTGAGTGTTTGACAGTTCTGGTAGTATTTGTCCCATTCCATAGTTAGGTTCTGCTGTGCGGTCTCAGTAAGTTTTCTATTTGATCTCAAATTGTAGCTTTTCTGAATTGCCCCTGCTTCTTCTGAAGTGTATGGGTTAATTTGTATTTCTGTCAAAGCAGATATTTCTTCTTCAATTGGGTAAGATTCCATGATGTCAGTGTCTTCATTTGCATCAAAATTGATTAGGGCGGCCTGTTCTTCTTGCGTTGCAGCCTCTGCCATGCTTATGAAGATTCAACAGGAGTTAAGAGGAAGAATTTTGCAATTCGCCTTTTGGCCACTAGGGGGTGCTATAGGCTTTTGAGAGCTTGGCTGTAATTCCCCTTGACCAATGGAGATGTAGCAGGCTGTGCTTGGGCTTTAGCGTGTTTAGCAAAATTCAGCTGATGGCCAGTAGAGGGAGACAGCGAGTGTATTCTAAGCTTAGGCATATTTTAATTGAAGTTCAGAATGTGGTCACCAGATGGTGCTGCTTGTTTGCTAAGGCTTGGGTGTATTCAAGTGGATTTCCACTTTGACCATTGGATGGCGCCATTTGCTAGTTAAGGCTTGGGTGCGCTGGCCCTTTAATTCCTTTCCAAAGCAGTAACTGGGGAGAAAGAAGTGGGGGGGATTTCTTTTCTCTTATTCTTAAGGCTTCAGAAGGCAGTAACATAGCAATTCTCAGGATGAGAATTTAAGGCTTCTGAACATCAGAAGAGGAATCAGACCTCTTTTTTGCTATTAAGTTTGCAGGGAGCCAGAGGGAGGTTTAATTAATTAATTAATTTATTTATTAAATTTGTACACCGCCCCTCTCCGCAGACTTGGGGCGGCTCACAACAACAACAGAAAACAATATATAATACAAATTCAATAATTAGAAAGCTAAAAACCCATAATTTAAAAAACATGCACACAACATACCATATATAAACAGTATAGGCCTGGGGAAGATATTTCAGTTCTCCCATGCCTGACGGCAGAGGTGGGTTTTAAGGAGTTTGCGGAAGGCAAGGAGGGTGGAGGCAGTTTTAATCTCGGGGGGGAGCTGGTTCCAGAGAGTCGGGGCCGCCACAGAGAAGGCTCTTCCCCTGGGACCCACCAAACGACATTGTTTAGTCGACGGGACCTGGAGAAGGCCAACTCTGTGGGACCTAATCGGTCGCTGGGATTCGTGCGGCAGAAGGCGGTCCCGGAGATATTCTGGTCCGATGCCATGAAGGGCTTTATAGGTGAAGACCAACATTTGAATTGTGACCGGAAATTGATCGGCAACCAATGCAGACTGCGGAGTGTTGGTGTAACATGGGCATACCTTGGGAAGCCCATGATTGCTCTCGCAGCTGCATTCTGCACGATCAGAAGTTTCCGAACACTTTTCAAAGGTAGCCCCATGTAGAGAGCATTACAGTAGTCGAATCTCGAGGTGATGAGGGCATGAGTGACTGTGAGTAGTGAGTCCCGATCCAGATAGGGCCGCAACTGGTGCACCAGATGAATCTGGGCAAATGCCCCTCGTCATAGCTGAAATATGGTTCTCTAATGTGAGCTGTGGATCAAGGACGCCTAAGTTGCGCACCCTCTCTGAGGGGGTCAATAATTCCCCCCCCCCAGGGTTATGGATGGACAGATGGAATTGTCCTTGGGAGGCAGAACCCACAGCCACTCCGTCTTATCCGGGTTGAGTTTGAGTCTGTTGACACCCATCCAGACCCTAACAGCCTCCAGACACCGGCACATCACTTCCACTGCTTCACTGACTGGACAAGGGGTGATGTAAAACTGGGTATCATCTGCATACTGATGATACCTCACCCCATGCCCTTGGATGATCTCACCCAATATATATGATAGAAAGAAAAATTTATAAGGGCTATCCGGACAATATACTCCCAACAATCAGCCAAAGTTATTATTAACGGCGAATTAACAGATAATATAAACATAGAAAAAGGTGTTCGACAAGGATGCCTTCTTTCTCCATTGATATTTATATTGGCTATAGAAATTCTATTAACACAGATTCGATCCAACAAAGACATTAAAGGACTGAAAATAAAAGGACAAGAATATAAGATTCAGGCATTTAGAAACATAGAAGTCTGCCGATGATCTAGTATTTAATATAGAAGATCCCATTGAATATGGTGGAAAATTATTGGATGAAATTACTAAATTTGGGAAAGTAGCAGGATTAAAAATTAATAAACAGAAGACTAAAAATTTGATAAGTAAAGAAAATAAAATATTAGAAAATAAATTAGAATTACAAATTGTAAAAAGTTAAATATTTAGGCATAAATCTATCATCAAAGGCAAAAACAATTAAAGAAGACAAGTATTGATCAAAGAAATCCAAACAAAATTAGAAAAATGGAATAAACTACCGATCTCCCTCATTGAAAGAATTTCTGTAATGAAAATGTCCATTCTACCTAAAATACTATATTTATTTAGAACAATTCCAATTATCTTTTTTAAAAAAAACCTTTCAAAATTTATCTGGGCAGGAAAAAAACCAAGGATCAAAATACAGTATTTGCAGGACAATATAAAACAAGGAGGTTTCGGTCTACCTGATTTTGAGCTATATTACAATGCATCAATCATAGATTGGCTAAGAGACTGGATTAAAGTAGAGATTAAACGATTACTATTATTAGAAGGCCATGACTTGATGGTTTGGTGGCACGCTTTTCTATGGGACAGGAAGGATAGAACCCATAAATATTTTAGGTAGCATATTATTAGAAATTCAATTTACAAGGTATGGACCAGAATTAAAAGAGAACATTATTTACAAACCCTGGAAAGCTATAGTGCATCCCAACACAAAAGACTTAAACAAAATGGTTAATTACTATCAGTTATTGGATAGAAGAGGTGAATTGAAGACAAGGGAGCAATTAGAAAAAAATGGAATAAGAATAGACTGGTGGCCATACAATCAAATAAAATCAAGATATCAAGAAGATAAAAGAACAAACGGGATACAAAAAGAAGTAGAACTTGATAAAATAATACTAGGTCCAGATAAGAAAATGATTTCGAAACTCTATAAATATTTATTAAACTATAAAATGGAGGATTATATAGTCAAAAATAATATTCATAGTTGGGGTAGAAATTTTGGTTATAGTGTAAATTTAGATAAATGGGATACAATATGGACCAGAAATTACAAACTAATGAAATCAATGACATTCAGGGAAAATTTGTATAAAATATACTACAGATGGCACCTCCCTCCAGCAAGACTAGCACAAATGTATAATGGGATAAATCCACAATGTTGGAGATGCAAGGAACACATGGGGACCTATTATCACATTTGGTGGACTTGCCCAAAAATAAAGAAATTTTGGATTAAAATACAAGATTGGTTAATGGATATATTTCAAATTAAAATAAATAGAAGACCTGAAGCATTCCTTTTAGGAATAATAAATCAAAAATTAGACAAAAATAAGTATTACCTACTGATACATATGCTGACTGCAACTAGAATGGTGATAGCCCAGTGCTGGAAACAACCTAACCCACCGGAAGATTCTCTAATATTAAAAATAATTTGGATTGTGCAGAACATGATGCTTTAACCTTTAAATTAAAAAATAAAGAAGACTCGGATTACTATAAAACATGGAACTCTTTTTATGATTGGTTTAAGAGGACAAATAGAAGTTTAAATTAAAATACGATAACAATATATTAAGACATGCGTTTATTGACAGAAAGATGAGATATGATGCATATACAATTGTTTTGTGAAGACAAAATATTTATGTAATTAATTAACAGAGTGTACAGAAGGCAGTTAAGAAAATAATAACAACAAAGACATTGATAACCAAAAAGAATAGTGAATACCGACGGTTCTATTCACCAGAAAATAATTTGATATTAGAAAGGATTGTAATTTTCCTCCTCCCATGAGGATACTGAGATATTTTTTATTTGTTTACTGTTGTTATTGTTGTAGTTGTTCATTGTATATTTTTATATTTTTTTTGTTTTTGTTTTGTTGCTGTTGTTTTTTGTTCGTTTTGGTTTGTATTTTTTTTCTTTTTTTGTATATTGCAAATGTGCAAATGTATATATGTTTTTGGTTATGCTTTTTAATACAATTTAATAACAATTACTTTTAAAAAAAGAGCAAACCCCCCCTGTATTTTTCCTTTTTAATAGCCATATACAAGCCATATAAGGTCAATTTATTTACAAAGATAATTATGATAGCAATAAGTTACATTATCAAAGAAAGCATATTAAGAGGTTAAAAAACACAAAATAGAAAAGGGTATATTATTATTCAAGACATATATATTTAATATCCATCTATAACCATCACACCTACGAAGTATAAATGTATAGCATATTATACAGTAGTACCTCTAGATACGAGCTGCTCCACATGCGAGTATTCCAAGTTACGAGCCGAGACGCGAGCAAAATTTCTGTTCGACACCCGAGCTCAAATTCAGGATATGAGCTGAGCATCCACTAGGTGGCGCAAGTATTCCATGTTTCCAGTTATCTTGGCGCGAAAAGCAAAATCTAAAGGCATTCATTCGAGATGTGAATTGATCAACATACGAGCTCGGCTCTGGCACGAATTAAACTCGTATGTCGAGGTACCACTGTATTATGCTTGTCCACAGTCTGTGTTTGTAGGCAATCCACTGATAGGTGGCAAGTATAATCAGCTCTTCAATCTGTTGAGTGAACGCGGCCATACTTTTATCTTTCCAATGCTGCAGTATCAGTCTTGTGGCCATAGTATGAATGAATAGTTGTCAAATTCTATACAGTGGAACCTCAGTTAGTGAACGGCTGGGTTAGTGAACAATTCAGTTAGTGACCAAAAATTTTGCTAAAAATTTGCACCGGTTAGTGAACAAAATTTCAGATTGTGAACAGTTGTCGTCACCCCTTGTGTCCCTACATCTCAAACCAAGCATCATTCATGCTTGAGACAGTTACGTTGGTTTGTTATCTTTATCATGCTGCTTCCTTCTTTTTTAGTGATTTTAGTGCTTTATTTTAATACCGTACGATGAATTCGGGATGGAGGAAACTCTGGCCTGACTGTGTGCCAGAGTGAGATTTTGAGGGATTTGAAGAAGAAATTGTTGATGACATTGTTTCCCTGGGCCAACGCGGGGGCTTGGAGGTGGATAATGACGATGTTGAAGAGCTTATGAAGGAGCATAGTAACGAACTGAGCAAGCTTGAACACCTTCAAACTGAGCAAGAAAAGAATTTGGCTGAGGAAGTGTCCTCCGAGGAAGAGGAGGAAGGGAAGGAAGAATTCCCAAGTTCAGTGATTAAAGAAATGTGTACAAAGTGGGGGAAATTGCAATTGTTTGTAGAAAAATCTTTCCCTAACAGTGCAGTAGGCAACAGGAGCCTAAACATGTTCAATGATAATGTGATGTCATATTACCGTAAAGTGTTACAAAAAGGGAAGAAGCAGCAGACACTAGACAAGTTTTTTCATTCAATCGCATGAAGGAACAGAGAAGGGAAGTCATGCCAGTTGTTCTCAAGGAGGGGGAATTCCCCCTCCAAGCAATAATTCCACCCCTTCCACCCCACACCTCCATCCACTCACGCCATCACATTGCAGTCAAAAAGGTAAGTTTTCTTATGTTTAGTTAAATGTTTTCTTATATTTAAATGCTTTCTTTAATGTTTTTATGTTTATTTAACTCTTTATGTACTGTATTATAACTGTTCCCATTAAAAAACATACCTATATAACCTGTAACACTTATATATTAGCAAGTCAACAGGCGCTGGAAACCAATTATTTCTATTTCCTTTATTTCTTATGGGGGGAAATTATTTCAGATAGTGAACATTTCGGATTGGAACCAGCTTTCCGGAACAGATTGTGTTCACTAACCGAGTTTCCATTGTACTAGATATGTAATTCGAGAGACTATTATGCTCCGAAAATTTTAGCTTTTGTCACAAAATCATAGTTATGTCTATGTCACAAACCACTGCTTTGTCTTGACAGAAATGTCCAAACCTGCAGACTGAAAATTCTTTGCCCAGGGAACCAATTACAATATAGAACTGCAGGATAAATATAAGACTGAGGTTGCCTCCTATGTAATGTTTTAGTTTGATGATTTAAGCGATGTCCCATCCCCAAAGCAGTCATGACACCCTTTTCTGACAGAAGCAGAGTAGCCATGTTGCCTCTCTTCACTTGCCCTGACAATCACAGCAGATGTAATAGCAATAGCACTCAGACGTCTATACATCACTTCACTGTGCTTCACAACCCTCTCCTAAGTGGTTTACAGAGTCAGCATATGCTCTGGGTTTTCATGTTACCCGCCTCAGAAGGATGGAAAGGGGAGTCAACCTTGAGCCAGTGAGAATCGAAGTGCTGGCTGTCAGCAGAATTAGCCTGCAAATCTGTCTTCTAACCACTGCACCACCAAAGCTCAGTGGTAGGGGAAGGTTTGGTAGGGAAGGTTTGCCTATTTGCCGATGACTCTAAAGTGTGCAATAGGGTTGATATTCCTGGAGGCGTCTGTAATATGGTAAATGATTTAGCTTTACTAGATAAATGGTCTAAGCCAGAGGTCCCCAACCGCCGGTCCGCGGACCAGGACCGGGCCGTTGGGGTTTTTCAGCCGGTCCGCGGCACCAGGGCCCCCTCGGCCTTTCCGCGCTGCCCACCGCCCACCCGATCTGCCCCCTCTGCTCCTCCGCCACCTCCTGCCTTTCACCGCAGCTCCTCCCGCACCCGCACCCGGAACGCCCAGCCTGCCCGCCTCACCTTTGCCGAGAACATTTTCGTCCCGGGCTCTCAGCAAGGGGGTTGCAGGAGAGACGGGGCAGCGTTCTCTCAGCGGAGGCCAGCGAAGGAGATATTCAATGTCGGGGGCGCTCGGGCGGTTGCGCGCGCTCCCTATCTCCCTGCTAGCCCACTCGGAATATTCAAAATAAGAAAACCCTTCGCCGGCAAAGGCTTTTCTTATTTTGAATATTCCGAGTGGGCTAGCAGGGAGATAGGGAGCGTGCGCAACCGCCCGAGCGCCCCCGACATTGAATATCACCTTCGCTGGCCTCCGCTGAGAGAACGCTGCCCCGTCTCTCCTGCAACCCCCTTGCTGAGAGCCCGGGACGAAACTGCTCTCGGCAAAGGTGAGACGGGCAGGGCGTGCGCGCGTCACCGCTGAGAAGAACGGAGAGAGAACGAGAGTGAGTGAGAGCAACAGACAGCAAGATAGAAAGTGAGAAAGAGAGAGTGAGAGAAAGGGGGGGAGAGAAAGAGATAGCAAGAGAGAGAGAACAAGAGAGAGAAAGAGCGTGAGAAAGAAAACAAGAGAGAAAGAGTGAGAGAGAGAAAGCAAGAGACAGAAAGAAAACAAGAGAGAGAAAGTGAGAAGAAGAGAGAGAAAGTGAGAAGAGAGAGAAAGAGGGGGAGAGAGAGAGGGGGGGGGGGAGAGAGAAAGAGAGGGAGAGGGAGAGAGAGGGAGAGAGAGAAAGAGAGGGAGAGAGAGAAAGAGAGAGGGAAAGGGGGAGAGAGGGGGGAAAGAGAGAGGGAGAGAGAGAGAGGAGATAAAGGAAGAGGAGAGAGAGAAAGAAAGAGAAAGAAAGAGGGATAGAAAGAGAGAGAGATGCTCAGTGAGCCTTTCTTTGAAGTTGCCTTTCTTTCTTTCTCTTTCTTGCTTTCTTTCTTTCTTGCTCTTTTTCTTTCTCTCTTTTACCTTCCCTTCCTCTATTTCTTCTTTTCTTTCTCCTTCCTACCTTCTTCCCTCCCTCCCTTCAGTCCTTCCTCTCTTACTCTCCCCTTTCATAAGTTTCCTTGCTTCCTTCCTGTTCCTGTCCCTTCCCCCTTTCTTTCTTTCCTTCTTTCCTTCCTTTCCTCCCTCCATTTTTTGCTTTCCTTTTCCTTCCTCCCTTCTTTCCTCCCTCATTCCCTTCTTTCACTCCTTCCTCTCTTACTCTCCCCTTTCACACCTTTCCTTGCTTCCTTTGCACCCTTCTTCTGTTCCTGTCCCTTTCCTCTTTCCTTCCTTCCTTCCCACCCTCCGTCCATTCATTCACCCATTCCTCTCTTGATCGCCCCTTTTACGGCGCCGCTGACAGCTAGCTCCCCCCCCCCCCGGGCCATGGAAAACTGGTCTAGCTTAAAGCCGGTCCCTGGTGCAAAAAAGGTTGGGGACCTCTGGTCTAAGCAATGGAAACTGCAGTTTAATGTTTCCAAATGTAAAATAATGCACTTGGGGAAAAGGAATCCTCAATCTGAGTATTGTATTGGCAGTTCAGTGTTGGCAAATACTTCAAAAGAAAAGGATTTAGGGGTAGTGATTTCTGACAGTCTCAAAATGGGTGAACAGTGCAGTCAGGCGGTAGGGAAAGCAAGTAGGATGCTTGGCTGCATAGCTAGAGGTATAACAAGCAGGAAGAGGGAGATTATGATCCCACTATATAGAATGCTGGTGAGACCACATTTGGAATACTGTGTTCAGTTCTGGAGACCTCACCTACAAAAAGATATTGACAAAATTGAACGGGTCCAAAGACGGGCTACAAGAATGGTGGAAGGTCTTAAGCATAAAACGTATCAGGAAAGACTTAATGAACTCAATCTGTATAGTCTGGAGGACAGAAGAAAAAGGGGGGACATGATCGAAACATTTAAATATATTAAAGGGTTAAATAAGGTCCAGGAGGGAAGTGTTTTTAATAGGAAAGTGAACACAAGAACAAGGGGACACAATCTGAAGTTAGTTGGGGGAAAGATCAAAAGCAACATGAGAAAATATTATTTTACTGAAAGAGTAGTAGATCCTTGGAACAAACTTCCAGCAGATGTGGTAGATAAATCCACAGTAACTGAATTTAAACATGCCTGGGATAAACATATATCCATCCTAAGATAAAATACAGAAAATAGTATAAGGGCAGACTAGATGGACCATGAGGTCTTTTTCTGCCGTCAGACTTCTATGTTTCTATGTAAATTGGGATACATGCAAAGATCTTCTGCAAGGACTTGTTGAAGCTACAGAGCATCATTGTAAGATTCCACCTTCACCCATGTATATACAGTAGATTGGTCCTTTTTAAAATCTTGCTTGCTGTTCAGTTAAATCAGAGGTTCAACTCCCAGAATTCTCCAGCCAGCTATGCTATGATGCGCTAGCTAGCTATGACAGCTATGCAATGATATGCTAGCTAACTATGACAGCTATTTTATGCTGGCTTAAGAATTCTGGGAGCTGAACTCCATAAGTCTTAAAGTTATCAAGTTTGGGGATTCCTAAGTTAAATGTTTTGACTTTTAGTGTAATAAGGTGACCTTATTAGAAGCTAATATTCTGCTAAACATATACACACACACAGCAGCGATGCAAGTACTCTAGCCCAAGGCAACTATAAATGCTAATTTATTTATTTTTTGACATGGCATGAAACGTAAAGTGGAAAATGTTTAGAAACCATATGCTTTCCAAACATAGTAAACATTTAGCTTTCCAATGAAAGTTTCAAGTTCATAACTGCACTCAAATACTCTTCATTTCCAGGATCCCTTTTCAGGGCACTTTCATAGGCTTCAATGGCTATTTCTTTTAATCCAGGGTTGTGGGAGATGAATCCAAGATGTTGGGAGATGAACCTCAATATCTCAACACATATTGGGCCTTTTTTAACTGTCTTATGTATCAACTGCTTCAAGCTCCTTTCACAGTTCTTTTGTTCAAATGAATAATTTTCAATTTGCAGCCCAGCCAAATAATGTTTCAAAGCATTCACTTTGGATTTTCTGTGATGTTCCTGAAAACGTCCATAATTAAAATGGAGCTGCTGCTTCTCTGCAGCACTCAGGTTGCTGATGGCAAACACTTTCTGAAAGGTTTCATCCGCTTCCCGCAGCTGTCGTTGTTCGGCATACATGTTAGCAAGGTCAAAATAAGCATAGACAAACTTGGTTTTACGTTCCACCACTTTTCGGAAATGAGAAATGCAAAGGTTCAGCAGTTCATGCTGCTTTAGAACAGACTGGAAATGGTCTTTGGACACTTTTTTTTTCACTGAAAAGTACTGTGTTCTATAGCAAATCCCAATCTGATGGTGCAAGAATCCAGAGTTTGGGGTCAAGCTTAATGCTTTCTTCAAATATTGCAATGATGTCTCTACATCTCCTTTCTTTCTGTAAAATTTGGCAGCGTATCTTAATACATAAGGAACATCAGGATATTTTCCAAGTACTTCCTCAATGTATTTTTGTCCTTCCTTCACTCTGTTTGTTTCCTGTAACTTTAATGCAAGGAGAGGAGTCACAAATATGTCGTTGGGATTCAGTTTTACTGCAAGCCTCAAAGGTTCCAGTGAAGAGACTTTTCCCAAACATTTTTTTGCATAATAATCTTCCTGGCGGTATATTGTGATTGCATAGCCTGAATTAAATTCTGGATTTTCAGGTTCTTTTTCCAGGGCTTTTTTAAAGCTCTCCTTGGCCTTTTCATAATACTTGCCTCCAAATTTTAGGAGAGCCCAACCCTTTTCACAGTCAATCTGTGGGAGCTCCATCTTATAAGGAGACTCACTTCCAAGTTTCTTGTAGGTGCTTTCTACCTTCGCCACGTAGCCTTGGGATTCAGTAAGATTGCCCATGTGGTAGTGCACCCAGGCATAGTTGCCCCAGGTAACTAGGCTTCTCTTTTCAACATCCCCAGGGTATTCTATGGGCACATTCTCTTCAGCTTTCTGTAATTTTTCCAGTGCTTCATCTTTCTTGTCATTCAGGAATTTCACATAAGCAAGAAGGTTGTAATTTTGAACTTTGGATTTGTTGATTAAGAACTGGATCTGCTCAGCAATTCTTTCCTCCAATTCATCAGGATCAATATGCTCTTTCTGCAACTCCCACGTAAAATAGCATTCAAGTTGTTGGAGAATCTCCTTTAAACCTTCCTGGGAGAGGAGGCTGCAGGACAAAAGGAAAGAGAAATGAGAGACATTTACATTGTGAAAATAAGAAACAATCCTATTATCTGTGATAATGGGAGATTTAAAAAAACACCTTGAACTTAGTGAAGGATTTTGTACTTTTAAAATATTATTTAAATATACTGGTAGATAGGAATTGGTAGTATTTGCAGTAATCATCTTCCAGAGAAGTAATGTTAATCTGAATGTGCCTGTGCTTTTATCATAGTGAAATAGAGTTGGAAAGCAGAAAATTAGAACACTGGAGATCATCCAAAAAGAGCATCCAGATAGATGTTCTTCTAATAAGTAGACTGCAAGATACCAGTCTTTAACTGTTTAGAGCAGGGGTCTCCAACCTTGGCAACTTTAAGACTTGTGGACTTCAAGTCCCAGAATTTCTCACCTGGTTGAGGAATTCTGGGAGTTGAAGTCTACAAGTCTTAAAGTTGCCAAGGTTGGAGACCATTTGTTTAGAACATTGGAAGACAAGCTGTGTTTCTCACATCTAATTTGCACCTTTAAAGACCTTTAAAGATATGCATACTTATTTTTCTAAAAAACCTTTGGGAATTCCTTGTTAACTGGTTTCAAAAAGTCAGAAAGTACCAGGCGAGTTTCCTTCAAATCCTTAGTGGAAGAAGTTTTAAATGCAAGTTTACAAACTTTTTTAAAATGTGCATTTGGGAAATAAATAGCAAAAGGTTATTAGAACTTTGATTGTATTTGACTTAAAATAAAATTCTGAAATTAATTATAACAATCATTCCTGTAAGAAAATGTTTTTGTTTCAAATTGTTTAAAAGAAAGTAGATAAGGCTTTGAAGTTTGGACACCAGAGGAAACTGGAAGAAATTATAGCTTACAACTACAGAAAAAAAACACTTATACAGTGGTACCTCATCTTACAAACGCCTCTTCTAACGAACTTTTCAAGATACGAACCCGGGGTTTAAGATTTTTTTGCCTCTTCTTCCGAACTATTTTCACCTTACAAACCCAAGCAGCTGCTGCTGGGATGAAGGGGGTTCTTCCCCCCCCTTTTTTTTTTGAAGAAAGAAAGGGGAGGGGCGGCTTGCAGGGGGAAAGACTTTGGAGAGAACAGCAAAGGGTGTCTTTTGAAGAAAGAAAAGGGAGGGGCGGCTTGCAGGGAGAAAGACTTTGGAGAGAACAGCAAAGGGTGTCTTTTGAAGAAAGAAAAGGGAGGGGCGGCTTGCAGGGGGAAAAGACTTTGGAGAGAACAGCGTGCTTGCAGAGGCACTGAAAGGGTGTCTTTTGAAGAAAGAAAAGGGAGGGGCGCCCCCCCTTGCCTTCCTTCCTTCCCACTCACCCTTTAGCCTAGCCTTGCTTCTTCCACCTGCCCCCTTTAGCTGCTCCTCCCTGCCCTCTGTTCGCCTCCCTTCTAAAGTTTGGGATTTTCCTGAAGGATTTGCACGCATTATTTGCTTTTACAGTGATCCCCCGGTTATTGCGTTCCCGACCATTGCGAACAGGCTAATTTGCGATTTTTCAACCCGGAAGTAAACAACACCATCTGCGCATGCGCGCCCTTTTTCTTTCTATGGCCACGCATGCGTAGATGGTGGAGTTTGCCGGGCAGATCAGCTGCTGGGCAGCTTCCCTGGGTCTTCCCCCTCTTGCCGGGGTTTCCCCTTTGCGTGGGCGGCGGGGAAACCCCAGCCCCGCTTCCCAGCTGAGTGGCGCGAGCAACGGCGTGGGCAGGCGGCGCTGGCTTCCCCTCAGGAGACGCGCCTGAGTGGCTTTTTGCTGTTCCTCTCAAGAGTTCTTGCGGGGGAAAAGCCGCTAGCCGGCTTTCGGAGCTCCTCCGGCGTCACCCGGCTTCTGGTAGAAGCCTTCTCTCTTTTTTTTCTTGCGGCGAGCCCGAGCCGTTCCTCTCTCGACCGCAGCCGATCTTCCCTCGGCCCCCTTTGGCCCCGTCGCCTCCTCCCCGCCTGCGAGACTCTTCTTCTCCGGCTTTCGGAGCTCCTCCGCCGTCACCCCGGCTTCTGGCAGAAGCCTTCTCTCTTTTTTTCCGTGCGCTTGGCGAGGAAAAGCAGGCGGGGAGGAGGCGACGGGGCCAAAGGGGGCCGAGGGAAGCTCGGCTGCGGTCGAGAGAGGAACGGCTCGGGCTCGCCGCAAGAAAAAAAAGAGAGAAGGCTTCTACCAGAAGCCGGGTGATGCCGGAGGAGCTCCGAAAGCACGAGCGGTGGCCGGACGAGCGGCGGCCGCACCAGCAGCGGCGGCATGAGCGGCGGCGGCACGAGCGGTGGCCGGACAAGCGGCGGCGGGCACCAGCGGCGGCCGGACAAGTGGCGGGCAGGCGGGCGGGCAGGCGGCTCCTCAGCTGTTGGGCGGGGGTCTTCCCAGGTGCGGAAGTAAAAAACACCATCTGCACATGCGCGGCCATGAAAAAAGGGCGCGCATGCGCAGATGGTGTTTTTACTTCTGCAGCGCTACTTCGCGAAAACCCGCTCATTGCGGGGGGTCCTGGAACGGAACCCTCGCAACGAGCGGGGGATCACTGTACATTGATTCCTATGGGAAACATTGTTTCATCTTACAAACTTTTCACCTTACAAACCTCCTCCTGGAACCAATTAAGTTCATATCATGAGGTTCTTTAATTTTCTTCTGTACTTACTATTGTGTTTACTTTTTTAAAAGTGGAAAATTAATAAAAATACTTAAAAAGAAAAAAAGAAAAGAAAAGAGAGGTATCTTTGAATAATGGACCCATGCATTAACTTTAAGATGTCTGCCTTATGGATAGACTCTGTTTAAAAATGGTTAAGGAAGGGGGAACAAGATTTATTGACAAGATTGCAACTGATCTGGAAGTATATTTAAAAGTGATGCATTGCTACAAGAATGATATGGTAAAAGGACTGGACATACAAAAGAAACTGGCTAATGTTTTAATAAGAAAGAATATGTAAATAACAAAGAAATAGAATGGCCTGAAAAAAGTCCTCTATTGGATTTACAAAAGAGGCTTGCAGACATGAAGAATTTTGTGTGAAGGGACAAAAAAAAGGAAATCAAAATCTGGGGCATTATTTGAAAGTGATCAAGGTTGTAAAAGGAATTAAAAGCTGAGTTACTTGATCATGATTAAAATAGAAATATAGGTATCTCTGGTCATCCTCAATAAACTTTGCTGATCAGAGCTAAAATGATAAGGCTGGGGTAAAAACGAAGCTCCCTTTTATGGCTGACTCAGGAATTATGGGATTTGAAGTGTGCTGAAATCTGCTCTGAGGATTTGTTTATAGATAGAAGATAAAATATGGGAAGAAGACACCATTTGTTGTATTTTAAAAGAAAACAATAAATTATTAAAATTAATTATACTTGAACAAAGAGAAAGCAATTTCTTTATAAAGTATAAAGATTTTCAGGTATTTTAAAAATTACTTATAATTATTTTTACCCACAAAACATCCATTCTTCTATTCATCACCTTCTTGGTAAAATATTCCATACTTTCCAGTATTTCAAAGCCCACAAGTTTGAATGTTAGCATTGTGGTAGTTGCCATGAATGCTGTCTAGAGATTGTTGACTTTAGATTTTAAGTAAAAAAAACTTCAAAAACATGGGAGTTGCCTGCACACTCACAATCCTCTCTCCCAGTGCTGTTTTCCTCTATATTCAGGATTTCATTAACACACCTAGCCATAAACTAACCACAAAGCTACAACATGTTAAGATACACCCCTCTGATTATTTTTTCTTACCCTTTTCCCCATTCTCCATCAACAATTAAGAACCACCAGAGTTCTCTTTTTAAGATTTCTCAAATTTTAAAACTGCTCTGTCACTCTCACAGAGGGACTCTGGGTGGTATTATAGATGAAACATCAAACCATAAAAATAATATATACAAATTTTTAAAAGGCAACGATGATTAAAATTCAACATTAAAGAGTTAATTTAAAAAGGAGGGTGAAAATAACATTCCGGGCACTATCCAATCCCACTGCATGTTCCTATGTGAGCACCAAGTTAGGCTGCAGACCAGAGGTGGGTTACTACCCGTGCGGTTTGGTGAACCGTTACGGTAGTGGCCTGCCGATGATGCAATTTTGGTGTGACGGCTCTGGTGTTGTCTTTGCCGGTCCGTGTGCACCACCCTCTTTCCCCCCCTAATTTTTGGCTCTCTGAGCATGTGGGATGCACGTCGCAATGCGCACCGGTAGGAGGAGGTAAGAGAAACCCACCCTGTTGTGGACTCATGTTTTTACATCTTTTTGGAAGGCCAGAACAATGGGGCCCCACCTCACAGGGTAGGGGGGGCGTGTTCCAGAGGACAGGAGCAACAGCAAAGGTTATGTTTCTGGACCCCACCGTAGTCGGAATTCTTTAACTGGCACAGAACTTAACTGGGTGGGACAAGTTGACACAATGGGGTGAAGACCAACAGCGGTAGGTGTTCTGGTTTCCGGCTAGAGCCTTTGTTAATTGGAATAACGACTTACTGAATGCAGAGATTTATAAAGCAAAAAACATCATCTTTATTCTTTCTCTCTTCTGTTACAAAACTTTTATCTCATTCTTTAGTAGTTAAATCACATAAAACAATCTCTGAGCACTCCTCCCTTACCTTAAGATTTATAGCTAGGCATCATTAGCCCAGAGTAATAGTTAAAAGACACAAAAAGCATAGCTGACTTCAAAGCCGCAGAACAGCACCTCCAAATTGATTTATAGCAGAATTGAAAACTCCGCCCTTCTTCTCTGCTGACACCCAGATGTGACGAATTAATTACTTAATTAATTAACCCGTTCCTCTCCTTAATATTTCTTCCCTGACATTTGCTCCCTTTGTCTTTGTAATCGTCTGAAATGAGGATTTAACCATCTATTATCTGTCTCTCCTTCACTGGAGTCTGAACTCATAGAAACGTCCTGTGATTCATCTCCCCCTTCTTCTTGGGCCTGTAAATCAGGGCCTGCCACTAATTCATAAACACTATCCAAATCAGAATTTTCAATATCTCCAAACTGAACAGGAGTATACACAACAGTAGATAGGCAGATAGGGTAGGACAGGACAGAGTTGGAAGGGACCCTAGTCCAATCGCCTGCTTAGGCAGGAAACCCTATAACAATGAGAGTGGACCTATGGCATGCGTGCCGGAAGTGGCATGCAAATCTATCTCTTTGGGCATGCCAGCTACCATCCGTTGCTCTTCTAGGTTCTGGCACGCACCAGGAAGCTGAGTTTCCAGTTTCCGGTGTGTGCATGTGCGCCAAACAAATGTTCTTGGCACGCGCATGCACACCAGAAACCAGAAGACTAGGTGACCAATGCATGCACACTGGAAACCATAAGCTTAACTTCCTGGCGCGCACATGCGCCCTGGAAAATTGCTCTCCCAGTTTCCAGCGCTCCTTCATGTGTGCACCAGCAGCTGTTCTTCTGGTTTGCACTGTGCACATATTCTCTCATTTTGGCATTCTGTGCCAAAAAGGTTCACTGTATACCATAGTTCCCTGTAAGCTGCACAGTGCGCTATAGCGCAGAGGTTTCTTCTTGTCGGCCCGGGAATTTCAAATTTAGCGCGGAGGACCGACCAACGCGCTGGAATATGAAATCAGAACTGTTGCTGCTCTACAACATAGGGCAGCAACAGTTCCTTAAGCAAAAGCGGGAAACAAAGGGGCCAATCGCAGGCCCGCTTTCTTCCCCGCCCCTTAAATCCTGGATTTTCTCCTCCCCGCCCCCCAGCAGCCAAACAATTGTTTAGCTGCCACCGGGTAAGGTAAGAAAATCGGGCCTCTCCTCTAAGCGGAAAGCTAAGAGGCTCAGCGGCGCGGCCCGCCGCTAGGCCTCTTAAGCCTCGGGGGGGGAGGGTGTTGCCGCTGACTGCCGAGATGACTGGGTGCCGCAGCAAGGTAAGAGGCCTGGTGGTGCGGCCCGCCACTAGGCCTCTAAGCCTCGGTGGGGGTTGCCGCCAACTGCCGAGACGATCGGTGCCACAGCAAGGTAAGAGGCTTGGTGGCACAGCCCGCTGCTAGGCCTCTAAGGCTTGGTGGGGGGGTTTGCCGCCAACTGCCGAGACGACCGGTGCCGCAGCAAGGTAAGAGGCCTGGTGCTGTTGCCGCCGACTGCCGAGACGACCGGTGCCGCAGCAAGGTAAGAGACCTGGTGGTGCGGCCTGCCGCTAGGCCTTTAAGCCTCAGTGTGGGAGGGGTGCCGACGACTGGGCCTCTTACCTTTCCGCGGGGCCCTCTTCTTTGTGCCTTCCAACTTTTCCGGCAGCTGCTGCGCCCCGCCCGGCTCAAGCTTCCCTGGCGGCGGCCGCGTGTGAGCTTTGGGGCCCGGAGGGAGGGAGGCCGGCAGCAGTGGGAGGGCAGCGGCGGCACCGGGCAGTAGCCGTGGCACGGCGGCAGGGTGATCGGCTGCAAACTCCAGGACAGAGGCACCAACGCGGCATCTGGACGTGTTGCTAGACGCCGTACATGCTGGCTTTGCGTGGCTGGAACTTGCCTGCTGGCTGGGCCAGGATGGAGGCTTCAGCCCCATGCCCATCGCAATGCCAGCATGCAGGGCCACCATCAGGAATTTTGGGGCCCCATACAGCCTAAGTGTCTGGGCCCCCCTGCCATTTTAAAACTATTTTAAGTCGCCGAGCCATTCCATCCCCTGGGGATCATTTCCCGCTTCACGCCAAGCGAGGCGGTCCCAGGCGGTCCCATAGGCCAGTGTTTCCCAACCTTGGCAACTTGAAGATATCTGGACTTCAACTCCTAGAATTCCCCAGCCAGCAAACGCTGGCTGGGGAATTCTGGGAGTTGAAGTCCAGATATCTTCAAGTTGTCAAGGTTGGGAAGCACTGCCATAGGCTATTTCAGGAACTGGGTTAAGCCGATTGTGTGGACTCATCCAGGAGAAAGAAAGAAGCGGGAGCGGCGAGGGAAAGAAAGCCTCCTGGCATTGGTCAGGGGGAGCATGGCTTATTTACGGCTCCTTGGCACTTCTCCTTTCTTGGAAGAGGCCTTGTTGACAAAACCAGCCACTGGCGAGGAGCTGGAAAGGACAAGGGGAGAGAAAAAGCAGGGTACCAGCAGTCAGGCAGGTGTCTTGAGGGGGCACTCCCATCTGGAAGGAAGGGAAGAAAGGCGAGGGCGAGCTATGAAGGAAGGAAGAAGGTAGGAAGGAAGGAAGGAAGGAAGGAAGGAAGGAATGGTAAAAGGGGCGATCAAGAGAGGAATGGGTGAATGAATGGAGGGTGGGAAGGAAGGAAGGAAAGAGGGAAGGGACAGGAACAGAGGAAGGGTGCAGAGAAAGCAAGGAAAGGTGTGAAAGGGGAGAGTAAGAGAGGAAGGAGTGAAAGAAGGGAGGGAGGGAGGAAAGAAGGGAGTGAGGAGAAGGAAAGCAAGAAATGGAGGGAGGGAAGGAAGGAAGGAAAGAAAGGGGGAAGGGACAGGAACAGAGGAAGGAAGCAAGGAAACTTATGAAAGGGGAGAGTAAGAGAGGAAGGACTGAAGGAAGGGAGGGAAGAAGGTAGGAAGGAGAAAGAAAAGAAAAAGAGCAAGAAAGAAAGCAAGAAAGGGGGAATGAAAGAAATGGAAGGAGGGAAGGAAGGAGAGAAAGAGAAAGAAAGAAAGCAAAAGAAAGAAAAAAGAATGAAAGAGCAATAGAGAAAGAAAGAAAAAGAAATGAAAGAAAGAAAGAAGGAAAGAGAATGAAAGAGAAATAAAAATAGAGAGGGGGAATGAAAGAAATGGAAGGAGGGAAGGAAGGAGAGAAAGCAAGAGAAAGCAAGAGAAAGAAAAAAGAATGAAAGAGCAAGAGAGAAAGAGAGAAAAGAAGGAAAGAAGGAAAGAAAGAGAAATAAAAATAGAGGGGGAATGAAAGAAATGGAAGGAGGGAAGGAAGGAGAGAAAGAAAGAGAAAGAAAGAAAAAGAAAAAAAGAATGAAAGAGCAAAAGAGAATGAGAGAATGAGAGAACGAAAGAAAGTAAGTAAGGCAACTCCAAAGAAAGGCTCACTGAGCGGATGCATGAAAAGAGGGACCTGGATCTCCACTTGCCTCCCCCTCGCGCTTACCTGCTCCCAGCACCAGCAGCAGGAATGCAAGCAACTAAGCCGGCGCCCACCCAAAAGAAGCCATTGGCCCAACACCTCCGGAGGCCGAAAGGCGCGGCTCTCTTGCCCTCGCAATACTCGGGGGGACACAAGACCGGCAGAGAAGCCGGCCGGGCTTAGCCCTCTCCAGGCTTCCCCAATTCCGCTTCCCCAGCAGCGCGGCTTGGCTTCTGGAGGGTCGAGACACCCCCGCGGTGACTCCTCCTTCCGCGGCTGCCATCAGGGCTGCCTGTCTGTCGGCCTCCCCGCCTTCTTTCCTTGCGGGGGTGGGAAGAAGGTGTGGGCTGCTGTCGGGGGAGAAGCTCCGCAGAGGCAGAGTTTGTCACAATCCGGGTTGGGGAGTTTTTGGCGGGCACCGCCCCCCCCCCCCCCATTTTTCAATTTGGCCGGGCCCATGACACCACTCCCAGTAATACCGGTCTATCGGCGGCCCTGCCAGCATGTACGTGTCTAGCAACACATCCAGATGCCACGTCAGTGCTTCCGTCCTGCAGTTCTGACCACCGTCCCACGGCTACTGCCCACTGCCGCTGTCCACCCTCCCTCTGGGCCCCAAAGCTCACACCCTGCCACCGCCAGGGAAGCTCCAGCCAGGCGGGGCGCTGCAGCTACCCTAAAACCTGGAAGAGGGCTGCCGCGTGGTTTACGAAAAAGAAAGAGATAGCAAGAGAGGGAGAGAGGGGGGGAGAAAAAGAGAGAGAAAGCAAAAAAGAGAAACAGCAAGAGAGAAAGATAGCAAGAGAGGGAGGGGGGAGAAAGAGAAAGCAAAAAAGCGAAAGAGACATAGCAAGAGAGAGAAAGAGATAGCAAGAGAGGGAGAGAGGGGGGAGAGAAAGAGAGAGAAAGCAAAAGAGAAAGAGAGGGGGGAAGGAGGGAGAGGGAAGGACATAGAGGGAGGGAAGGAGGGAGAAAGAGCAAAAAAGAGAGGAAGGAGGGGAGAAAGAAAGAGGGATGGAGAGAAAGAATGAGGAAGGGAGAGGAGGAAAGAGGGGGAAAGGAAAAAGGGAGGATGAGATAGAAAGGAGGGAGAGGGGGGAAGTAGTATAGGGAGAGGGAGGGAGAAAGGCAGGGGGAGAGAAAGATAGAAAGGAAAGAGGGAGAGAGGAGAGGGGGGAGCAATTATTTTTTAAAAAACAAATAGTGATAAAATTTTCTTTTCTTTGACTATGTCACAAAGGTGTTGGATGAAGGTGGTGCCGTGGATATTGCCTACCTGGACTTCAGCAAAGCTTTGATATGGTTCCATATAAAGAGCTGATAGATAAATTAGTGAAGATTGGACTTAATCCCTGGATAGTTCAATGGATTTGCAGCTGGCTGAAGCATAGACATCAGAGAGTTATTGTTAATGGCGAGTATTCTGAGCAGTGTCAGGTTACAAGCGGTGTGCCACAAGGGTCTGTTCTGGGTCCTATTCTTTTTAATATGTTTGTGAGTGACATAGGGGAAGGTTTGGTAGGAAAAGTTTGCCTATTTGCCGATGACTTTAAAGTGTGCAATAGGGTTGATATTCCTGGAGGGGTCTGTAATATGGTAAATGATTTAGCTTTACTAGATAAATGGTCAAAGCAATGGAAACTGCAGTTTAATGTTTCCAAATGTAAAATAATGCACTTGGGGAAAAGGAATCCTCAATCTGAGTATTGTATTGGCAGTTCTGTGTTAGCAAATACTTCAAAAGAAAAGGATTTAGGGGTAATGATTTCTGACAGTCTCAAAATGGGTGAACAGTGCAGTCAGGCGGTAGGGAAAGCAAGTAGGATGCTTGGCTGCATAGCTAGAGGTATAACAAGCAGGAAGGACCGTTATACTTACCTGAACGGTCTTCTCGATGCACTGCAAGGAGAGTCCAGGATGGGTTATTCTCAGCCTGATTGGCTGGGACTGAGTTTAATTTAAATATTTAAATATTAGTCAGGCACCGCCCCCCCTTAGCCCTCCAGTCTAACAAGCACGAAGGAGCAGTAATGTCAAATTAAGGTTTATTAAACTTGGATCAACTCTCAAAATCTAACCATAACCACAACGATAATTGACCCTGGTCCCAACAACCGGGTGGGTCTGGACTCTCCTTGCAGTGCATCGAGAAGACTGTTCAGGTAAGTATAACGGTCCTTCTCCAATGCACTTGCAAGGAGAGTCCAGGATGGGATATACCCAAGTTAAAGTCAGAGGGAGGGAGAAGGTTGGACCAGGGGTTCTGAAAAAGAACACACCCCCTGCAACACCCTCCTTCCAAAGGCCGCTTCCGAGGAGGCAAAGGAGTCTATCTTGTAATGTCTTATAAAGGTGGACGGAGCTGCCCACGTGGCCGCTCGACAAATGTCCTCGAGTGAAGCCTGTGTCCTCCAGGCCGATGACGTGGCCGCACTCCTGGTGGAGTGAGCAGTTATCCCCTGTGGTATGGTAGTGTTCTTGGCAGAGTAGGCCTCTGAGATACAATCCCTCAACCACCTGCTGATGGTTTGAGGAGACACCTTCTTACCCATCGTTCTGGTGGAGAAAGACACAAAGAGACCTTCGGAAGATCTGAACTCCTGAGTTCGATGTACATAGATTTTTAAAGCACGTCTAACGTCCAGTTTGTGTCACCTCAGCTCCGATGGGTGGCTGCCGTGGGTGCAGAAGTCCGGCACCACGATGTCTTGTGACCTATGAAAGTACGTGTTCACCTTTGGGACAAAGGCTGGGTCTAATCGAAGCACCACCCTGTCTGGATAAAACCGACAAAGATCTTGTCTGATGGATAGTGCTGAAATCTCCGAGACCCTCCTGGCTGATGTAATAGCCACCAGGAAGGCAGTCTTAATGGAGAGGAACCTCAGGGAGATATGTCGTAAAGGTTCGAACGGTGGACCTGTCAAGGCATGAAGGACCAGCGAGAGGTCCCAGGAAGGAAACCTATGCACCGCTGAAGGCTTTAGGTTGGTCGCTCCGCGCAGAAAATCCTTGATCCATGGATGCTTCGAGAGGGAACGGCAGTGACTCCCGACGAGGACCGTTGACAGGGCAGCGACGTGGCGACGAAGAGTATTCAGGGCAAGACCCCGGTCCAGGCCCGCTTGTAGGAAGGAGAGCACCATCAAGGGAGATGCTCCCTGCGGGTCCACCTGTCTCTGTTTGCAGAAATCGGCGAACGCCGCCCAAGTATTCTGGTATAACCTCCTGGTGGAAGGTCTGCGGGCTGCCTGCATAGTGTCTATGACTGCCTCCGGCACGAGCTGGGTCCTCAGATGTTCCCGCTCAAGTGCCAGACGGTCAGCTGCCACCAGTGAGGCTCCGGATGACTCATTGCCCCCTGTGTGAGGAGTACTCGATGATCCGGAATTCTCCAGTAGGCCGAGATCGAGAGTTCCATCAAGTCTGCGAACCAGATGCACCTCGGCCAGTAAGGGGCTAGAAGGAGAACCTCCGCTCGTTCCTCCAGTAGTTTTCAAATGACTCTCGGTATCAGAGGAATTGGCGGGAAGGCATAAAGCAGACCCGCTGGCCACCTTTGGTGTAAAGCATTCACTCCCTCCGCTCCGGGTGAGGGGAAGCGGGAGAAAAAACGGGGGAGTTGGGTGTTGTGGACAGTCGCAAAGAGGTCTAGTATAGGCTCGCCGAACCTGCTGACCAGCTCCTGGAAGATCCTGGGGTCGAGGTGCCACTCCCCGGGATCCACAGTCTCCCGACTCAACCAGTCCGCGTAAACATTGTCGACCCCTGAGATGTGTTCCGCTGAAATAGAGGCCAAATTGGCCTCCGCCCACCGTATCAGGGACTCCGACTCCTTCATTAGGCGACAAGATCGTGTGCCGCCCTGCCTGTTGATATGTGCCCTGGTAGAAACATTGTCCGTGAGGACCAGGACGTGACGCCCTCGCACCATGGGGGCGAAACTCCGGAGGGCCAACGAGACCGCCTTCAGCTCCAGGAAGTTGATGTTGGTGTCCTGTAAGTCCCGACGGTCCCATAAGCCCTGGGCCATCTGGGAGGCAAGGTGGGCCCCCCATCCCAACAAACTGGCATCGGTTGTCAGTGTGATATGTCGTTTTGTGAGATATGAGGATCCCTTGTCCAACGCCGGAGAAATCCACCAGCTTAGCGAGCTGCGAACCCCCTGCGGAAGGAAAATCCTCCTGTGTAGGTGGCTTGACTTTGTCCTTTGGAAAGGAAACAGGAACCACTGCAACGGTCTTAAGTGGTGTCTGGCCCACGGGACTACCTCTATACAGGAAACCAGGGTCCCCAAAATCTTTGACAGGAAGGAAAGTCTCGGGAACCTCTGACCTTTCAGATCTCTTAAGAGTCTCCTGATGGAGGACCGCTGCTCCGGGGAGAGGGAGACCATACTCTGAGTGGTATCGATGATGGTCCCCAGGTGAGCTAGCCTCCTCGTGGGCGTCAAGTGGCTCTTGTCCCAATTTACTGTGAAGCCATGGCGTTCGAGAGTGCTGATGGTCAATTGCAGATCCCGAAAGGCCTGGTCTCTTGTCTTTGCTAGTATGACAATGTCGTCTAGGTACGCCATGAGGCGTACCGACTTCTGTCGCAGAGAAGAAGTGAGAACGTCCAAGAGTTTTGTAAAGGTTCTGGGAGCGGACGAAAGCCCAAAGGGCATTGATCTGTATTGAAAGTGGATTCCACTCAGACAGAACCGGAGAAACCTCCTGTGTGGAGGGAAGATGGGAACGTGCAAGTAAGCCTCTTTGAGGTCTATTGACGTTAATAAGTCCATGTGACGGATAGACGCGAGGGTGGTTCTCAGCGAGTGCATTTTGAAGCGTCTGTACCTTACGTAGATGTTCAGTTGACGCAGGTTCAGAATCAGTCTGACCCCTCCAGAGGTTTTGGGGACGAGGAAAACTGGAGAGTAAAACCCCGTACCTCGTTCTCCTGTTGGAACCTCTTCTATGGCTCCTATCTCCAGGAGATGAGAGACCTCTTGTTGAAGCAGCTTCCTCTTTTGTGCATCCCGGGGGAGCTGACAGGTGACAAAACGTTGGGGAGGAAGATGAAGGAATTCGATCCTTAGACCCTCGGCCACAGTGGTCGCCGCCCAGGCGTCCGAAGACAAACCGGCCCATGGTTTCGCGAAGTGAGCCAGCCTGCCCCCTAATGGAAAGGGGGTGAGGGAGTCATTTATTCTTCCTGAAGCCCCGTCCAGCTCCTCTGAAGGGTCTGCGTCCCTGATAGGGCCTGCCGCGGTCCTGAGTAGTAGACCTATCTGACCGATAAGACCCTTGGTTGAAGGAGCCCTGGAAGTAAGGCCTCGATGACTGGGCTGTGCTCGAGGAGGGCTCCGAGCGAAAGGGCTGGCGCCTTTGATATGGAGTGAAGCGTCTCTCCGGTTTCTTCGACCTTGGCATGACTTTCTTTTTGTCCTTATCCTCGATCAACACGTCGTCAAGGACCTCTCCAAAGAGCTTGCCACCCTTAAACGGTGCTGAGGCCAAGCTCCATTTGGACTTGACATCCGCTTGCCAGCTGCGCAGCCATATGAGCCGGCGGGAGGACACTGACGAGGCCATGGCCCTGGCCGCGAACTTGGCTGCATTAGCCGTCGCATCTGCCGAGAATTCGGTGGCCGCAAGGATTTTATTTAGATCCTGGCGAAGGCGTCCGTCCTCAGGATCCACCCTTGACTGGAGCTCCTTAATCCAAAGGAGAGTAGCCCGGTTAAAAAAGGAGGCCGCAGAGGAGGCCCGAATGGCCCAGGCCGCCATCTGGTGGGTCTTGCGCACAAGATTTTCGGCTCTCTTGTCCTCAGCCCGTAGACCCTCCTGAGACTCGGAGGGAACCAGGGCATTGGAAACTAAGCTGGTGACTGGCTTGTCCACCACCGGGAACGATAGCAAGTCCTCCATTTGCTGGTCAAAGGAGTACAATTTGCGGTCGAGATTGGACGGGCCCTGTGCCGCTGCCGGGTTCTCCCAAGGCCTCTGAACCGTTTCCAAGAACAGATGCGAGGAAGGAATGTCCACTGTCTCTTGGCTTGGTAGAACGAAAAGGCCAGCCTTAGGTTGGGATGAAGCGGAGGCATCTGGTTGTCCGCCCTCCCCTGCCTGTTCGATGGTGAGCTTGGCCTTATTGAGGAGGACCCTAAACAGGGATGATTTGAAGAGACCTGCGAAGGCGGGTTGTTCCGGGGGGTGTTCATCCCCCGATAGGTCATCCTCTTGATCGCTAAAGTCACCTTGAATGGAATCCTCCTCCTCCATAGACCCAGTCATAGAGTGAGAGGCTGGGGCAGTCCAAGGATCCCTGGATCTCGATGGGGGAGGACCCGCCAGAGCATGTGTTTGATATGCTCCTGTCTCCACTCCCTGGGAAAAAGCATTGGCGATGAGATCTTGCAGGGCCTGTGGCATGCTCTGCCAAGTGTCTTGAGCGGTACGCAAACCCGCTGCTGTCGGGGTGAAGGTAGATGACTGCGCTGACACATGGTGAGAAGGGGCACATGATTGAGGTAGAAAGGTGCCCGGCCACATGGGAGTTTGCCTTCCCCAGGTGCGTGCCTCCGAAGGGTTTGGTTGTGTAGGCCTCTCTGGAGACCAGTCCCTTTCAGAAGCCGAGCCTGCTACCCCTGCTGGAATCACGGGGGAGGCTGGCGGAGGCGTGGGGCCAAAGGCTCTAGAAGGTATTGAGGCTTGCTTTTGTGAGGCCTCCAGTTGCCTCTCCAGGGCTTTTATTCGTTTCTCTGCTTCTCTGAGAGAAGAGCCCTGAGAGGTTTTTGTCTTTTGGCCCTTTTCTTTAGGGGTGTTGGGCCTAGCAATGGTGATGGCCTCCTCCCCTGTTTGGGCTGGTTGTTCTGCCATAACCTTCCCCTTATACACTCACGGTCAGGAGAGAGAATAGAGCACGAACCAGCCAGAAGCCTTATTATTTTACTTGAAGAAATGGCGATGCAGAAATAACGGAGCTAAGACTCCACTGCGCATGCGTGATATCAGGCCAGAAGGAAAAATACCCCAAGGGAGAGCTCTCCACAGGGCTAGCCCGGCCCTTGCTCCTATTGGCTAAAATCCCTGTCTGGTGACGTTGCCATGGCAACCGCTTGTCGGCCTGAGCAGAGCTGCAGCTCCGAGCGAAAAAACAGGCCGGGAGCTAACAAACCAGCAGGGGGCGGGCGGGGACTCCTCCTCCGCCCTGACTTGCTGTCGGAGGGCTGGCCCTCCGTTGCCGTGACGACCGCCGCTGCAGTCTCCTCTGGCAAGTAATAAAGCCTCAGAATCGGGCGGGAACTCTTCTCTTCCATTCCCGCCCTTATACTGCCCCCCCCCCAAGATGGCGACGCTCCGTGCCTGCCTATTGAGCTGAGGGAATCCTCGGCAGGGCTCGATGTGAGCGGCAAGTGGTGGTGGTGGGGGGGGTGTTCCTGTCGGGGCTTCTGGGGGCTGTCTTCCGGCTTCGAATCCCGATCTTCAAGCGGCATATTCGCCATGGGGAGCAGGCCCCCCACAGCGGCAGCTGACCGCCTTCCCACCGGGTGCCACCGCGGAGGTAAGCGACCCGGGCGCTCCTCTGGGACCTTTCAACAGGCCCTTTTGCCTGTTGAGAGGAGCTGCAGTATAGGGGGGTTAAACCCACTGGGAGTATTAACCCCCGCTGCTAACTTGAAGCCGCCCCCTGTGCCTGAAAGAAAGAAAACACAAGAATACATTATTATAAACAATACTAACAATTTAGCAATAAAATTAACCCTATTAAATTAAGTTTAATAGGAGAACTAAAACTCAAAGTCCCATTACTGCGACTGAGTTTTTTAGACTGGAGGGCTAAGGGGGGCGGTGCCTGACTAATATTTAAATATTTAAATTAAACTCAGTCCCAGCCAATCAGGCTGAGAATAACCCATCCTGGACTCTCCTTGCAAGTGCATTGGAGAAGAGGGAGATTATGATCCCGCTATATAGAATGCTGGTGAGACCACATTTGGAATACTGTGTTCAGTTCTGGAGACCTCACCTACAAAAAGATATTGACAAAATTGAACGGGTCCAAAGACCGGCTACAAGAATGGTGGAAGGTCTTAAGCATAAAACGTATCAGGAAAGACTTAATGAACTCAATCTGTATAGTCTGGAGGACAGAAGGAAAAGGGGGGACATGATTGAAACATTTAAATATATTAAAGGGTTAAATAAGGTTCAGGAGGGAAGTGTTTTTAATAGGAAAGTGAACACAAGAACAAGGGGACACAATCTGAAGTTAGTTGGGGGAAAGATCAAAAGCAACATGAGAAAATATTATTTTACTGAAAGAGTAGTAGATCCTTGGAACAAACTTCCAGCAGACGTGGTAGATAAATCCACAGTAACTGAATTTAAACATGCCTGGGATAAATATATATCCATCCTAAGATAAAATACAGAAAATAGTATAAGGGCAGACTAGATGGACCATGAGGTCTTTTTCTGCTGTCAGACTTCTATGTTTCTATGTTTCTAAAATAATTATTTTTCCCTTTCCAGGTCTTCTAGGGTTAATCAATAAGACCTTCTTGAAAATTAAAAAGTAAAGCACTAGCTCAAGCTATTTGGCTAAATGTATTTCAATTTTCTCTGTATTCAATTTCTTCCTAGGACAAGAGAGATTCAAAACATTGAAGAGAAAGGGAGAGAAAGAGGGAGGAAGGCCAGGAGAGAAAAATTATTTCTGTGCTCAAGGCAGGAGGACTAGAAGGTGAATCTCCCCATACCTTAATAACCTTTTCAAAGTTGGTGTCATTTTTTATTGCAATGTTATACTTTCCAGATCAACATCCCTGAAAATGTACAATACAAAAATTATATTTAACCCTGCTGTTTTCGTCCTTGGGTCCTTTTAGATCCAAAACAAAATTCTAAAAGAATTTTCCCTGCATGTCTGAAACTTGAAATTACATGACTTTATCTCATTTGAGGGGTTCTTTCTAAGGGGGGGGGGGTGTTTTGCTTGTTTAGTTTTTGCTGGGCAAAAATACTTACACTTGCACCCATGCTGGTCCTTTTAAACCCGGAGTAAAAAAGGTTGGTTCTAGCTATTGGAAGTGTTTTTTTAAATACTTTTTTCTGAACATTTCTGAACGTAATGGAATGAAAAATGAAATGAAAAAAAAATGATGCTTATTTATTTTGCTCAGAAAATGGCTAATCTTATCTATCTATAAGTTGAAAAAATTACATACAGCTGGGAGGCGATTTTCTGAGCAAAATAAACAAATAAGCATTCAGTAAGTGCATCACTTGATTTTTTGATTTTTGATTTATTTTCTCAGAGGTTGCATAAAATCAGTGGCAACGCCGACAAGCCTGCAAGCCCCTCATTCAATGGCAGACAAGGCTTCTGGGCTGTGGTGCTGCACAAGGCTTGAAGCGCAAAGCTAATGATACTAGTACTGGAGTAAATTTCCCGAAGAAAAGCTTTAAGTTTAAGCCTGAGTGGCTGAATGAGTTGGAAACTAAACTGCCAACCTCAAGTAAAAACCAAATAACAAAACTGGGCAATATCTTCACTTATAGTGAAAATAATGAAGATATTGTTTGCCACATATGCAAAGAAGCCCGTGCAGGTTGCCCATTCGCCACTGGAAAGAAATGGGTTGATTGGAAACTTGATTATTTGAAGCGTCACATCATTCAAAAGATTCACCTGGATTCGGTCACCAAATTACAGTACCAGAAATCTGGAGGGCTGCAGAGACTACTGACTGAAAGTGCAGAAGACAGAGCGAAGGACCGTTGAACTTACCTGAACGGTCTTCTCGATGCACTGCAAGGAGAGTCCAGGATGGGTTATTCTCAGCCTGATTGGCTGGGACTGAGTTTAATTTAAATATTTAAATATTAGTCAGGCACCGCCCCCTTAGCCCCCCAGTCTAAAAAACTCAGTCGCAGTATTTATTTATTTTATTTATTTTATTACTTAGATTTGTATGCCGCCCCTCCAGTCTAATAAGTACGAAGGAGCAGTAATGAAAAAAAAAGAACGATTGAGAACAACAAGGAAACTGCGAACCTGGTCCCAAAGAACCGGGCAGGTCTGGACTCTCCTTGCAGTGCATCGAGAAGACCGTTCAGGTAAGTTCAACGGTCCTTCTCCAATGCACTTGCAAGGAGAGTCCAGGATGGGATATACCCAAGTTAAGGTCAGAGGGAGGGAGAAGGTTGGACCAGGGGCGCTGAAAATGAACAAACCCCTTGCAAAACCCTCCTTCCAAAAGCTGCCTCCGAGGAAGCAAAAGAGTCAATCTTGTAATGTCTTATAAAGGTGGACGGAGCTGCCCACGTGGCTGCTCGACAAATGTCCTCGAGTGAGACCTGAGTCCTCCAGGCCGATGACATGGCCGCACTCCGGGTAGAGTGAGCTGTTATCCCTTGTGGAACTATAGTGTTCTTAGCGGTGTAAGCCTCAGAAATACAATCCCTCAACCACCGACTGATTGTCTGAGGCGACACTTTCTTCCCCATCGTTCTGGTGGAGAAAGAGACGAAGAGACCCTCGGAAGACTGGAACCCGAGTCCGACGTATATAAATTTTTAAAGCACGTCTAACGTCCAGTTTGTGCCACCTCAGTTCAGACGTGGGTGCAGAAGTCCGGCACCACAATGTCCTGTGACCTATGAAAGGAGGTGTTCACTTTTGGGATAAAAACAGGGTCCAATCTCAGCACAACTCTGTCCGGATAAAATTTACAAAGGTCCTGCCGTGTTGACAACGCTGAGATTTCTGAGACTCTCCTGGCGGATGTAATAGCCACCAGGAAGGCAGTTTTAATGGATAGAAACCTCAGGGAGATGAGCCTTAAAGGTTCAAAAGGCGGACCTGTCAAAGCATGAAGAACCAAGGACAAGTCCCAGGAAGGAAATCTATGAACCGCAGAGGGCTTCAAGTTGGTTGCTCCTCGCAGAAAGTCTCTGATCCACGGGTGCCTTGAGAGGGGCCGACAGTGGTCTCTGATGAGGACCGTTGATAAGGCCGCGACATGGCGTCGAAGAGTATTTGGGGCGAGACCCCTGTCCATGCCCACTTGCAAGAAAGAGAGCACCATCAAAGGAGTGGCTCCCTGCGGATCCACCTGCCTCTGCTTGCAGAAATCGGAGAACGCCGCCCAAGTCGCCTGGTAGATCCGCCTTGTAGACGGTCTGTGAGCCGCCTGCATGGTGTCTATGACCGCGTCTGGCACGAACTGGCTCTTCAGATGTTCCCGCTCAAGTGCCAGACGGTCAGCTGCCACCAATGAGGCTCCGGGTGACTCATTGCCCCCTGCGTGAGGAGAATTCGATGGTCCGGAATTCTCCAGTAGGCCGAAATTGATAGTTCCACCAGATCGGCAAACCAGATGCGCCTCGGCCAATAGGGAGCTAGTAGGAGAATCTCTGCCCGTTCCTCCAGTAGTTTTCGGATCACCTGCGGTATCAGTGGGATCGGTGGAAAAGCATAAAGTAGGCCCGACGGCCACTGTTGCTGTAATGCGTTCACTGCCTCCGCTCCGGGGGAGGGAAAGCGGGAGAAGAAATGGGGAAGCTGGGTGTTGTGGACTGTCGCAAACAGGTCCAATATAGGCACGCCGAACCTCCTGACCAGCTCCTGGAAGATCCTGGGGTCCAGGCGCCACTCCCCGGGATCCAGAGTCTCCCGACTCAGCCAGTCCGCGTATACATTGTCCACCCCCGAGATATGTTCCGCTGAAATAGAGGCTAAATTGGCCTCTGCCCACCGTAATAGGGACTCTGACTCCTCCATTAGGCGACGAGATTGTGTTCCGCCCTGCCTGTTGATATGGGCCCGGGTAGACACATTGTCCGTGAGGACCAGGATGTGACGCCCTTGAACCCAGGGGGCGAAACTCCGGAGGGCCAACGAGACCGCCTTCAACTCCAGGAAGTTGATGTTGAACTCCTGTACGTCCCGATGGTCCCACAAGCCCTGGGCCAACTGGGAGGCAAGGTGGGCCCCCCATCCCGATAAACTGGCATCTGTCGTCAGCGTGAGATGGTGTTTTGGCAGGTAGGAGGAGCCCTTGTCCAATGCTGGAGAAGTCCACCAGCGGAGAGAACTGCAAACACCACCCGGAAGCAAAATCCTCCTGTGTAGGTGGCTTGACTTTCTCCTTTGGAAAGGCAGCAGGAACCACTACAACGGTCTCAAGTGATGCCTGGCCCACGGGACGATGTCTATACAGGATACCAGGGTCCCCAAGACCTTTGACAGGGACGAGAGTCTCGGGAACCTCTGACCATCCAGATCTCGTACGAGCCTCCTGATGGAGGACCTCCTCTCTGGGGAGAGGAACACCATACCCAGGGTGGTATCGATGGTGGTCCCCAAGTGAGCCAGCCTCGTCGTGGGCGTCAAGTGGCTCTTGTCCCAGTTCACCGTGAAGCCATGGCGTTCGAGAGTACTGATGGTCAAGTGTAGATCCCGATACGCCTGGTCCCTTGTCTTTGCCAGTATAACAATGTCATCTAGGTACGCCATGAGGCGTACCGACTGCTGCCTCAGAGAAGATGTGAGAACGTCTAAGAGCTTCGTAAAAGTTCTTGGAGCGGACGAAAGCCCAAAAGGCATTGACTTGTATTGAAAGTGGGTTCCACCGAGACAGAACCGGAGAAACCGTCTGTGCGGTGGAAAGATGGGGACGTGTAAGTAAGCCTCTTTGAGGTCGATTGACGTTAAGAAGTCCTTGTGCCTGATAGAGGCGAGGATGGTTCTCAGTGAGTGCATTTTGAAGCGTCTGTACTTCACGTAGATGTTCAATTGATGCAGGTTCAGAATCAGTCTTACCCCGCCGGAGGTTTTGGGGACAAGGAAAACTAGGGAATAGAACCCCTTGCCCCATTCCTCCAGAGGAACCTCTTCTATGGCCCCTATCTCCAGGAGATGAGAGACCTCTTGACAAAGGAGGTCCCTCTTTTGAGCATCCAAGGGGACCTGACATGTGACAAACCGCTGAGGGGGAAGGCGAAGAAACTCTATCCTCAGACCTTCGGCCACCATAGCCGCTGCCCAAGCGTCCGAAGATAACACAGCCCATTGTTCCGCGAAGTGGGTGAGCCTGCCCCCCAATGGAATGGAGATGAAGGAGTCATTTGTTTTTCCTAAATCCCCTCCCAGCTCCTCTGAAGGGTCTGCGTCCCTGATAGGACTTGCCGCGGTCTTGAGTAGCTGACCTATCCGATCGAAAAGACCCTTGGTTGAAGGAGCCCTGGAAGTAAGGCCTCGATGCCTGGGCAGTGCTCGAGGAGGGCTCTGAGCGAAAGGGCTGGCGCCTTTGGTAGGGGGTGAATCGTCTTTCCGGCTTTTTGGACCTTGGCATGACTTTCTTTTTGTCCTTATCCTCGACCAACACATCATCGAGAACCTCCCCAAAGAGTTTGCCGGCCTTAAATGGTGCTGAGGCCAAGCTCCATTTGGACTTGACGTCCGCCTGCCAGCTGCGTAACCATATGAGCCGGCGAGAGGACACCGACGAAGCCATGGCCCTGGCCGCGAACTTGGCCGCATTAGCTGTTGCATCTGCCGAGAATTCGGTGGCTGCTAGGATTTTATTCAGATCCTGCCGAAGGCGACCGTCTTCAAGATCCACCCTTGATTGGAGCTCCTTAATCCAAAGGAGAGTTGCCCTGTTAAAAAACGAGGCCGCAGATGAGGCCCGAATGGCCCAGGCCGCCATCTGGTGGGTCTTGCGCACGATATTTTCGGCCCTCTTGTCCTCAGCTCTGAGACCCTCCTGAGACTCAGAGGGGACCAGGGCATTGGAAACTAGGCTGGTGACCGGTTTGTCCACCACTGGGAACGTTAACAGGTCCTCCATGTGCTGGTCATAGGTGTATAATTTTCGGTCCACTTTGGATGGGCCCTGTGCAGCTGCCGTATTTTCCCAGGGCCTCTGGACAGTCTCCAAGAACAGATGCGAGGAGGGGATGTCCACTGTCTCCTGCTTCGGCAGTATGAAAAGGCCCGCCTTAGGTTGGGACGAATTGGGGGCACCCTCTCCTGCCTGCTCAATAGTGAGTTTGGCCTTATTGAGTAAGACCCTAAATGATGACTTAAAGAGACCTGTGAAGGCAGGTTGTTCTGGGGGGTGTTCATCCCCAGACAGGTCATCCTCACGATCACTGTAGTCACCCTGAACGGAGTCCTCCTCTTCCATAGACCCAGTCATGGAATGTGAGGCTGGCGCAGTCCAGGGATCTCTGGATCTTGGCGGGGGATGACCCGCCACAGCCTGCTGTTGAAGTGCCCCGGTCTCGACGCCTTGGGAAAACACATTTGTGATCAAATCCTGCAGAGCCGGTGGCATGCTCTGCCAGGAGTCTTGGGCGTTGCGCAGTCCCGCTGCTGTTGGTGTAAACGTGGAGGACTGCGCTGGGGCATGCTGAGAAGGAATATAAGACTGAGGTCCCAGGTTGCTAGACCACATGGCTGCTTGTCTTCCCCAAGGAAATCCCTCTGTGGGGGTAGGCAGTGCAGGCCTCTCAGGGGACCAGTCCCGTTCCGAAGCCGAGCCTGCTACCCCTGGTGGAATCACGGGGGAGGCTGGTGGGGGTGTGGGGCCAAATCCTTTAGGAGGCAGAGAAGTTTGCTTCTGGGTGGCCTCCAACTGCCGTTCCAGGGCCCTTATCCGTTTTTCTGCCTCCCTGAGAGAGTTGCCCTGAGAGGATTTGGCCTTTTGGCTTTTTTCCTTAGGGGTACTGGGCCTAGCAATGGCGGTGGCCTCCTCCCCTGCGTGGACAGGTGTTTCAGACATAACTGGACTGGAGGTGAACTCACGGTCAGCAGAAAGGGTGGAAGAAAAGCGAGCAAAAAAATTTCTATCGTTGTACTTGAAGCAATGACAGAATAGAATACTGAGATCCAACTGCGGCTGCGCTATCACCAGGGCAGGGAAGAGTCTGAGGGAGAGCTCGTTATAGGCCTGGTCCGGCCCCTGCGGCTCTCTTATTGGCCAGATGTCAATGTAAACTGACGTTGCCATGGCAACCCTCCAGCCTCTCGACAGCAGCCACGGTCCCCAGTAGGAAAAACGGGCCGGGCGCCAATAGGGAAACAGGAGGCGGGCAGGGACTCCTCCTCCGCCCTTGCCTGTTGCAGGAGGGTTGGCCCGTCGTCGCCATGACGACCGCCCTAGCGGCCTCGACGGAAAAGAAAGAGGGCCGTTTAATCGGGCGGGAACTCTTCTCTCCGTTCCCGCCTTTATGCCCCCCCCCCAAGATGGCGACGCTCGGAGCCGGTGATTCAGATATGAGGGGCTCCTCCGACTAGCCTCTTGCCGTCGCGACACGTAGAGCGGGGGGGGGGGCCTCCTTGGGGCTTTCCAGGCTTCCTCGATCTTCTAGCAGCATATCCGTCATGGGGAGCAGGCCCATGGCGTCAGCTGACCGCCTTTCCTCCGGGCGCTACCGCGGAGGTAAGCAACCCGGGCGCTCCTCTAAGGTCCCTCAATGAGCCTCCGGGCCTGAGGACCAGTCAGGAGAGGAGCTGCAGCATAGGGGGTTAAGCCCACTGAGGGAATTAACCCACGCTGCCAACATGAAGCCGCCCCTTGGTGCCTGAAAGAAAAGAACAAGAAAAAAGCATTATAACCTTCTAAACAAATACATATAACGTTTATTAAAACCAGAAATTTACCCTATTAAACCAAGTTTAACAGGAACAACAAACTCAAAGTCCCATTAGATTTGTATGCCGCCCCGAGTCTTCGGAGAGGGGCGGCATACAAATCTAAGTAATAAAATAAATAAAATAAATAAATACTGCGACTGAGTTTTTTAGACTGGGGGGCTAAGGGGGCGGTGCCTGACTAATATTTAAATATTTAAATTAAACTCAGTCCCAGCCAATCAGGCTGAGAATAACCCATCCTGGACTCTCCTTGCAAGTGCATTGGAGAAGAGAAAAGTTTCCCTGCGAAGAAATGCCAGGGCTGATGGAGTTAGGGTTTTGATTGACAATGTATTGCTGGCCATAAAAATGGATGCGTCGATGTTATCAGTCCAAGACATACATGAGCATATAGCAAAGTATACTTCCCTTCCAGAGAGCTGGCGCAGCAAGAATTATGCCTTGGAGTTTGTGGAGTGCATCAACACAGTTGTTCAGAGGGAAGTATTGCATGAACTATGTAATGCCAGTTGCCATACTCTTATTGTTGATGAAAGCACTGGTTTAACATTAACCAAAATGTTGATTTTGTATGCCAAATTCCGCCCATCTAATGCCACAATTTATAAGACATGTTTATAGGAATTTTAAAGTTGTCAGCATGCAACAGCACAGCAATCACAACAGCCATAAAATAGTTCTATGCTGTAAACAACATCGACATTGAAAAGATGGTCATGCTTACGTCAGATGGTGCATCTGTGATGCTGGGCAAGAATAATGGTGTGGCTGCATAGCTTTGTCGAGATGTGTCTCATTTGCTAGAACAGCACTGTGTGGCACACCGAGAAGACCTTGGGATTGATGATGCGTGTAAGGATATCCCACTGATGAATGTCATTGAGACTTTACTGCGAAGTGTCTACAGTATATTCGCCCACTCCACTCTGAAGAAACAAGCATTTATAGATTTAGCAGCCATTATGGAATGTGATTCGGTAGCCTTCAGAGCTTTGAATGAGGTACAATGGCTTTCCAGACATTTCGCATTGCGAGCATTAATGAGAACATTCCAGTTTTGCTCAAGTACTGTAAAGAAGAATACAGCGATCCAACTTGTAAATATTGCTACAAAGAGTTGGCAAATACACAGGTTCGTGCTGCACTGATTGTGTTTGATGACGTTGTTTGTGAATTGGCTGAATTGAACAAGCTATTGCAAAGAAGCAACCTGACACCAATTGAAGCTGCTCAGTTTGTGAGGGCCAGAGTAGCCAAGCTTTGCATTCAGTATTTAGGCGAAACAGTTCACTGGAATGAAAAAGTTCATGAATATATGCAAAGCAACCCAGACATTAACATGACTCCCATACTGAAATTTATTGAATGTTTGTGCTTCCATCTTGAAAGTCACTTTCGAGAGAATGAGTTGACAGATTGGAATATATTTGACACTGCTGCTCTGTCAAAGGTGACCTCTTTTAATTTTGGGTAAACTGAAAGCATTTCTTTGATAATTTTGATGAAGTCAACATCAAATCAGCTGTACAGAAACAATATTGTGACTTCAGATTTCTGATCTCAGAGAAATTCAAGTCTGGATCAATGCACTCATTCGATGATGTGGTGCAGTTTGCACTGAAAGACCAACAGTTTGGAACTCTGTCACGTCTGCTGGATATTTGCGCAACATTCCAAGCATCAAGTGCTGATTGTGAGCGAGGTTTCAGCCTGATGAATGCCATCAAGAACAAAGTTCGTAATAAGTTGCAATCTGAGCACTTGGATATGCTGATGCGAATCCGCACTTACCAGACTTCAGGGACACAAATTGATCTTGACAAAGTGTACTTGGAATGGTCATCAATGAAAGACAGACGTGACAAACTCTAAGGTGAGCCTGGGCCATACTTTCAGTGAATAACCAGTTTTCCAATAACTCTGATTCCTGTTTTGACTTATAGTTAAATACAGTTAATATTTTTGATCTGACAGATTGATCTTGGCAACGATGGAATGGACAAAGACGGAATGGTCATCATCAATGTGACAGACGTGAGAAACTGTAAAGCGAGCCAGACCATTTTGACTTATTAAATACATTTATGAATATACAGTATTGGATATTGATAATGTTTTTAATCTGAGACTGACAGACTAAACCTAAAGTTCTCAAATACATCTTGGTATTTCTAGAGGGAAAGATGTATAATTTGCAATGGCTGTTGTAAGAGGCTAATCCTAGATAGTTTGAAGTGTTGAATGATTACTGTGTATTTGAAAATAAACTATTGAAAATATAGAATTATGGATGCAAGAACTCGCTCATGTGTGATAGCGCACGCCCACACTTTATTTATTTATTTATTTATTTATACATACATACATACATACATACATACATACATACATAGAAGTATGTACATACATACATACTTCTATGCTGCCCAGTCCCGAAGGGTCTGCCTTTCAGACACTATACTATTCCGCCCACCCCGAAAAGAAATTAGAGGGAACACTGCTGTATACCCCTGGTTCCCAATGTGGGGCCCACACCCCACAGGGGGGCAATTTCATTTTTAATGGGAGCAATTGGAACCTCCATGTGGGTAATTCATTTTTTGAATAATAAGAATTATATGTCATGGTGGGGGGGAAATGCTTAGGTGGGGCATAGCCCAAAATAGGTTGGGAACCACTGCTCTGTACCATTTCAGACAAGAGAGAGAGTAGATGGGATATGGATGATAGAAAGAGATGATAGAGATAGATTGATATACATTGAGAGAGATGAAAAAGCTTGATGATAAATGAATGGATGGATGACCAGACAGACAAAGCTCCAGAAAAAGCGTGTGAATGATGGGAGGGGGCAGAAAAGCCCACTTGCAAGCCTATAAATGAATGAAAAGGATTTTCATGTGCAAATGGCCTGAGAGTGGCTCCAAGAGCGGAACACTGAGGGAAAAGGAATGATTTAAAAGAGCTAAGAAATAGTTACAGTAAAAAAACAGTGCTATAAACTTTAGGAACAGGTACATAATGCAACTACTCCTCTGCTTGCAACAAAATGCCTAATTCCACCAAACTTGAAATACTGCAATAAATTGTCTATCTGATCTAACTGTAGTTCACAAAATCATATACCAACATGTCCTTCCTGTTAATGACTACTTCACCTTCAATCAGGTAGTGAGTTCCAGGCATTGATCACTCTGTTGCTGAAGTCCTATTTTCTGCAGTCAAGTTTGGAGCGATTTATATTTAGTTTGTGCTCTTGTGATGTTGTTGAAGGTGAAGTAGTCACTAACAGGAAGGGTATTTATGGTGTATGATCTTATGAACAACAGTTAAATCAGTTCATAGTTGTACATTGTCTAGCCGTAATATTTGAAGTCTGGATCATTACTTTTTTCCTTTGATAATTAATTAATAATTACTTTATCATTACTTTTTTCTTATGCTGTTTATACAAACTACTATCCTATACATGTTTGACAAATAAGTAAGGAAGTAGATAGATGGATGGATGGATGGATGGATGGATGGATGGATGGAGGGTGGATGGATGGATGGATAAATAGATGAATAGATGAAGGGTGGTAGATAGATGGATGGATAGATGGATGGAGGGAGGATGGATGGATGGAGATAGATAGACAGGCAGGCAGGCAGGCAGGCAGGCAGGCAGGCAGGCAGGCAGGAAGGCAGGCAGATAAACATAAGAGGCAAGAAATTTATACATGAAGTCAAATGAAAAGTGTGAATTTATAGGATTATGAAGAACAGTGATGGGCTACCAAAATTTTTACTACCACACTGTGGGCATGATTTATGCATTTTGTTTCAACATCTTTCAGTGCAAATTGGGTCCTCTGGGGTGGAGCTCCATTTTGCTACCCCACTGTGTTCCTGCAATAGCCCAACCCTGATTATCTACTATATAAAGTGTATGTACACACACGCACACACAGCTCTTTTAAAATTATACACATTCAACCTCATTTACTGCGATAGGAATAACATACCCAAAGCCAAAAAGAAAAAAAAAGGGGGGGAATCAAAATTTTGCTACTGGTACTGCATACCTGACCGTACCAGTAGGAGCCCATCACTGGTTGTACCTCATGATTCTTGACAAATGTATCTTTTATGTACACTGAGGATACGCACCAAAGACAAATTTGCCAATAAAAATTCTATTCTATCCTATTTTGCAAACTTGCAGACAAGCAAAGATATTGGGGAAGCTAGATTCACGTAACAAAATTTAATAACTTTAGTGATTCACTTAACAAGTATAGAAAGAAAACTCCTAAAATGGAGCAAAATTCACTTAACAAAATTTTCACTTATCATCATTAATTTGGGGCTTAATTGTGGTCGTAAATTGAGGACTACCTCTATGTAATTCATCAGCTCAGGCCAGAAAATAAAGGGACGCTCTGAATGGTTAAGTTAAAATACTGTGTATTTCTTGAAGTTTGTAGGAGCAACATCCACAGCATAATTTACTCTCCCAGAGACATAAATCGCTCCTGCTCATTTACCACTTTTGCACTCTCAACGGCGTGCATTTTTCCAGACATTTCCCTGCTTTGTTCAGGGACATTAATTTTTCTGTTGCATTTTTCTTGTTACTTCAACCTGATTCCACCAAATGCATCAGCAGGATTTGGTATTTACTTTTCTACCAATATTGAAAAATAGATAAAGCACTGAGTAGCATTAATTCCGCTAATCGGTTTGCTTTGCTTTTCCCTCATGAGGTCACGCCTCATAATCCTTCTGACAGGTGCATGAGCTCACAAAGGAGCAGTAAATGAAACATTTGGGTGGGCTGAATGAAAGGTATTTACCTGAGTTTTTATCTCTGTGTGGGTGCTTTACTTAGTTACTGAGGATTGGTTGGTTAAGTTGCTTGTTTTTATTTAATTTTATTGACATAGTTTAGGTTTGTTCTATTTTACAAAATTTGTTTACCGTACTTATTCATCTATTTACTTCATATTATCTCTCTCTCTCTCTCTCTCTCTCTCTCTCTCTCTCTCTAGATAGATAGATAGATAGATAGATAGATAGATAGATAGATATAGATGTATACATATATGTTTTCATAGATTTTCACAGGTACAGTTATGACGGTCTTGGCATATTTGGGTTTCTTCCCGTGTAGGATTCAGATATTTCTGGCGACGTTTCGACGAGGTCCCACTCGTCATCTTCAGGCTGGTGATCTTTCCTTGTTCTAGCGCTGAACCATCAAACCACACCCACCCACCAATATTTATAGAGGGAAGGCAGCTCAGGTCTTGCTGTGTTCACCCTAGAACAAGGACAGAAGCACCAGCCTGACTGTAGGATTTAGAATTCAAAAAGGTAATACGACAGATAACACGACATAAATAATTTCATGATAGACATTAAAATTTGATAATGAAATAAAATAGGAATCAAAGGAATCTAGGAATAAGTAAAATTATTTTAGAATAATTTTTAGAATAACTTTTTAACCTGAATATTTAAAAAGAAAATTGCATCACCTCTTTCTGGGTTTCTTGGTGAGTTGTGTTAATATTTTTAATTTAAACACATCCACAGGACAGCCATACAGAACAGTACATGTACCAAAGTCTTCAATGATAATCAGACCAGAACCATGTCAGAGGAAAGACGGATAAAAGCTGGCACTGACTGGCTGATTTGATAGTATTTTTGTACCACTGACTCATATGAATTCTTAACAATTTACAAACAGCTGCCCCAAATCCATACAATTAATAGTCAGGAGGCCCAGAGTCACCTTACACTAAACTAGAGATTGGAGGATCCAAGCCTCTGACCACGTTGTCATCAACACTATCTCAGAGGCACTGTCAATTCTTCATACAACAAGGTTTGTGAAGGAAAAATCAATTGCGTATAAAATAATTTAAGTTTTATTTTAAGAATATCAGTATTTGCTGTCTGTAGTTTCTGTCTTTAACAAGATAAGGATTTCCTATTTTTCCTTATATTGTGACTGTCATTTTAGGATCTATTTTTAACAAATTAAATGTTTGCTGTTTAACAAGATAAATGTTTGCTGTTTACCCAATAAACCATATAAGTTTTCATAAAATTTCAGCGCACAACTTGGGGGCTCTCCGGGATTCCATCCTGTTGGCTGTCCAGGGAGGAGCGTCTTTAGGTGCAGCCTGTCCCATTTGGACAGAGGATGGACCTCCATGGATAGGTGATTGGCTCTGGTAGGCCCGTAAAATTGGCCAAATGAGATCACTAGGACAAGGAGACAGAAAGAGGAAGAGACAAAGAGAAATAATAGGTCTCTCGAGGACCGGGCAACCCTGTGCACAGGTCTGGTAAGTACCTGTAATTTGCTACGGCATTTTACAACTAAGGGACTACTTACTCAGACGGTTATTGGGCGGGTAGGCTAGGTTGTTTGGAGACTGTTGAGTGTGTGTGGTGAGACGTCCTTTTGAGGGGTCCTATTAGAGGATCTGCAGGACGATGTGAGAGTTGACTCCTGATTTGCGGTTCCATCCTCCCGCAAGGGAATTGGCCAGAAAAGGAGGCATGAAAGTTGGTGAAGTGTGAATTGAAAGTCTCAATAGTGGGAAACTCCAACAGGGAAAGCCTAGTGGGAAAACTACCATTAACGTCCAAGGGCAAGCTAACAATTGGAAAGGTAGGCTAGGTAGCTTGGAGACTAAAAGAGACTCCAATCTCCTAGTGGGAAAACTACCTTAAAAATCTAAGATCAAGAAGTAAAGAAAATAATGGGAAATAAAGAGTCTGCAGACATAAAGAGAAAAAGAGAGAGAGAGAAGAGCCTGGTTCAGACTCTGAACCTGAAGAGAGAGAGTTGTTAAAACTGTTATTTAAGGAAGTAAGAGTTAAAGGCCCAGAGTTAAAGAGCTCTGTAGTAACAAAAGGGGGAAAGTTAGATTTTGAAAATGCCTGGAATCAACAAAGTCTGAAAATGCAATATGTGAATTGGTCATTAACACCTCAATTGATTTAGACCCTCCAACTACTATGCAGATTTCAGGAGAATGGAAATTTCCCAAGACATCAAGTTTACTCCAAGTAAGAAAAGAGGCTAAGTGTTCTCCTTGCTTGAGAAGGGAGGGGTCAATGAGCAACTTATTCATAAAGCCTTTCACTGTTTTGATTATTTTTTTTTGAGGATAATTTGAGGTTAAAAAAAAGAAGTTTAACTAAACACACACACATATATATATATGGAAAAGGTTTTGAAAATATTTTGTTTATATTTGTAAATGTTTTAATCTATGAGAATTTTACTAAAAGCAAAGCATTGATTCTAAAGTTTGCCCCAAATATATTTCAGCGCATTAACTTAGAATACATATTAAGATTGTTTTCTGAAAAGAAAAGAAAGGCAAGGGCTGTTCCTTTTTTTAATTTTTTTTTCCTTTTTATGTCTCTGTGTGGGACACATTGATTTAAAAAAATAGAAGACAGGGTGCTCCACTTTAGGGCTTATTTGTTAACAGCACAAGTTGTTGCCCTTCAGAAATTGTTACAGAACTGGTTTAAATATTTTCAGTGTTAGTGAAAGAAAGCATAAAATTAATTGTTGGGAGGAGCTGTGGTAGTTAGCACCTCTTTTTGGTCTTGAACCAAAAAGCCAGCAGATGGCAGATGGATTGAAAGAGTTTGAAATATGAGAGAATACTTATGGAGCAAATGATTAGTGTTAACTACTGATGTTAACTTGAATCCCGCTTAATTTTTAAGAGGTGATTTAGAAGAAGAAGCAAATAAAATTAATAAGATGAAGTAATTAAATTACAGACCAGAGTTAGATCTGACTTGATGGATGTCTCCTTGAGAAAAGGAAGAGAAGGAGTTTTAGTTTAAGCCAATTAGAAAGATGTTGGAATGTAAGAGACTGGGCAGAGGATGATTGAGACAGTAAAGAAGGATTCTGAAGTTTAGTGGTAGAGAAAGGAGAGGCTTTGTTTCCTGTTTGAAATGTCTTTAAGGGGAAGTGGATTAAAAACAGCAAATTTCCTTATAAAGATCTGATACAATATTTGCAATCATTGTCCCAGTCTTTTGAATATTCCAGATTGAGTAGCCTGTTGTTGCTAACATCTGACCTGAGTTCTAAAGTAAAGAAATTGGTGTTTGGATTTTGATAAAATGGTGGAAGCTCGAGAAACTCCAACCTATGTGGGAAGGCCCGTTCCAGGTGCTGCTGACTAGATATCACTGTTAGAACTGCAGAACAAGGCTGGACTCATTATACTCATGTGAAGAAAAGCAGTGCTCCCAATACATGAACAAGTCAACCTGTCGGACCCTTGAAGCTGCGGATAACCAGAAAATAAAATGCTTATTTTTCCCTTTCAGCCTGGATGCCTGTACACCCACAAGAAGAGAAATGAAGGATGGGTACTGCTATTATGGGTAGGGTTGATAATGAGAAAAACAGGATTATCGGATTTGTATAAGTGCAAAAGGTGGACGGGGGAGAGAAATGGGATGGGAGCCCCGAGAGAGATGTACTTATGTGTTTAATGAAATGGTAACTGAATTGCCCAAAGATGAGACACATCCTTGTCATTGGGGTGGTCTCTGGGAGGAATTTCAGTGTTATGTTATAATTGGAGCTGAGGATCCATTATGTAAGGTGAATGCAGAATTACAAAAACGGGCAATGTGTGGATTGTGGAATAAGACTATCCCATCCACCTTTATTCACAAGATTGCAGTCAATATAAAATGTGGAAATCAGGTGTATTCAGATTTATCTATGTGATGGATAGGCGGGTGTGCCTTGGACACTAAAACAATAAAATCAACCAGAATATTAAAAACAGGGAGTTTCTGGATGACTGTTGAAAAGAAGGTGCAAATGATTCAACCACTCCAAAAAAAATTTAATTAAGAGGGAAAAGAGAAATAAAAGAGAAGGGAAATGATTGCCAGAAGTGCATAAAAACAGTAGGAGCAGGGAGCAAGATAGGGCAAACTTTGGTTTACCAAAGCAAATATGACTGTACAGGAAAAGCTTTGCAGTGTCAGTTTAGAGATATAACATATCATGTATGCAAGCAACAAGGCAAAATGACATGTTATGATCCAAAGGAAAACCCAGTTCAATATTGGTTAGAAGTAAAGGAGGGAAATGATCAGGGAAAGCTTCATTCTAAAGTGCGAATAAGAAATCCTACTAGTAAAACTTCAGTCCTTTTAGAAGCTTGCCAGTTGGCCAAGGTACCCACTGGATGTGGGAATATGGATTGGCAAAGAACATACATATATAATGACAAATATATCTGTCCTCAAAAATGGAAGGAGACTAAAGAACAGTGTTTTAATACTGACGAAAAAGACTGTCCTTATTGGAATTGTGTAGGTTGGGCCACATGGAATACTAATCCTGGAGTCAGTGGATACCTTACCAAAGTAAATGTGCAAAGTAATTGTGAGAACAATAAGTGTAATTATGTTAATTTTACCATAAATAATCCACAAGAGTTTATAAGTAAATGGGGAAGCCAACATGGAATAAGAATATATGGATCTGGGATTGACCCTGGAGGTTTATTTTATTTAAAAATTAGTAAGTTAGTAGAAGGAGGAAACCCATTAAGTAAGACCTTCTTCTCAGACTTTTGGGAAGAGATTGAGAAACCTTTTGAAGTACCAGAGGTAGCCAGAAATTTGTTCTTAACATTTGCCGAAACTATTGCTCAGACATTAAATGTATCTAATTGTTATGTGTGTGTGGGAACAAACGTAGGGGACCAATGGCCCTGGGAAGCAGTAGAATGGAATATAAGCATACCATATGATGAGACTAATACAGTATTACACAAGCAGAAAGTTAATGGATGCTACAAAATCCGATTGTGATTAGATGGTGTGTAAATAGAATAGATCCTCATGCCCCTAATATTGGATATGTCCCTTGTGAAATGATGATACCGCTGGAACCAATAAGACTGTGCCTGAGAATATTACCATGCCTTAGAATAATCTATGGACTAATGATGTTACCCTGTCTTATTTCCTTAATTAGAAGTTATGTCCAGAGTTCCATTGAAAGTATTGTATCCAGTCAATAATCAATTAAAACTATAATGGTAATGAAAAAGATTGGGGACGAATTGAAATTACTGGAGAATGAACAGCAAACTATTCAGGAAGAGAAAATGAATAATGAAGAAAAAAGCAAGTTGTTGGAAATAAAACAAAATCTTAAACGGTTTTGTATTAAAGAAAACAAAGAAGAGAAATTAAGGAATTGAAGGAAAAATCCATTGCGTATAAAATAATTTAAGTTTTATTTTAAGAATATCAGTATTTGCTGCCTGTAGTTTCTGTCTTTAACAAGATAAGGATTTCCTGTTTTTCCTTATCTTGTGACTGTCATTTTGGGATCTGTCTTTAACAAGATAAATGTTTGCTGTTTAACAAGATAAATGTTTGCTGTTTACCCAATAAACCATATAAGGTACTATTCATCTCCAGGAGAAAGAAACAGGATGTAGACCATATTTAGGCAAGGAATTTTGTGTAGCCCTGTGATAAGTTGAGGAATTCTATGTACCTTTGTGATTTGTAAAACCTATATAACCTGCTCTTTAGCTTCTGTACAAGTGTCTCTTCCCTTATGAAGAGTACCCGCTTTGCAAACCGTTTTTGGTATACCCAGAGAGAATAAACATTTCTCTTTGTCCAAACGTCTTGTGTGAACTTTTTCATAAAATTTCAGTGCACAGTTTGTATTGGAAGAAAAGGACCATTATAACATCATTGAAACAGCAGAGCAGCTAAAGGCAACTTCAGCTGTTCCCACATCTGGCTAGAGGCAAACTTCAGGTGATGTCATGAGGATTGTTGCTTAACAGTGGTTAAAATTTTATGAAAATTTGATAAAGGTATATTTTGAAAATAAGATGCCTGTCTATATTTGTTGAAGTTATCCATTACTTTTTTAAAAGATTTTTTTCAGTTTAGCCTGCTTTCCCTATTTGTTTTTGCCTCCTAAACTTCTAACAAGTTTAACCAAACAAAATCAAGTGCATTATTCTTTTTTGATGTGTCTGCTTGCAGAAAGTATATCTGCATGCTTCAAAAACTGGGCTCATTATTAATGCTTCTTAATACCACAGAAAATATCTGTACAGAAGGGAAGAAAATCATACACTGTACTTACAAAGTTTAACAAGCCAACTAAATTCCATACAGTACTACAGGTCTATTAATTTATTATAATGTTAGTAATATTAGCAATATTTACATTTCAACCAAACTAATCCAGGCAAATACACTTTTATATCACTTGCCAGCAAATTAAAGCACAGCAAGGCATTCTCAGAAACCATGAATTATATCTTCCCTTTAGCAAAGCTTTTTAAAACAAAGCATTATTTATTAGATTTGTTAAGGCTGTCCAATCCCTGAAAGATTCTGGGCAGCTTACAATATGTGTAATACAGTCTTTGAAAACATAACTCCTATAAAACAGCATTTACAACATTTAAAAAAAAATACCGCCGGTGGTCTTCATCCCCCGGCGCATTTTGCAGGAGGCCCAGGGGACACGGCTGCCGGTGTAGCTGCCATTTTGGAAGTGAGGCCGAGATCTCGCTAGGCTTCGCGAGATCTCGGCCGAAATCTCGGGCTGCGTGGGCTGTCCGATGAGGTGTCCGGGAGGAGCCTGCCAGCCCTATAAAAGGGCTGGCAGGCTCCGAATTCGGCATTTTTGCCTGGACTTGTCAGAGAAGCAAACACCCGTCTGAGTGTTTGCTTCATTGCGGTGGCCATTTTGCTGCCTGCCTCGTGGCGTCGGCCATTTTGAGAAAGCCTCGTCGGAGGCTTTCTCTAGGTTTGGAGTCGGGGGCGGAAGGCCTAGGAGTCCTCCTCAGGACCGAGGAGGGGATTTCCCTTGCACTAGGGCTTTGTCCTTTCCCCGCGGGGGGTTTTGTAACGGCCTCTCGGGGTGTGGCCTGGGTGACAGGGGGTGGGGGCGGCCTGGTAGGCCTCGTTCAGCATTCGGGCCTGATTACTGTAACCTAGAGGTTGATTTCTGGCCTTACAAGACAAGGATTGCAAGTTCAATTCCCAGTGGGTGGAACTGCTTATTTTAACCAAAGGCCCCTGAACGGCAGAAGGCCCTGGCCACGCAGGCGAGCCTGTAACGCGGTCTAGGAGGGAGGTTAGGCCCTCAGCTGGGGATCGGGCTGTTCAAGGCGAACCTCAAATAAGGGCCAGGAGAGGGGGCGGGACGCCTGGTCCCCCTATTGTAACTAATATGTCTTCTCATTCCTGGGCCAGAGTTCTGGAGAGACTGGATGACCTGGATGCCCGTCGGCGGTCAGTGAGTGGCCCAGGGGGTGCCTCCCCATCTGCACCAGCGGCCCTCGGCAGAGCACCGGATGAACCAACGGCCCATGCCGGGCAGATGGCCCAGACAGGGCAGATGACAGCGTCGCCTGGCTCAGCAGGAGCTGGGCCCTCCTGGATGGCTTCTCCCCCTTCTGGGGCAGGTGAGATCGCACCACACCCAACATCTTCACCGCTCCTCCCTCTGCCCGGACAGGCCATTGTTCCACCGGGTTTTGGGAGTGGGCTCAACTTCATGGGTTCACCAGCGGTCACTTGTAGCCAGGTTTGGGCCCCACAAGCTTCTTTTGCAATGGCTCAGACCCCAGCAACGGCCTCTCCGTCTGGGTCAGGTGAGCCGGGAGTGGGGGTCACCACGGCCTGGGACCCGTTTGCCAGGATTAGGTTGGGCGCCATTCCGTGGGGGCTGCCATCCACACCCCTAGGGTTTCATTTACATCCCTCAGTTAGGACACCATTTGGAAAGGAGAATGTCATGTCCTAGGCTACCAGCAGGGGGAGACTTTTGGCGGGAGTATTATTGTGTTCTCATTGGTTAATCGGGAAGTATAAAACCCTGTCTTTATGTTGTGTTACCTCAGTTCTGTGTTTAATAAAATTGAGTTATATCTGCCGTGACTGCTCAGTTTCTTCACTACACTGGCGACGAAGGAAAGTTGGATCAGAATCCACATTACTAGCTGCCGTCGTGAGGATTTAAAACCGGTAAAGCAGAATGTCAACCCAAATAGTTTTTCCTCTGTTTAATCCTCAAGGGGAATCTTGGGAAGCTTATCTCGCCCGGTTTGAGTGCTTCTTGATATCAAATGATTACAAAGATCTTTCAGGAGACAGAAAAAGGGCATATTTCTTGAGTTTTTGTGGGACTGAGATGTTAGAGACTTCCCTGTCATTATTTGCCCCTCGATCTATTCATGATGTGCCATGGGAGGAATTCCTCACAACTCTCCAAAACCATTATGCCCCCCCACCGTCTCGCAGCGCTCGTCGATATTTATTTTATCACAGAAATCAGGCAGAGGGTGAGACAATTAACCAATACATGGCAGCCCTCCGTCGCGCAGCAAAATCCTGTGAGTTTCACGATTTGGATGATTATCTCTTAGATCGTTTAATTTATGGGGTGAGGGATGCCAGACTTCGGCGCAGGCTCTTAACAATGTCAGAAGTGACACTAGCGGCTGCTTTAAAAGAGGCTAGAGCTGTGGAGATGTCTACACAGTCATTGGCAGAGATGGATCTGCCTGCAGACACAGCCACTACTCATAGCACTGCAGCTGCTGCAATTTTGCCACCAGAAATAGAAAAAAACTTGAGGCAAGAAGAAGAGGAAGAAGTTAATAAATTAGCCACCTCATCCAGGCAAAGGCAAACATCCTCGGGAGAGCCCCGTTCCATGGGGGGATCGCGTTCCTCGTGTGGGGGCTGTGGCGGGGATCACCCCCGAGCGCTCTGTGGATTCCGCGAGGCATACTGCCGCCGTTGTGGCAAGCAAGGACACATAGCAAGAGTCTGTCGTATGCGAAGGAATGCCAGCACGCAGCCTTTTCCTGTCAGAGAGCCATTTTTTCAACAGCAGAGGGCGTGGCAGAGGGAACCATTCGGCCGCCGTGACTCCTGCAACGTCATTCAAAATGCGTCATCAAACACTCCAATCAACACTCTCCAAGCCCCGCAGCTGTCAACTCAGCAAGGGAAAGTAGCGAAGTCATCAAAAATCTCCGTGTACGTGCGAATTGGTGAATCGTTGTGTCCCATGGAACTCGACACAGGGTCATCTGTCTCGTTGATGTCTTGGAGCACTATCAAGCGAGTGTTTCCCCAATTATCTAAAAGTCGATTGGGCCCATGCACTGTTTTCTTAAAGGACTACCAAGGCCAAGTCATTCCCACTGTGGGACAAGGTTATTTTCCTGTGCAGTACAAAGGTTTTAAGGGGCGGTTACCCATTGTTATTGTAAATGGCCCTTTTGTAAGCTTACTGGGATTAGACTGGTTTTCAGCATTGGGGTTCACTATAGAGGGTATTAATGTTGTTAATGACGTAACCATGTCCCAACAGTTAGCAAAAGAGTTCCCTACAGTTTTTGATGGCACTCTAGGAAAATATTTGGGCACACCAGTTTCATTGACCCTCGATCCTTTAGTCCCTCCAGTTCGCCTAAAGCCCCGGCGGGTGCCTTTAGCTATTAAGGGTAACGTGGATTCAGAGTTAGATCGCCTGATCAGCCTGGGAATTTTAGAGCCGGTTGACCAAGCCAAATGGGAAACCCCTTTAGTGGTAGCAATTAAACAAGATGGATCTGTGCGTTTATGTGGGGACTATAAGTGCACGGTTAACAGAGCGTTGGCACACCATTCCTACCCTGTACCAATGGTTGCCCATCTATTACATTCATTGGAGGGGGGGAAGGTATTCGCGAAAATTGACCTGTCTCGTGCATACCAACAGTTAGCAGTGGACACTGAGACAGCCGATATACAAACAATCATTACCCACCAGGGGGCGTTCCGTTGTACTAGGTTACAATTTGGAATAAGCTCTGCTCCCGGAATATTCCAGGGGCTTATGGAGCGTCTACTATATGGAATTCCTGGAACCTTGCCATATTTCGATGATGTGATCATAGCCGCCTCATCCCGCCCAGAGTTATTAGAGCGAGTCCGAGCCGTACTTCAAAAGTTCCAAGACGTGGGGTTGCGAGTTAAATCGGAAAAATGTATTTTTGCATCTCACAGTGTTGAGTTTTTAGGTTTCCTCATAGATAGCAAAGGAATTCATCCTACCCCTGCTAAAATAAGAGCTATCACGGAGGCTCCTGAACCAAGGTCCAAAACCGAATTACAATCTTTTTTGGGTTTATTGAATTTTTATGCAATGTTCCTCCCTCACAAGGCTTCAATTGTAGAACCACTGCATAAGTTATTGGCTAAAGGGATTCCATGGCATTGGGGAAGAGCGGAGGCAAACGCATTCACGGCCATAAAAGAGGTGTTGGTATCTCATGACATTTTAGTACAATATAGCTCTAATTTGCCATTGATATTAACGTGTGATGCATCCCCTTATGGGGTGGGCGCGGTTCTAGGACACCTTCTACCTTCAGGAAAGGAAGCTCCTATAGCATATTATTCAAGGACCTTAGGCCGACCTGAACGTAATTATGGGCAATTGGATAAGGAAGCCTTGGCTCTGGTGGCGGGGGTCAAGCGTTTCCATCATTATTTATATGGCCGCAAATTTCAATTAGTTACAGACCATCAACCACTGCTGGGAATACTGGCGGGGAATCGACAAACGCCCGAAATTCTTTCTCCTCGTTTAAATCGTTGGGCCGTTTTTAGCTAACTATTCATATGATCTGACATACCGACCAGGTCGCACCATTCCTCACGCGGATGCGTTGAGCCGATGTCCGTTATCTATACCTGTTACAGACCCTGCTCCAATTTCCACAGTGTTAGCCATAGAGTCGTATCCTATCAAAGTATCTGCTGCCACAATTGCTTCCGAATCAGCAAAAGACCCTGTTCTCTCTGTAGTGATGTCATGGATTTTACGTGGATGGCCCTCTTCTTGCATCGAGCCTTTGTTTGTACCGTACTGGGTCCGCCGAAAGGAACTGTCAGTGTTAAGGGGATGTGTATTGTGGGGTTCAAGGGTGGTTATTCCCCCATATTTACAGTCTAGAGTGCTGGAGTTAGTACACATTGGCCACCCCGGAATAGTCCGGATGAAAGCGTTAGCTAGAGGCTACATTTGGTGGCCGGGGTTAGACAAGGCAGTGGAACATAAGGTTGCCAGTTGTCAACCTTGTCAGCAAAATCATACAACCCCTCCTGCAGCCGCCCCCCTACAGTGGGAAACCCCCAATATGCCTTGGTCCAGGTTACACATCGACCTTGCAGGTCCGGTTGAGGGAAGGATGCTTTTAATAGTGGTTGATGCGTACTCGAAGTGGGTAGAGGTCAAAATTATGTCATCTACAACAACAAGAGACATTATCAGGGTGCTATCAGCTCTGTTTTCAACTCATGGGTACCCTGACGTCATCGTTTCTGATAACGGTCCACAATTTGTTTCTGGGGTTTTTGAAGCCTACCTCGCGGGGTTAGGTATTCGTCACGCTAGAACTGCCCCGTGGCATCCGGCCAGCAACGGTATGGCAGAGAGAATGGTGCGCAGCACAAAAGAGCTGCTTTCTAAAATAACCCGAGGAACGCTTCAGGAGAGAGTAGATGAGATGTTATTGGCTCAACACACCACCCCTTGCACTTCAACATCAAAGGCCCCCTCTGAACTATTAATGGGACGGAAATTGCGGATTGTGTTAGACAGACTTCATCCCTTGTACACTGAACCTGAACGAGAATTTACAGCTGCTCGATGTTTTAGAGCCGGGGACTTGGTTTTTGCCCAAAACTTCATGGGTTCCCCTAGATGGGTTGCAGGCACTGTTCGTGGTACCCGGGGGCCTCGAGCGTATACAGTGGTGTTGTCTGATGGGCGAGAGTGGCATCGTCATGTGGACCAATTAAGGGCCAGGTCAGCGGATGTACATGACCCCAGGAGAGAGGAAGAAGTCCCTGGCCGTGGGGAGGGCATTCCTTGTTTGGAGTATTCCGACCTAGAGAGAGATGAGTTACACATGGGTCCTCCCCAGATGTTTACGGGGAACGTTGGGAAACCCCCAAATGACCCGACAGTTGAGGCCGAGGGTTTGGCCGAAGGAACGGTGGAGTTAAAGGGCCCACAAGAGTTACCTAGAGAAATCGAAGGGCACCAGAGCATGCCTCGTTGTTCGGGGCGCACCAGACGTAGGCCGGCATACCTGGATGATTTTGTATGCTCCCCCTAGGGGAAAGGGGTGTCATGTCCTAGGCTACCAGCAGGGGGAGACTTTTGGCGGGAGTATTATTGTGTTCTCATTGGTTAATCGGGAAGTATAAAACCCTGTCTTTATGTTGTGTTACCTCAGTTCTGTGTTTAATAAAGTTGAGTTATATCTGCCGTGACTGCTCAGTTTCAGAATATGTGGATCTTTTCTCCCTCCTTAACAGGGAAGTGCCCGAAAAGGACAAGGAAGGGGAGGTACAGGGAGAGAAGCCTAAGAAAGTGACAGTCAGTAGATGCTTCAGCTCTTGGCTGTATGCTTATCTGACTTACGCCTCCATAGTGATTCAGAGGCAGCCCGCCAGGGCTGCCTCGATGTTGAAATATATTGATTTGATAGCCCGTGCTCATTTTGAGTACAAGGGCTCAATTTGGCGTCACTATGACAAGGTTTTCAGAATGCGGGTGGCATTCGATCCCACACTCCCTTGGGACATGGTAGTTCCCGATCTGTGGTTTGCAGCAACCCACATGTCTGGGAACGAGGGTGGGGACCGCACAGACAGCGGTCACCTCATGGAGGAGGAGCCTCCAGCGTCCACCCCGGCTAAGGCATCCGCGGGGGTGTAGCGAAAGCCGCTCCTCCCCCTTGTCATGAATTCTCTGCAGGGGGGCTTGTTTTAGCCCCTTTTGCAAATTCGGACATGCCTGTGGGAACTGCGGGGGTTCCCATGCCACTACAGTGTATACGAGACCCCAAAAAGGAAAGGATAAGAGGGGAGGGGGTCAGGCTAAGCAACCCCCACCCGCTGGGGGGAAAGGGTCCCAGCCCAATTAGGCTTGAAGTTCTGAGGGAATGGCTAAGGGACTATCGCCCTCTTGGGAGAGCGGCGACTCTCCTGCAGGGCTTTTCAGAGGGCTTTAGGATCCCGTATGTAGGGATATGGAAGGCCTTCATGTCTGACAACCTTAGGTCGGTTGTGGGACATGAAGACATTGTTAGGGCAAAAATACAGAAGGAGGTAGCCGAGGGCCGGGTTCTGGGGCCTTTCCCAGAGCCACCCTCTCCAACTCTGCGGGTGTCCCCGTTAGGCATGGTCCCCAAAAAGGCGAGTGGTGAACTTAGGTTGATTCACCATCTGTCTTTTCCGAAAGGGGAATCAGTGAATGATTTCATTCCTGATGAACTTTGCTCGGTCCGCTACGCATCTTTTGATGCGGCAGTGGCCATGGTTAGGAAGTGTGGGGTTGGAGCCCTTATGGGTAAATGCGACATTAAGTCAGCATTCCGGCTCCTCCCCATACACCCGGACGACGTTGAGCTCTTGGGCTTCAACTTCGAAGGTGGTTTTTATGTGGATAGAGCATTGCCTATGGGATGCTCTGTCTCGTGCTCTCTTTTTGAGAGCTTTAGCACCTTCTTGGAGTGGGTGCTCAGGAGGCGCAGCGGTCTGGTTTCGGTCGTTCACTACCTCGACGATTTCTTGTTAGCGGGGCCTGCGCGTTCTGAGCAATGCTTCACTCTGATGTGGGACTTCGAAGCCCTTTGTGCTCAATTGGGGGTACCTTTGGCCCCCGAGAAGACCAAGGGCCCCGCTACCAGGATTATCATCCTGGGTATTGAATTGGACTCAGAGGAGCAATCTTCCAGATTGCCCCTGGACAAATTAGTCAAGATACGGAATAAGCTCGACTTCCTGTTAGGCAGCAGGAAGGTCACCCTTCTGCAACTGCAGGAACTCGCGAGGCTCCTTAATTTTGCCTGGCGGGTGATTGTTCCCGGCCGTGCTTTTTCCCGGAGGTTATACAATGCGATGAAGGGGCTACAGTTGCCCCATCATCGTACCCGCTTATGCGCAGGGGTCAGAGACGATCTACGCGTGTGGCGGGATTTTTTAGATCACTTTAATGAGCTGTCCTTTTGGAGGCATGAGCTTCTTTTGCTGAAAAAAAAAGTCACACTTGTACTGTTCCCGGTGACCGGGACCGAAAACTCTTCATTTGAAGTGCTTATGTTTGGTCAATTTGAAAACCTTTTTCACTTGGAAAGTAGTCTGAATATTTCTGCACACAATGATATGAAAATTGAACTGAAAAAAAATTATGCATATTGCTTTATTTTGATTATAAAAGGCAGACCCTCCCTTTATTTGTGAACATTTTTTCAATTTATATAGTTTAGTTTGCAAAATGTGTTCAATTTTACTAAAGTTGGTGTGTGATTGGTAGTTTGAACATTTCTGAATATAGGAAAAATATAAATGAACTGAAAGAAATGATTCTTATTGGTTTTTTAAAATCAGAAATAAGCCCCCCCCCCTTTGGATGCTTGCAACCATTTTCACTTTATATATATTTTTAGGCTACAAATCTCTAAGGAATTTCCCCCAAAAAGTTTTGATATACTAAATTGAACAATCCTGATCATAAGAAAAATAGAAATGAACTGAAAAAAATGATTTTTATTTGTTTATTTTGGCCACAAAAGGGTCGCACACACACCCTCGGCCATGCTGTGTGCCATTATTTTCCCAAAAACGGGGGGGGGGGATATTTTATCAGCAAAATAAACCAATAAGCATTAATTTTTTCATTTCAATTTTCATTTCAATGCTCAGATGCTGCGGGGACCCGTGGGTTTGGGGTTATACTAGGCCAGCGTTTCCCAACCGGTGTGCTGCGGCACACTGGTGTGCCGCGAGACACCGTCAGGTGTGCCGCGAGACACCATCAGGTGTGCCGCGGCGAGAGGCGGCGGAGGAGAGTGGGCGGATCGGGCGGGCAACGGGGCAGGGCGGAGAAGCCAGGGGCGCGTTTGGCCGGAGGCACCATGGGGAGGCAGGGGCAGCCGCGGCTCCCTTTACTCCTACTGCCGCACCTCCCTGCCCCTGCCTCCCCACGGTGCCTCCGGCCAAACGCGCCCCTGGCTTCTCTGTGCTGCCCCATTGCCCGCCCGATCCTCCCACTCTTCTCCGCCACCGCCTCCTGCCTTGGGGCGAGGAATCCGGGAGTCCGGGACTGTGTGGCTTTGCGCCATGAAGAGAAAACGGCCGACTTTTCCCTGCTGCCGTTTTCTCTTCATGGCGCAAAGCCACACAGTCCCGGACTCCCGGATCGCTCGTTTCTCTGGTCAGCAAAGCCATCTGCCCAGGAAAGCGCCGCGCTGGCCGGAGAAGCGAGCAATCCGGGAGTCAGGGACTGTGTGGCTTTCGGCCGGGCTAACGGGAGGCGGCGCGAGGCCGGGCGCTGGGGACGTCTGGGAGGGCGAGGAGGCTGATGGCTGCTGCGCACTCCACTCTCTCTCCGGCTCTCTCTCGCTCTTTCTTTTTCTCTCTGTTGCTGGCGTGGTGAACAAGAGAGAAAGAGAGAGAGAGAAAAAGGAGAGGAGAGAGAATGAGAGAAAGAAACCAAGAGAAAGAGAGGGAAAGAAAGCAAGAGAGAGAAAGAAAGGGGGGAAGGAGGGAGAGGGAAAAACATAGAGGGAGGGAAGGAGGGAGAGAGAAAGAGAGCAAAAAAGAGAGGAAGAAAGAAAGAGGGATGGAGAGAAAGAAGGGAAGGAAGGAAGAGAGAGAAAGAGGGAGGGAGAAATAGAGTGAAATGGAGGAAAAGATATTTTTTTTGTCCAAACTTTTCTTTAGCCCCCCCGCCCCCCCCCTTCAGTGTTCCCCAGAATTTTGAAAACATGAATAATGTGCCGCGGCTCAAAAAAGGTTGGGAAACACTGTACTAGGCGACCAGTGGTGTCATTCCGCTTGGCCTCCGGAATGGATTGCATCTCCCCTGGTCAAGGACTTGACCTTTTTAGAGCTCTTTCCCTTGGTAGTAGCGTTAGAGCTTTGGGGAGAGCAGTTTAGGGACAGGACAGTGCACTTTTGGTGCAACAACTTGGCGGTTGTCCATGTTGTGAATGCCCTGTGCTCAAGAAATGACAGGGTCATGCGGCTTGTCCGCCATTTTATGCACAGGTCCTTGTCCATGAATGCCGTTTATGGCTTGACATGTTCCTGGCCTAGACAACGGGATTGCTGACGCCTTGTCTCGGGGTCAGTTGTCCAGGTTTTGGACCTTGGCTCCAGGGGCTCGCGCGTCACCAGAAGTCTTCCCCGACCACCTGTGGAGCCTGAGTGGGCCCTTGGGCATTTGAGGAATGTAGCCATCAGGGCCGTGGCCCTCTCTGTAGCTTTAAGCACCTTGTGGGCACGGCAGTACGTAAGTTAGGGATTCCGCATTCGGAAGATGTTGGTGGGCCGGATGAGGGAGCGACCGGGGCACCCAGAGGATAGCAGACAGGCACTGATAGTGCAGCAGCTGTCGCTCTTTAATCTGAGCCTGGTACTGCCTGTGTGCCTCTTTGTACGAGGCCCGCCCCTTGCAGGAGATGGCCGGTATTATGTTTTCCAGGGCCCTTTGAGTCAGCGAGGTTCTAGGACTCCTCCCAGGCTGACAGGTCTCTCCGTGCCTTCCTGTTTCCAAACTGCACTCAAAGAATAGGGATGTCTCCCCATTGGTGAGGCACCCTGAGTCTAATTAGTTGTTTAGGGGTGTTGGTTAGAATGACAGCCGCCGCTGATTAGCCTGTGTACCCGGTGGCTGCTCCTTCAAGTTCCTGTAGTTTTAGGGAAGCGAAGCACGGGCACCCCTTTTTAAGCATCGGGAAGGAATCCCGGTATCCCATTATCAGTTTTGGGCTTAGTGACTTGGGCTCTGGGTAGATTTGGTATCGACCCCGCTGGATATGGAATGCATTCATTCCGTATCGGCGTTGCAACTGGGGCAGGAATGTTTGGCGTTCCGGGTCGTTTTGAACCGGGGGATTGGCCTTTTGGCAGACAGCTGCCTGTTTAGATTGAACAGTTAGTTGTAGTACTAGCATAGGGTGTCAGGCTAGGGAGCCTTTCTCTGCTTTCTTCTGTTGTCCCACCAGGGCGAGACCGACGGCGTTGCTGTGTGGCCACAGTGGTCTTTGGGACTGGCTGATCTACAGCATGTGTCGCCATGGGGACCCGGTTGTCTCGGTCAGACGGGTCAGCGTAGTCCGGATGGGGAGAAGAGTCCTGCGCTGAGAAGGGCTTTCTCCTACAGCTCCTGGGGGGGGCGGCACAAGGGGTGTTGCTCCTAGGAGGCTGGTCTGACACCTCGGCGACGATGACCGGGTGTACTGGGGGTCTGGGCTTTGCCCGCCCTGCGAAGACCTGCGTGTCTTTCGCAAACCCTGGCCAACCATGTAAGTGGTTTGGTCTGGATCCTCCCGAGGAACATTGTGGGACGCCATTTCCCTTAGGGCCATTCACCGGGTTAGAAGGAGAGTGAACAAGGCTCTGGGTAAGATGGTCAAAGAGTTAGGTGGGGTTGTAGTGGCCCATCCCCGCATCACCATAGATCAGCCATGGCTTTACCGGGCTGTCGGGGTTCACCGGTCAGACCGGGGATCACCATCTTCTTACAGGACCTGTAGCGGTCACTGCGCGAGCTGGTGCAGTTAGAGGGGGGAGTTGGGGGGCCAAGATAGAGATCTCCATGGCAGGTTAGGGGCGGAAAAATGGGTGGTGGTTTAGCAACTGCGTGTTCTCCGTTGGGCATCTTTGGGGATGATTGACAGGTTCTCTCCAAAGGCTTGTGGTATGAGCGACCTGAGCAATTGGGGGGAACCTGTCTTTGGGTCCCGCCCATTTAATTCCCCTTGTAGGGGTTAGCCGGCAGGACCTCCCACATGCAAGTGCATGGCAAGGTCTCAGGTGAGGGAGTGGTCCCTCACCTGGATTAGCATGGAGCTACGCCCATAAGTTGCCCCGGAAGTTTATTAAGTCATTTTCCGCCCCGGAAGCAATTGTTTGACCCTGCGGGTCCTTATTAGGGTTATAGTTAATTATGCTAATTGTGCTAATTTATTTTAAATAAATTATGCAAATTTAATTAATAAAAATGACCCAGTTTTAAATCCAGCTCTTGTCTCCGTGTCGTTACTCCGCCTCTTCTGCAAAAGACTTAACAGGGACTCAGTGACACCCTTACCCCAGGCCTGGATATACTAATCAAGATGGCAACATGAACTGTGGTATTCTTCTATCATGAATTAAACCCCCTCTTGTGATACAGGCTAGGTGCTGTCTTTAGAAACAACACTCATTTCAATTTAATATATCACATTTGATAGAAAACTCTGAGGCATGTAATTTGTTTCAAGTTAGGCACTTAGAAAAGTTATTTGGAAGTTAAAATATTTGAAGACTGAAACTATTGAGCAACCGGGCATGAGATCCACATATCTTTAATACAATTCAATTCAAATACTGAATATAGTTTATTATTTATTAATTTTACCTTTTGATTCACACACACAAACATTGGCAAGCGTGCATGTGCCTGTCAATAAGACCAGGGTGCGGAGGCCCTTCTGCTTTGTAGGACCTGCTGATTGCTCTTTTAAAAACCCTGCTGTTCTGACCCGAAATCAAAGTTTGAGACCCCGTAAAAAATTTTCCCTGCATATCTGAAACTTGAAATTTAATGACTTTTCATCATTTCAGGAGTTCTCTCTATGATAATTTTTTTGGGGGTGGGGGGGTTTCTTTCTTGCTGAAAAAAAAAGTCACACTTGTACTGTTCCCGGTGACCGGGACCGAAAACTCTTCATTTGAAGTGCTTATGTTTGGTCAATTTGAAAACCTTTTTCACTTGGAAAGTAGTCTGAATATTTCTGCACACGATATGAAAATTGAACTGAAAAAAAATTATGCATATTGCTTTATTTTGATTATAAAAGGCAGACCCTCCCTTTATTTGTGAACATTTTTTCAATTTATATAGTTTAGCTTGCAAAATGTGTTCAATTTTACTAAAGTTGGTGTGTGATTGGTAGTTTGAACATTTCTGAATATAAGAAAAATATAAATGAACTGAAAGAAATGATTCTTATTGGTTTTTTAAAATCAGAAATAAGGCCTCCCCCCCCCCTTGGATGCTTGCAACCATTTTCACTTTATATATATTTTTAGGCTACAAATCTCTAAGGAATTTCCCCCAAAAAGTTTTGATATACTAAATTGAACAATCCTGATCATAAGAAAAATAGAAATGAACTGAAAAAAATGATTTTTATTTGTTTATTTTGGCCACAAAAGGGTCACACACACACCCTCGGCCTTGCTGTGTGCCATTATTTTCACAAAAACAGGGGGGGGATATTTTATCAGCAAAATAAACCAATAAGCATTAATTTTTTCATTTCAATTTTCATTTCAATGTGTGCAGAAATGTTCAAACTTGTTTCCAAGTGAAAAAAGCTTTCAAATTCACCAACCATATGCACTTCAAATGAAGAGTTTTCGGTCCGGGTCAGGGTGACCCGGGAACATAACATTAGGGAGTTTTATTGAACAGAACAGCAGGGTTAAAAAAAGGCATCCTGGCTCAGCCGCTGGTATTTTCAATACAATTAATACAAAATCTTCGCCTTCCGCCCACAAAGCCAAATCGGCAGGAGCCATCAAAGCCAGAAATGCAAACCTACAACCGCCAGCAAAAAATAAATGGCCCTTAATTAATTATTATCCGCTTCCTTACCTCATATCTGCAGTTTTATTATCAGGCGTGGGAAGAAAAAACCCAAGGGAATCTCCTTTTTTAAAGGAATGACGATCCGGTTTTCTTTGAATTTCAGAAAGAAAAGGGAGAGAGAGGTGGAGGTTGCGAGTACGATTCTAGTTAAAGTGTAGGATCCCCTCCTTGGACAGGGGGTTGGGCTAGTTGACCTGCAAAGTCCCTCCCAGCTCTGTTAAAGAATCTGTTAAAGAGAAGAAAGGTTGGTCCACACAGCCACTCGTCTGGTCAGGAAAACGAAACTTAGGCCATCCAGGGAAATCGGGAGAGAAACGAAACTGAACTGTCCTCTGCTAAAAGTAAAGCCTGGAGTGGAATCGGTTTCCATTTCCTCTGATTTCTGTCGTTGTTTAATCACTATTAAGGGGATCGCAGGTGGGGACAGGCTGCCTTTACCTGGTTTGGAGTAAATAACGTCAAGATTGGCCAATAGATTAGAGAAAATTTTAAGAAATAAATATGACAATATATCTCCTATACCTTTCTTCTATTCCTATATTTCTTCTTCTATTCTTTCATTGATATGTTCTATTCCTATAACTTCTATTCTTTCTTAGATATATTTTACTATGTGTATACCACTAAAACCCTCATTGTATATTGGACAAAATCAATCAATCAATAAATAAATAAGGTCACAGGCAGGTAAAATATATAGGATGCTAACGCAGGTAGACAGGTGTGTAATCCAAGGATTAACCAGATGGTGGCAACGTGAACTTCATATAGATGTACAAGAGATGAAGAATATAGTGGAGAATATAAGGAAAATCAAGCATACAAGGGTTAGAGAAATGAGAAGGAAAATATTACACAAGTGGGACTACACACCTGTACAACTTGTGCATATTTTCAAGAATGTTAAGGCAGCCTGCTGACATGGATGTCAGGAGAGAGGGGTGTTCCTGCATATGTTTTGGGAAAGTCCGGTGGTACAAAAATTTTGGAAAGAGATGCAAGACGCAATTAATAGGATGTTAAATATAAAATGGGTGATTACAAAGAAGATGGCAGTATTAGTAACGAGGCTATGGATGATTTCAGAGAAATTAAATAAGCAGCTATAGAAAGTACCCAAGCAGTAATAGTTTTAGGTTGGAAGAATGCAACAAATTTAAAATGAATATGATCAATGAAAATAAAGTGGAAAAACTGATGGGAAGATGGGATAAGGTCAGAGGTTTTATGGCCAGTAGAATTAGAAACCGAGTCACAAAGAATAAATTGGAATCACTCTATACTTTGTAAATATGTTGATGTTCCCAGTTTTTAAAATATTATAAATTAGTACACCCTCATTTGGTGGAGGGACTGAATGATTGGTGTTGGGTGGCAGGAGCACATATCACTCACAGTTTTTGTGTTGTATTTGTTTATTATTATAAAAACAAAAAAATATATTTTTAAAAAAGATTGCTGAATAGATCTGGTCAAGCTTGACACTGTAGAACTGACGGGAAGGGGTGGTCTCTGACTGCATTTTGGAGGGTGCATTGCATTATCTGGAAATATAGCTGAAGGTGTGTTTTTGAGGGTGCACAATGTAAATCACCTTTTCGATGACTCCAGAAATCTTACAATTTCTATCCTGCCTTTCCCCCCCAAAAAAACGCCATCACTCTGCTAAACAAATAATTCCCTCAACACTGTCAAACTATTTACTAAGTCTGCACTACTATTATTACTAGATTTTTCTCATCATTCCCATCACCCATTTCCTCCCACTTATGACTGTATGACTGTAACTTGTTGCTTGGATCCTTAAGTTTTTTTTATTAATATTGATAGTTTCCTCATTCCTTATTTGACCCCTATGGCAATCATTAAGTGTTGTACCTCATGATTCTTTGGTGTATATATTAAGAGAATATGCACCAAAGACAAATTCCTTGTGTGTGCAATCACACTTGGCCAATAAAGAAGTCTATTCAATTCTATTCCAAGCAGTTCACTCTTCTACATTCTGCCCCCTCCCCAAGTAGTTCCTAGGAGGTAGATTATGCCTCTTAATGACTTTCCATATCTTAAGGTTAGATTTGAAGTCAGTCTTTCTGGTCCTTATCCAATACTTGTACACCACCTGGAGGTACTTGTTTTGGTTGGCTGCATAGGTTTGAAAAATTATAAACACTTAACTGTTATTCTACTAATACTACTGTAATCAAGCAACACCTAGAAGCAAGCCAATTTATAACCAGAAGCCAGCATGGGTTTGTCAAAACCAGATCACGCCAAACAAATTTTATTTCATTCTTTGACTAAATTCGCAGTGATGGCGAACCTTTTTTTCCTCAGATGCCGAAAGCGTGTGTGCATGTGCTATCACAAGTGCATGAGAGCCTGCACCCATAATTCAATGCCTGGGAATGGCAAAAATGGCCTCCCCTGCCCTCCTCCACCCCGGAGGCCTGAAACACCCTACTTCCCAACCTCTGGTGGGCTGAGTAGCACCATTTTTCATCATCCCCAGGCTCCAGAGGCTTCTCTGGAGCTTGGGGAGGGCAATAATGCCCTCCCCCAGCCCCCCCGGAGACTCTCCAGAAGCCAAAAATGCCCTCCCAGAACCTCCGGGAAAGCCAAAAATCAGCTGGCCAGCACACACATGCACATTGGAGTTGAGCTAGGGTAATAGCTCACATGCCAACAGATATGGCTCTGCATTGATTGATTGATTGATTGATTGATTGATTGATTTGATTTGTACGCCACCTCTCTCCGTAGACTCGCCGCGGCTAACAACAATAATGAAACAACATATAACAAATCTAATATTTAAAATAATTAAAAGACCCTTATTTAAAAAACCGAACATACACACAAACATACCATGCATAAATTGTACAGGCCTAGGGGGAAGGGAATATCTGTTTCTCCATGCCTGACGACAGAGGTGGGTTTTAAGAAGCTTACGAAAGGCGAGGAGGGTGGGGGCAATTCTGATCTCTGGGGGGAGTTGGTTCCAGAGGGTCGGGGCCGCCACAGAGAAGGCTCTTCCCCTGGGTCACAGGTGCCACAGGTGTCATGTGGAGCCATTTCTGCCAGCACATGAGCCATTGCCCTAGCTCAGCTCCAGCATCCATGTGTGCACAGGCCAGCTGATTTTTGGCTCACACAGAGGCTCTGGGAGGGCATTTTCAGCTTCCAGAGGGCCTCTGAGGGGATGGGGGAGAGCATTTTTGACCTCCCCAGGCTCCAGGGAAGCCTCTGGAGCCTGGAGAAGGTGAAAAACGGGCACCAGAAGTTAGGAAACGGGCTGTTTCTGGCCTCCAGAGGGCCTCTGGAGGGGCGGGGGAGGAAATTTCCGCCCTCCCCATGCATTGAATTATGGATGTGGGCAATCACACAGGCATGTTAATGTGCACCCACGCGCTTTTGGCAAGGGAAAAAAGGTTCGCCATCACTGGGTTAGAAGGTCAAAGCACTAGTGTTGCCTGGAGTACCAATGAGGGATCAACTAAGGCTGAAACTATAGAGCAACCAGCCTAACATCAATACCTGGGAAGATAGTGGAAAAGATAATTAAAAAACAGATCTGCAAACTAGAAACAAAGTTATAACTAGACACCAAGCACAGATTTGTTAAAAACAATCTTACTTCATTGACAAAGTGACTAAATTAGTAGACCAGCAAAATGCTGTGGACGTAGTATACTTAAGACTTCAGCAAGGCTTTGACAAAGTAGACAACAACCTACTTCATGATAAGCTAGAAAAATGTAGGATGGACAGCATCACCACCAAATGGATTTGTAAATGGCCAACAAACTGTACTCAATGAGTAGCCATTAATGATACTACACCTACACAGAGGGAAGCAAGTAGTGGCGTACCACAAAGTTCCAGCTTAGGCCCAGTACTCTTTAATGTCTTTTATAAATGACTTAGATGAGGGAATAGAAGGGGTAATCCTTATCAAATTTGCAGATGATATTAAGATGGCAGGAAGAGCCAACACCTTATATCACAGGTGTCAAACTCGTGGCCTATGGTGCTGTCTGTGACATATCACAATGTTTTTTTCCCCTTCGTGGAATTGGGGTGGGTGTGGCCTGCACATGACACCCCTGCCCTAGATGATAGCCGATGGATGGAAACTGATCATGAAGAGATTCAGCCTAGAAATAGAGAGAAACTTTCTGGCAATGAGAAGAATCAACAAATGGAACAGCTTGCTTTCAGAAGTTGTGGGTGCTTCATCATTGGAGGTTTCCAAGAAGAGGCCGGGCAGCCATTTGTCAGAAATTTTATATAGCAGGGGTGTCCAATTCACCCCATAACGTATCATGACTATTTTCCCCTCCACTAAACTGGGGGTGAAGGTGGGCAGTGTGTGATGCATCTGGTCTGCAGGCTGCGAGTTTCACACCCCTGATATAGGATCTCCTCCTTTGGCAGAGGGTTAGGCTAGATCAGTGTTTCCCAACCTTTTTTGAGCCGCGGCACATTATTCATGTTTTCAAAATTCTGGGGAACACTGAAGGGGGGGCGGGGGGGCTAAAGAAAAGTTTGGACAAAAAAAATATCTCTTCCTCCATTTCACTCTATTTCTCCCTCCCTCTTTCTCTCTCTTCCTTCCTTCCCTTCTTTCTCTCCATCCCTCTTTCTTTCTTTCTTCCTCTCTTTTTTGCTCTCTTTCTCTCTCCCTCCTTCCCTCCCTCTATGTCTTTCCCTCTCCCTCCTTCCCCCCTTTCTTTCTCTCTCTCTCTTGCTTTCTTTCCCTCTCTTTCTCTTGCTTTCTTTCTCTCATTCTCTCTCCCCTCCTTTTTCTCTCTCTCTTTCTCTCTCGTTCACCACGCCAGCAACAGAGAGAAAAAGAAAGAGCAAGAGAGAGCCGGAGAGAGAGTGGAGTGCGCAGCAGCCATCAGCCTCCTCGCCCTCCCAGACGTCCCCAGCGCCCGGCCTCACGCCGCCTCCCGTTAGCCCGGCCGAAAGCCACACAGTCCCGGACTCCCGGATCGCTTGCTTCTCCAGCCAGCGCGGCGCTTTGCTGGGCAGATGGCTTTGCTGACCGGAGAAGCGAGCGATCCGGGAGTCCGGGACTGTGTGGCTTTGCGCCATGAACAGAAAACGGCAGCAGGGAAAAGTCGGCCGTTTTCTCTTCATGGCGCAAAGCCACACAGTCCCGGACTCCCGGATCGCTCGCTTCTCCGGTCAGCAAAGCCATCTGCCCAGGAAAGCGCCGCGCTGGCCGGAGAAGCGAGCGATCCGGGAGTCTGGGACTGTGTGGCTTTGCGCCATGAAGAGAAAACGGCCGACTTTTCCCTGCTGCCGTTTTCTCTTCATGGCGCAAAGCCACACAGTCCCGGACTCCCGGATCGCTCGCTTCTCCGGTCAGCAAAGCCATCTGCCCAGGAAAGCGCCGCGCTGGCCGGAGAAGCGAGCGATCCGGGAGTCCGGGACTGTGTAGCTTTGCGCCATGAAGAGAAAACGGCCGACTTTTCCCTGCTGCCGTTTTCTCTTCATGGCGCAAAGCCACACAGTCCCGGACTCCCGGATCGCTCGCTTCTCCGGCCAGTGCGGCGCTTTCCTGGGCAGATGGCTTTGCTGACCGGAGAAGCGAGCGATCCGGGAGTCTGGGACTGTGTGGCTTTGCGCCATGAAGAGAAAACGGCAGCAGGGAAAAGTCGGCCGTTTTCTCTTCATGGCGCAAAGCCACACAGTCCCGGACTCCCGGATTGCTCGCCCCAAGGCAGGAGGCGGCGGCGGAGGAGAGTGGGCGGATTGGGCGGGCAATGGGGCAGGGCGGAGAAGCCAGGGGCGCGTTTGGCCGGAGGCACCGTGGGGAGGCAGGGGCAGGGAGGTGCGGCAGTAGGTGCCTCCGGCCAAACGCACCCCTGGCTTCTCCGCCCTGCCCCATTGCCCGCCCGATCCGCCCACTCTCCTCCGCCGCCTCTCGCCGCGGCACACCTGACGATGTCTCGCGGCACACTAGTGTGCCGCGGCACACCGGTTGGGAAACGCTGGGCTAGATGACCCACAAGGTCCCTTCCAACTCTAGGTCCTACTCTCTTCATTCTCTACATCAATGACCTCTGCGACCATATCGAAAGCAACTGTGTTCTTTTTGCAGACGATGTGAAACTTTTCAACACCACTGACAACACACTCACTCTCCAAAAAAGACCTGGACTTTGTCTCAGACTGGTCTAACACCTGGCAACTTCAAATATCAACCAACAAATGCTCTACCCTCCACATCGGCAAAAAGAATCCTAACCGCACATACGAACTGAATAAACAATCTCTCACTGCTAACCCACACTCAGTAATAAGACCTTGGAATACTAATATTGAATGACCTAAGTGCTAAAGCCCACTGAAACAATATTGCCAAAAAAGCTTCTAGAGTTGTTAACCTGATCCTTCTGCTCAGGCAATCTCACACTATTCACAATAGCCTACAAAACTTTTGCCAGACCCATCCTAGACTACCGCTCATCTGTCTGGAACCTATACCACATCTCAGACATCAACACCCTTGAAAATGTCCAAAGATATTTCACCAGAAGAGCCCTTCACTCCTCCACTCGAAACAGAATATCCTACAAAAATAGACTAACAATCCTGGGCCTAGAAAGCCTAGAACTACGGCGCCTAAAACACGATTTGAGTATTGCCCACAAGATCATATGCTGCAATGTCCTACCGGTCAATGACTACTTCAGCTTCAACCGCAACAACACAAGAGCACGCAACAGATTCAAACTTAATACGAACCGCTCCAAACTTGACTGTAAAAAATATGATTTCAACAATCGAGTTATCGAAGCATGGAACTCATTACCGGACTCAATTATGTCAACCCCTAACCCCCAACATTTCTCCCTTAGACTCTCCATGATAAACCTCTCCAGGTTCCTAAGAGGCCAGTAAGGGGCATACATAAATGCACTGGTGTGCCTTTCGTCCCCTGTCCAATTGTCTTTCCTTTCTTTCACCTATCATATATATTCTCTTCCTTTCATATATCCTCTTCTCTAAGTTCACTTTTACCCTTATATATATTACCACATGTCTATTTTTCTTCCTATGTATTTGTGTATTGGACAAATGAATAAATAAATAAATAAATAAAATAAACTCTGTTATTCTGTATCTTTTCTATATTTGTTGTGATGAACAATCAAAGCCAGAAATGTAACAACGCCCCTCTTTTTTTATTAATTCCTTATCTTCTGATTGCAGTTCTGGAATGTAAAGCAACTGGGTTTCTTTTTCCTAAAAAATGATGACTGCTTTGTTTTGTTTTTCTCTCTTAAAATAAAGAGTTCCGCACTGCCTGGTGAGAAAGGGAAACTTAAGAAATCCCCAGCTTGTGGGAAACTGAAACTAAACTTTGCCAAACTGAAAGTAAAATATGAAGTGGAATCAGTTTCTATTGGAATGGACACTGCTTATTTTTCTGTGTAAAGCATATGGAGGACTCTAATATACACATCTGAAAATTTTTGTATGTTCTTCCAGAGAGTCAAGTAACTCATCCAGGAGGTGGAGGTGTGGGAAGGTACATGATATATCCACACTGCATACATATACATTCTACTATAAAACTCTTTATATATAAAGCAAGAATTAAAACAATCACTCAGTTAAAAGTCAATCCCCAAAATCATATAAAATATATGTGAGTATTACAGACATTTCTTGCCAATAAAACAGGTGCAAATTTATTACCAACTTGTGTTTCCCCAGCAAGGGCAGTAATATGATAGCTGTGTTTTGGACATGATTTGGACATGATTGCACAAGCCACCATCCATGCAGAGGTGGGCTGCTAAGGTGGAGCAGGTAGCAAAATTGCACACAGACACACAGGATTGCACTGGCCTCTGCTAGCACTCAGAACCACGGGGGCAAGCACTTGTCACCTTAGCAGCCCACCACTGCATCCATGCCTCTATGGACCATATAAAAGACAGTCACCTCTGTGGTTTCCAGACAGGAAATCAAATTATGAATAGAAATAAATCATTGCAGCAGAATTCCAGGGTTGCTCAGGCCTAAAGGGAGCTTAGAGTCATAAAGTCACCCATGGGGTACCAACTTCTTGAATGATCTTCCATTCCAATGTTGTCACACTAGTACAAATTATTTTCAGATGCTTTGCAAAAGGAAAGATGCTCTGAGATGCTTCAGCCTTCCAATGTCCGTTTTTAATCTGCATATCCAAATCTAGACTGGGGGGGTCAACAAAAAGGAGGCAAGTCACATTGTCAAACGTGGCTCTTCATAACAGTTCCTTACAAACATTGCTGAGGCATTTTGACAGATTTTTAAAGGTCTAAAAATGGCATTAGAGAGCTTACTGCGCCACATCATTTGAACCATTTCTGCATCCTGTTTCAGTGTCTTTCTTTCCTTCTTTCCCTTTGAATACAAGTCGTTTCTACTATTGAGTTCATTTGCCTCACACCACAGTACTGGGATTTTACAAAATCATCATGATCATTGAAACTTTTGTTTACTGCAGACTTTTTAAATTTGCTAGGAAGATGGAATGTTTTCTGAATATGTTTTAGGCAAAATGGGAGTGTTGGCACGTCTGTCATCTTTTGCTGTGGCTGTTTGGCTCCCCAGCCAGCAGTTCTTCACCCCTTTGATCCAATTCTCCAGTTACCAGATAAACTATGGTTCCATTTGTCCAACGTTCTTGTTTAGCCTGAGTGTCTCTGCTTGCTGGTCCTGGGGATGTGGGTGTGATCTTGGCCAGTCGCGCGCAGCACAACAGTGTCGAACTGAGTACCATGGAAAACCCACAAAGCAGGAAAGATGCAGTGTAGTTGCCAGTTGTATCCACAAGCCAACCTGTAAGTAACCCAAAAGATTAATTCGCATATTTGGATTAGTTCACACTCTTTTGTTGATCAGGGCTCATTGAAAATCAGTTAGCTGGGTTTATACAATGGAAATACACTTACATGATTTACACTAGAATCCATGGTGTACAAATAATAACAGCAATTAGACTTAACAACACTTTACAGGTCTCCCTAAGCAGTTTGCAAAGTTAGTATAAGACCCACACCCTCCCAACAATCTGGTTCCTCCTTTTGTCAACTTTGGAAGGGTGGAAGGCCAAGTCAATCTTGAGCCAGTCAGGATCAAACTGCTGGCAGTGAGCAGAGTTAGCAGACATTCTGCATTCTAAACATTGTTCCACCATGGCTCATGGCTAGAATGTATATACCCAGCCAGCAGGTCTTGAAAATATGAGTTTCCTCACGGTTACCCTTGAAACAAAACTCCATCCTAAGTTATTAAATGACACATTCATTCCAATTCAAAGGTGTTGTGGTTGGCTCTGGCCCAGCTCCTGCCCCAAGGAATGTGGAGGTGGATGTGGGGGAAACATCCACATGCCACAGGCCTGTGTTGCTCCCGATAGAATCTTCCAACAAAGGCTCCTCTGACGAAGGAAGCGTGAGTAGCAGGGAAGAAGGGAGACAGCCCAGGAGGAGATCAATCATCCTTATCATCCCTGGATTCTGAACAAGAACTTATGACGGACCCACGCATGCGTAGAGTGATGCATAGGAGAGAACAAATGAAGGATTATTACAGGAGATAAGTGAGGCCACCTGTGGTTGGGTGCGACTGCTGTAATTAATGTTACAGATAAAAAGAGCAGCATGCTGGTTTAGCCTTGTGGAAGTTTATCTGATTCATAGTTTCGTCAAGATCATGGTTTTGCTGTTTCCCTGTTCAAGATTGTGTGTGGACTTTCTGGACTTTGGAATTGGACTCAATTTCCAAGTTACTAAGTGAGAAATTGGATTGCATTTAACCTGTGCCTTGTGTGTACCAGAAAATCCCTTTGACATTTAAAAAGGGAGTTTTTTCTGCTTTTCTGTTGATAAAGACTTTTGGTTTTCCTTCTATCGTGTGGTGTGTGTCTTTTTGGACTAATTACCCTGTAATTACGGGCGGTTGGGACATGCCGGCAGAACACAAAGGGTAGTTCCACATCCATCCAACTGGCTCAGAGCCTATTGCTCTTTAAAAGCGCACTTAAGATGGACTTTTCTTTCCTCTTCAGTGGGACTTATTATATTTTGCTTCTATTGCTGTTGTTCCACCTCCTTTTTTTGCAAGCCAAGCAGCCTTATAAAGACTTGAAATGAATGACTGTATCATCTCCCTGCAGAATCAAAATATTTCACTTCTCCACGCCACCAGATTTCTCCCTATTCATGAGACCAAATGTCTCTAGAGCAGGAGGAAATAAACCTTCAGTTGCAAAGGCAGAAGGTTATCTCAAAGGCGTATTGGACACCTTTCCCAAGATGGGAAACTAAGATGACCCAATAGCTATTTATTCTCCTGCACAGTTTTATTAGCCTCTAATTTTATAGAAATTGGGATCAAATTACTCAGTATAAGATGCTGGGTAGTGATGCATGTGGGTGAAAAAAGCAACCATTCTCAGTGATGTCCATGTTCAACTGGGCAGAATGGACACAGCATTGTGCTGTAGAGCCAGTGATTCGCTGCCAAAAATTTTACTGTCACACTGTGGCCATGGCTTATTGTGTGGGCGTAGCTTGATGGTCATGTGACTGGATAGGAGTGGCTTGCCGACCATGTGACCAGGTGGGAGTGGCTTACCGGCTAAGATAAGTTTTCAAATAGGTGCTTGACTCTTTTTTAGTTGACTAAGTCACATTATTTTAATAGACACAAAAAGGACAAATGTTAGACAGCATTATTTGTTGGGGAACACATTTTAAGATTTAGTACTGACCCTACAAGGTTCGGTATGATAACAGATTAGGCAAGTAGCTCAATTTTCTTTCATTGCTATAAAAGTTCATTTCTAGATAATGATTAAAATGATTAATAGGTTTATTTGTAAAAACATACAATTTAATTATTTCCTATTTTAAAAGTAATTAAGGATCATGCTAAGGTACTAGAGAAGAAAGGATAATAAAAAACTATTAACTATTCAATAAATAGTGCATAAACTATTTGTGGGGTCAGCAGCCCATTACTGTCTAGAGCTAGTCCTTTTGAAGATCTCCTGGTCCCAAGAGAGATGTGATTGTAGTACAATGGTACTTCTACCTAGGAACTTCTGTACTTACAAACGTTTCTAGATAAGAACCAGGTGCTCAAGATTTTTTTGCCTCTTCTCAAGAACCATTTTCCACATACAAACCCGAGCCTCCAAAATTGTAACTGGGAAAGGCAGGGAGAAGCCTCCGTGGAGCCTCTCTAGGAATCTCCTGGGAGGAAACAGGGCCGGAAAAGGCAGGGAGAAGCCTCTGTGGGGCCTCTCTAGGAATCTTCTGGGAGGAAATGGGTCTGGAAAAGGCTGGGAGAAGCTTCTCTGGGGTCTCTCTAGGAATCTCCTGGGAGGAAACAGGGCCTCTACCCTCCCTGTAGTTTCCCAATTGCACGCATTATTTGCTTTTACATTGATTCCTATGGGAAAAATTGCTTCTTACAAAATGTTCTACTTAAGAACCTGGTCACGGAACGAATTAAGTTTGTAAGTAGAGGTACCACTGTATATCCTTTCAAATAGAAAATCCATCACAATGTCTCTCCACCATCTTGCTGGTTTTAACCTCATCTCCTCCACAACTTCTGCTGACCCTTCTCATTAATGTCTCATAAGAACTACAAATCCCAGCATCCTTCATCAAGTCCTGTGCATAAGGAACATGCTTTTCTGAAAACTGATGATTGGGTACCTGAAAGTTTGCTAATTCTGCTCCCTGCGTCTAAATGCTTTCTTATATAACATAAGCAGCAGGAAAGGATCTGCTGAATCAACATAATTTAAGTGTGATGTGTACTTCTGATTATCTTGGTAGAGTTTCAGGACCTTGGCACAAACATTTGGTTTAATTTTCTTTTTGGGAAAGAAAAAAGGCATACAGTACAGCAAGTCAGGCCATAACGTTAAAAAAGATTATGAAGAAAAACATACAAAAACTCTTCTACTATAATAAAAAATAGCATGGGTCTTCTTCCAGACTTGTGGTGCTTTCAAGTCCTGGGAAAGGGAGCAACAAAGCAAAGTGGTGATGCACACAGAAATAAGTGGAGACAACCAGGAACAACACTGAAGCAGTTTTTTAAACAACAACAACAGAGTTGGAAGGGACCTTGGAGGTCTTCTAGTCCAACTCCCTGCTTGGGCAGGAAATCCTACACTACTTCAGACAAATGGTTGTTCAATCTCTTTCTAAAAACTCAGTGTTGGAGCATTCACAACTTCTGGAGGCAAGCTGTTCCATTGATTAATTGTTCTGTCAGGAAATTTCTCCTTAATTCTAGGCTGCTTCTCTCCTTGTTTAGTTTCCATCCATTGCTTCTTGTTCTACCCTTAGGAGCTTTGGAGAATAGTTTGACTTTCTCTTCTTTGTGGCAACCCATATAAAAAAGACTTGACTGCTTTAACAGTTTGAAGATAGACTGCTCTATTTATTTACTTTATTTTATTTTATTAAATTTATATGCCACCCAACTTCCAAAGGATTCTGGGTGGCTTAACAACAGAATAAATTATTAAAAACATCCAAAACATTAATTCAATTTAAAATTCATCTGGTCATTCCATGGCCAGATCTCACCAATTACAACTTTGAAATCAACGGCCCCAGGCCTGCCAGAAACGCCAGGTCTTAACAGCTTTTCAGAAGGCCAATAGGGTGGGGACAGTTTTGACCTCAGGAAGTAACTGGTTCCAGAGATCTGGGGCAGTCCAGAGAAGGGCCTCCACTGCAGGCCCACCAGCTGACACTGTTTAGCTGACGGGACCTGTGGGATCTCATCGGTCGCTGGGAGTTATGTGGTAAGGCGGTCTCGAAGATAACCTGGCCCTGAGTCATGTAGGGCTTTAAAGGTAATGACCAACACCTTGAATTGCACCCAAACACCAATAGGGAGCCAGTGCAGTTCACAGAGAATTGGTGTAATGTGGGTGGACTTAGGTGTACTCACACAGCTCAGGTAGCTGCATTCTGGACGAGTTGTAGTCTCTGAGCACTCTTCAAGGGTAGAGCATATTGCAATTATCTAGTCATGAGGTGACAATGGCATGATTGACTGTGAGAAGTGCCTCTCGATCCAAGAAGGGTCATAGTTGGTGCACAAGATGAATTTGTGCAAAGGTCCCTCTAGATACAGCTGTCAAATGTTGGTCTCATTTTAGCTGTGAGTCTAGGAGGACACCCAAATTTCGAAATCATTCTGAGGGGGACAATTCCCCCCCCCCTCAAGAGCCAAGGATGGACAGCTGACAGACTTTAGGAGGCAATATCCACAGCCACTCGATCTTGTCTGGGTTGAGTCTGAACCAGTTAACTCCCATCCAGACTCTCACAGCCTCAAGGCACCAGCACATCACATCTACTGCTTCACTGAATTGACGCCAGATGGAGATAAATAACTGGGCATCATCCGCATATTGCTGATACCTCACCCCGAATTGTCAGATGACCTCACCCAGTAGTTTCATGTAGATATTAAATAGGAGGGGGAGAGAACCAAGCCCTGAGACACCCCACAGACGAGGGGTCAATCTCTGTCCTCCTACTAATACAGACTGAGATCGACCACAGAGATAGGGGGAGAACCACCATAATATGGTGCCTCCTAACCCCAACTCTCTTACTCATCCCAGAAGGATAACGGTATCGAAAGCAGCTGAGAGGTCAAGTAGCACCAAGATTGAGGAATGACCCCCATCTCTCCAGAGATCATCCATCAGCGCAACCAAAGCAGTTTCCATGCTGTAGCCAAGTCTGAAGCTGGATTGAAAGATTGCTTCTTTTGTTTTTTGAAGGAGTTAATAAATTCAGACAACAGAAAATGACTTTGGCAATGAAAGGATGAAAAAGAGCCAACCTATAGTAGTAAGTAATAAAACTGTTCATCGTATTTCAGATTCATCAGAATCCATGAAGTACTGAGCAACAATAGTGCATATTTCCTTAAAAAATAGTGCATATTTCCTAAAAAAAAGCTCTCCACAGCCATAGTGAACCACTAAGCATAATCTTTGAAAAATCATTCAGGACTAGCTCACTACCAAAGCTATGGTTGCAAGCAACGGTCATCCCAATCTTCAAAACAGGAGGTCCCAGTCTAGTTGAAAATTACAGACTAATCTCATTATGCTGTGTCACATGCAAAGTCATGGAATCAATCATAAACCAATCAATTACTCTCCAACTAGAAACTAACAACCTACTCTCTAACAAACAATTTGGTTTCAGAAAAAAATGATCCTGCAACCTGCAACTCCTTCACTACAAAACCATATGGACTACATAAGAGCCAATCTATAGATGCAATTTATATTGACTTCGGTAAAGTCTTTGACTCAGTGGTTCATGACAAACTACTTCTAAAACTAAAAATCCTATGGAATCTTAGTTGGATAACTGCGTTCCTATCAAACAGACAACAAGTTGTCAAAATAGGGAGCACCATATCTAATCCTAGCCCGGTTAAGAGTGGCATACCCCAAGGCAGCATACCTGGACCAACACTCTTCATATGCTATATAAAAATGACTTTTGTGATCACATTACAAGCAACTGCGTTCTCTTCGCCGATGATGTCAAACTTTTTGACACCACCAATAACACAGCTACTCTCCAAAAAGACCTTGACTTTGTGCCTGAATGGTCAAACATCTGGCAACTCCAAATCTCAACGAAAAAATGCTCTGTCCTACACATTGGCAAAAAGAATCAGAACACCAAATACGAGCTGCATAAGCAAGACGTTGCAGACAACCCTCACTCTGTGAAAGACCTTGGAATACTCATATCAAATGACCTAAGTGCCAAAGCCCACTGCAACAACATTGCAAAAAAGGCTTCAAGAGTTGTTAACCTAATCCTACATAGCTTCTCCTTTGGTAATCTCACACTACTAATCAGAGCATACAAAAGTTTCGCCAGACCAATCCTTGAATACAGCTCATCTGTCTGGAACCCACACTATATTTCGGACAAAATGTCCAGAGATACTTTACTAGAAGAGCCCTCCCCTCGTAACAGAATACTCTACGCTACTTGACTTTACAATTCTAAGTTTAGAAAGCTTAGAACTATGTTGTCTTAAACACAACCAAAGCATAGTCCATAAAATCATCTGCTACAACCTTCTTCCTGTCAATGACTACTTCAACTTCAACCACAACAATGCATGAGCACACAACCGATACAAACTTAAAGTAAATCGCTCTAAACTCAACTGCAGGAAATACGACTTTAGTAACCGAATAGTTGATGCATGGAACTCACTACCAGATTCTGTAGTATAACCTAACCCCCAAAACTTTACCTTTGGATTATACACTGTTGACCTCTCTTAATTCCTAAGAGGGCAGTAAGGGGCATGAATAAGTGCACCAGAATACCTTCCGTCCCCTGTCCTAATGTTTCTTTTTATTAGTATTATGTATATAAATATTATTATATCGTTGTATACCATCAATACGTACATGACAAAACAAACATATAAAATAAAATAAAAATATTATTCCTTTCCCTATTTTCCATGCAGCTGGAAAACAGATAAGAACACTCTGCCCTCTAGTGCTGAGTTTATGAAAAATTGCATTTTGATTGATTTTGGCCAAAGAACTGAGCATCAATCTATTTTGGGAATTGTTATTTCATGCACGTCCCTTTATAAAGCCACACAGTCAGTTGTATATTATTTTAAAGATCCCCATAATATATTCATATAAGTGTAGGCAGCTTCAGAGAGTCACAAGGCCTACAGAGGGCCTTCGGTGGTATGTTAGTGAAAATCAAATATATCAGTGTTTTTCAACCTTTTTTCTTCAGGGGAACCCTTTGGTGTCATCAGATTTCTGGCAGAACCTTGGTTGAAAAACACTGCATTAAACTGTACATCCTGAAGCTGAAATAGAATTCTTTTATTGGGCCAGTGTGATTGGACACACAAGGTCAAATAGGTGTGAGAAGATTCTGTTGCCCTGAAAGGCAACGTCCGGCCTTGGGTCAAAAGTGCCTGGTGCCCCTTCGTAAAGAGATATTCTCTTGTACAGGTATCTAGGACAGGAAAGGCAGAGAACTGGGATTTTCAGAAGAAAAATATGTCGTATTTTTCAGAGTATAAGACGCACCTTTGAAAAGAGTGGAAATGGAGAACTTTTTCAAGATGGCGATCCGTGCAGATGCTTAATTACATCGCTAGGCAGTGAAAGTTAAAAACAGTTAAAATAACTCAACTATAGACTTAGCAAAATCAGCAAAAACAGCAAACCAGATTCAACTTAACAATAAGGAGCCACGAGAGACAACAAGAAACTCAAAGCAGCAAACGGAGGTGAGTGAGGGAGGGAGTGAAACAGAGAGCACCTTACCAGAGAGAAAGAGAAAAGAAAAACCACGCTGTCATTTACTAAAGTGTAAAGTGAGAGAGACGGAACCAAAAATACCTAACAGAGGGAGTACATTGCCAGAGAGAGAGAGAGAAAGGCAACCTATGTATGTAACTCTGCCATTACCCAGCTGAGGCAACCCGATTAGTTCTGCTGCTCCCCAGCTGATTTAAATTACTCCATGCTATAGAAACCTCCCAGCTGATCTCCATACTGTTTTAACTGCAATTGCAACTAAAGTGCCTGCCGAAGCAGCACCAAGCAAGACAAACAAGGCACAGCCGATTCCCCACAGCCCTGCAATTTAAATTTGGGGAAAGGTGAACCTCCAAGAGCCCTATTCCCTAGCCAGCCCTACACAACTGACTCCAATAAGCCCAACAAGTAACCTGGGAGCTTGCAAAGAAAAGTCTTCAGTGAAGAGCCATCAGCCTCCTGCAGCTCATTTCAACAGCGTTAGGAGCCAACTGACTCTGCAAACGCCTGAGCCTTCCCAACGCTGATTTAGGATTAGGCACCTCCATTACCACGTGTTCCATCAATTTAACAAAGACCAAGAGACTTCCTGTGGTCTCGGAAGTGAAAGCTTCTATCAATTTGAAAAGTCACCTAATCTGGCAGCAACGCTCCAGCTCCCCCTAGTGGTTGGGAGGGATCCTAGCAATCATATTTTCAGATATATCTACCAGCCAAGCTATCAACTAAGGCTTGAGACACCTGAAGCTTGTAAACCAGGGCTAGGGCCTTGTTCCCGACGCACAGCTGACGCAGGAGGTTCCCCTGAGCCCCTGACAGCAGCGGAAGTAACCCAAGACTTCGCTCCGCAGCCTCCTCAAACCCCCAGCAGCAATCCCAACGCCCAGCTGACAGCGGAGCCTTGCACAGGCATACAGCTGACGTAGGAACGTCAGCGGAAGTAGCCCAAACCCGCTCCGTGATCCGGCTTTGTATCCGCAGCCTCCTTTAACCCCCAACAACAATCCCAACGTTCAGCTGACATCGGTGCTTCGCACTAGCATACAGCTGACAGTGGGAACGTCAGCGGAAGAAGCCTTAATCTCCTAGCTGATGCAGGGGGTTCCCCAGAACCCCCAGACGTCAGTGTACGAAGAAGCCCCAGCCCGGCTAGAACATAAGAATCTGAGCTTCAGGGGGTAATTTGCATACTCCTGGTGCATGCTGGGAAGAAGCTAAAAGCTCACTGCGAGGCAAAAGAACACCGGGTTTGCTGACCAGGGAAGCAGAGGAAATCACCAACCCAGCAACAAGAGCAGACATGTCACCTCTGCACTCTCCCGCACCCACCCTGCAACCTACCACACACATAAAGAACAACACAGAGAGAGAGAGAGAAGATACACCAACCATGCACACAGAAGTCACTCCCCGAACAAGCATAGATGAAGACGGAACTGAATCCATGGTGTGCTGCAGTTTGTGCTCCATGTACTCACTCCTCCCCTCAAACCTCCAAAACTTAACCTGCAACAAATGCAAACTCATCCAGCTACTTGAGGAAAAAATCGAAAACCTAGAGAAAAACCTAACAACCCTGAAGCACCAACATCACAATGAGAAAATCCATCAGACTCCCAACAAAACCAACACCCTAGAGGAGCTAAGCCGAATCCACGCCCCAGAAGCAGTAAATAGCTGGACACACATCACCCTAAGACGAAAAAACAAGCCTCCACCAACTCCAACACTCCTCCTCCCAACCCCACTGCCTACAAGCAACAAATATTCAGTACTCTCGGAACTAGAAAACCTGCAAACATCTGACAAAGAACCACCAAGAACCAAGCAAAACACAACTCCACCAAAAGCCTCAACAACAGAAGCTAACCTCCCTCACCCCAAGCCAGCCAAAAAGAAAAGGAGAGTACTGGTAATTGGAGACTCAATCCTCAGGGGAACTGAGCCTCCCATCTGCAGACCAGACAACCAATCTAGAGAGGTGTGCTGCCTCCCTGGAGCTAAAATCTCTGACATAACTGAAAACCTCATCAAAATACAGTGGAACCTCGACATACGAGCAGCTCTACTTACGAGCTACTCGAGATAAGAGCTGGGAGGGGAGCGACATTTTTGTTCGCCTCCAGAGCTCACATTCGGGATACGAGCGCCAAGGAGCTGTCTCCTGAAGCCGAACGCTAACTTCCGCGTTCAGCTTCAGGAGACAGCTCCTTGGCGCTCGTATCCCGCTTGTTTTAAAAGGTTGCAGCCGGCCTGGGGGGCTCGGGGGGGTGCTGGCAAGCCCCCCAGGCCGGCTGTGACATTTTAAAACACGCGCGCCGCTTCGCAGCTGTCTCCTGAAGCCGAACGCTAACTTCCGCGTTTGGCTTCAGGAGACAGCTGCGAAGCGGCACGCGTGTTTTAAAATGTGGCAGCCGGCCTGGGGGGCTCGGGGGCTTCCCCCAGAGCCCCCCAGGCCTGCTGTGATGTTTTAAAACACGCGCGCCGCTTCGCAGCTGTCTCCTGAAGCCGAACGCTAACTTCCGCGGCCGGGCTTCCCCCCAAGCCCCCCAGGCCGGCTGCCACGTTTTAAAACACGCGCGCCGCTTCGCAGCTGTCTCCTCAAACCGAATGCGGAAGTTAGAGTTCGGCTTCAGGTGACAGCTGCGAAGCGGCGCGCGTGTTTTAAAACATGGCAGCCGGCCTGGGGGGCTCGGGGACTTCCCCCCGAGCCCCCCAGGCTGGCTGTGACGTTTTAAAACACACGCGCCGCTTCGCAGCTGTCTCCTGAAGCCAAACGCTAACAGCTGCGAAGCGGCGCGCGTGTTTTAAAACGTGGCAGCCGACCTGGGGGGCTCGGGGGCTTCCCCCCGAGCTCCCCAGGCCGGCTGCCACGTTTTAAAACACGCGCGCCGCTTCGCAGCTGTCTCCTGAAGCCGAACGCTAACTTCCACGTTCGGCTTCAGGAGACAGCTGCGAAGCGGCGCGCGTGTTTTAAAACGTGGCAGCTGGCCTGGGGGGCTCGCGGGCTTTCCCCTGAGCCCCCCAGGCCGGCTGTGACGTTTTAAAACACGCGCGCCGCTTCGCAGCTGTCTCCTGAAGCCGAACGCTAACTTCCGCGTTCGGCGGCAGCGGGGTTTTTTTTTGTTGCACGGATTAATTGACTTTACATTGTTTCCTATGGGAAACAATGTTTCGTCATATGAGCGTTCCGACTTACGAGCCTCCTTCCGGAGCCAATTAGTCTCGTTAGTCGGGGTTCTACTGTACTCAAACCCACGGACTACTACCCACTATTGGTGATTCATGCGGGAATCAACGACACAGGGAAAGACATGAACCAAATTATGAAAGACTATGACCACTTGGGCAACACAATCAGAAAAACAGGCGCTCAGGTTGTTTTTTCTTCCATCCTCCCCACTAGAGGATGACACCCCGCCAGAGAATGCAAAATCCCGCAGATAAATCACTGGCTTAAAGGATGGTGTCGCCATAAGAACTTTGGCTTCCTCGACCATGGCCTGCACTATCTCCAAGAAGGGCTTCTAGCAAGCGACGGGCTACACCTCACTAGAGCGGGGAAGAACCTCCTAGGCAACCGACTAGCCCAACTCATCAGGAGGGCTTTAAACTAGCTCTGAGAGGGGAGGGTGACCAAACTATACGACAAAACACTGAATAAAACAAGGAAGGGGAACGGGACAAGCCTACAAACAAACCTGAGAATAAAAAATTTCTACCTGCAAACAAACACAAACATCTAAAATGCCTGTACACAAATGCACAAAGCTTGGGAAACAAACAGGGTGAACTGCAAATATTAATACACGAGGGCCAATACGATCTAATTGGAATCACAGAAACCTGGTGGGACGAAACACACGCCTGGAACACACAAATAATGGGTTACAACCTCTTCAAGAAGAACAGGTCAAACAAGAAAGGAGGAGGTGTTGCACTATACATCAAAGACCACTACACTGCCACAGAACTACATCCAACCAAAGATGATAACCCCCTAGAAATCATATGGGTCAACATAAAAGAAAAAAAGAGCAACACCACAATTGGAGTATACTACAGACCACCCAATCAAAAAGACACAATGGACGACCTCTTCACATGCCAACTAGCAGACATATGCAACAAACACAGCACGACAATAATGGGGGACTTCAACTACCCAGACATCAACTGGAAAACTAACTTCCGCGTTTGGCTTCAGGAGACAGCTGCGAAGCGGCGCGCGTGTTTTGAAACGTGGCAGCCGGCCTGGGGGGGTTGGGGGCTTCCCCCCGAGCCCCCCAGGCCGGCTGTGACATTTTAAAACACGCGCGCCGCTTCGCAGCTGTCTCCTGAAGCCGAATGCTAACTTCCGCGGCCGGGCTTCCCCCCAAGCCCCCCAGGCCGGCTGCCATGTTTTAAAACACGCGCGCCGCTTCGCAGCTGTCTCCTGAAACCGAATGCGGAAGTTAGCGTTCGGCTTCAGGTGACAGCTGCGAAGCGGTGCGCGTGTTTTAAAACGTCACAGCCGGCCTGGGGAGCTCGGGGTGAAGCCCCCGAGCCCCCCAGGCCGGCTGCCACGTTCTAAAACACGCACGCCGCTTCGCAGCTGTCTCCTGAAGCCGAACGCTATCTTCCGCGTTCGGCGGCAGCGGGTTTTTTTGTTGTTGCACGGATTAATTGGACTTAGGGGTCCAGGTGGGCTTGTTTCTCACGTACCTGCCTCCCAGCTGCGTGTCACAAGCCCTGCCTGTGCTACTCGAGGAGGTAGCCGGGTTGGCTGTGGGGTTCCCCAGACTTATTGTCTTGGGGGACTTTAACCTGCCGTCGCTCGGTGAAACCTCTGGACTGGCACAGGAGTTCATGGCCACCATGACAGCCATGGACCTGACCCAAGTAGTACAGGGTCCGACTCATGAGGGGGGGCATGCACCCGACATGGTATTCCTCTCTGAGCAACTGAGTAATGGTCTGAGACTAAGGGGCTTAGAAGTGTTGCCTGTGTCATGGTCAGACCATTTTCTACTGCGGCTTGACTTCCTGGCTCCAATCCTTCCCCGCAGGGAGGCGGAACCGATTAAGCTGTTCCGCCCCAGACGCCTGATGGATCCAGAGGGCTTTCAGAAGGCGCTTGGGGTTATTCCAGATACACTCGTACACAGTTCAGCAGAGTCTCTGGCTGAGGCCTGGAACAAGGCTGCAGCGGAGGCTCTTGACCGAATTGCGCCGTTGCGACCTCTCCGCGGCACTAGACCCCGTAGAGCTCCATGGTTCGACGAGGAGCTCTGGGAGTTGAAACGCCAGAAGAGACGTCTAGAGAAGCGATGGAGGAAGAGTAAGTCCGAATGCGATCGAACACTTGTAAGAGCACATGTTAAGACTTACAAAGTGGCGCTCAAGGCGGCAAGATGCGCGTATCATTCTGCCTTGATTGCATCAGCGGAATCCCGCCCGGCCGCTCTGTTTAGGGTGACCCGCTCCCTTCTTAATCAGGGGGGAGTTGGGGAGCCCTTGCAGAGTAGTGCCGAGGATTTTAACACGTTTTTCGCTGATAAAATCGCTCGGATCCGAGCGGACCTCGACTCCAATTGGAATACAGAGTCGACTGACAACGAGTCAGTTGAGGTGACTGGGGCACGTACTTGTCCACCTGTCTGGGAAGAGTTTGATCTGGTGACACCTGATGAAGTGGACAAGGCCATTGGAGCTGTGAGTTCCGCCACCTGTTTACTGGATCCGTGTCCCTCCTGGCTGGTTTCGGCCAGCAGGGAGGTGACACGGAGCTGGGTCCAGGAGATTGTCAACGCTTCTTTGGGGAGGGGGTCCTTCCCGGATCCCTACAAGGAGGCACTTGTGCGCCCCCTCCTCAAGAAGCCTTCCCTGGACCCAGCCATTCTCAACAACTATCGACCAGTCTCCAACCTTCCCTTTATGGGGAAGGTTGTTGAGAAGGTGGTGGCGCTCCAGCTCCAGCGGTCCTTGGAAGAAGCCGATTATCTAGGTCCTCAGCAGTCAGGATTCAGGCCCGGCTACAGCACAGAAACTGCTTTGGTCGCGCTGATGGATGATCTCTGGCGGGCCCGGGACAGGGGTTTATCCTCTGTCCTGGTGCTTCTTGACCTCTCAGCGGCTTTCGATACCATCGACCATGGTATCCTTCTGCACCGGCTGGAGGGGTTGGGAGTGGGAGGCACTGTCCTTCAGTGGTTCTCTTCCTACCTCTCTGGCCGGTCGCAGTCGGTGTTAGTGGGGGGTCAGAGGTCGACCTCTAGGTTACTCCCTTGTGGGGTGCCTCAGGGGTCGGTCCTCTCCCCCCTACTATTTAATATCTACATGAAACCGCTGGGTGAGATCATCCAAGGGCATGGGGTGAGGTATCATCAGTATGCAGATGATACCCAGCTTACATCTCCATCCCTTGTCCAGTCGGCGAAGCAGTGGAAGTGATGTGCCGGTGCTTGGAGGCTGTTGGGGTCTGGATGGGTGTCAACAGACTCAAACTCAACCCGGATAAGACGGAGTGGCTGTGGGTTTTGCCTCCCAAGGACAATTCCATCTGTCCATCCATCACCCTGGGGGGGGAGTCACTAACCCCCTCAGAGAGGGTCCGCAACTTGGGCGTCCTCCTCGATCCACAGCTCACATTAGAGAAACATCTTTCAGCTGTGGCGAGGGGGGCGTTTGCCCAGGTTCGTCTGGTGCACCAGTTGCGGCCCTATTTGGACCGGGAGTCACTGCTCACAGTCACTCATGCCCTCATCACCTCGAGGCTCGACTACTGTAACGCTCTCTACATGGGGCTACCTTTGAAAAGTGTTCGGAAACTCCAGATCGTGCAGAATGCAGCTGCGAGAGCTATCATGGGCTTTCCTAAATTTGCCCATGTCACACCAACACTCCGCAGTCTGCATTGGTTGCCGATCAGTTTCCGGTCACAATTCAAAGTGTTGGTTATGACCTATAAAGCCCTTCATGGCACCGGACCAGAATATCTCCGGGACCGCCTTCTGCCGCACGAATCCCAGCGACCAGTTAGGTCCCACAGAGTTGGCCTTCTCCGGGTCCCGTCAACTAAACAATGTCGTTTGGTGGGACCCAGGGGAAGAGCCTTCTCTGTGGCGGCCCCGACCCTTTGGAATCAACTCCCCCCAGTTGTCAGAGTTGCCCCCACCCTCCTAGCCTTTCGTAAGCTCCTTAAAAACCAACTCTGTCGTCAGGCATGGGGGAATTGACATGTTCCTTCCCCCTAGGCTTATAAAAATTGTGTATGGTATGCTAGTGTGTATGATTGGTTTTTAACTTGTGGTGTTCTTAAAATTAATTTAATATTGGATTTGTCTTGTATTGCTGTTGCTGTGAGCCGCCCCGAGTCTGCTGAGAGGGGCGGCATACAAATCTGATTAAACTTAAACTTAAACTTAAACTTAATTGACTTTACATTGTTTCCTATGGGAAACAATGTTTCGTCATACGAGCGTTCCGACTTACGAGCCTCCTTCCGGAACCAATTAGTCTCGTTAGTCGGGGTTCTACTGTACTCAAACCCACGGACTACTACCCACTATTGGTGATTCATGCGGGAATCAACGACACAGGGAAAGACATGAACCAAATTATGAAAGACTATGACCACTTGGGCAACACAATCAGAAAAACAGGCGCTCAGGTTGTTTTTTCTTCCATCCTCCCCACTAGAGGATGACACCCCGCCAGAGAATGCAAAATCCCGCAGATAAATCACTGGCTTAAAGGATGGTGTCGCCATAAGAACTTTGGCTTCCTCGACCATGGCCTGCACTATCTCCAAGAAGGGCTTCTAGCAAGCGACGGGCTACACCTCACTAGAGCGGGGAAGAACCTCCTAGGCAACCGACTAGCCCAACTCATCAGGAGGGCTTTAAACTAGCTCTGAGAGGGGAGGGTGACCAAACTATATGACAAAACACTGAATAAAACAAGGAAGGGGAACGGGACAAGCCTACAAACAAACCTGAGAATAAAAAATTTCTACCTGCAAACAAACACAAACATCTAAAATGCCTGTACACAAATGCACAAAGCTTGGGAAACAAACAGGGTGAACTGCAAATATTAATACACGAGGGCCAATACGATCTAATTGGAATCACAGAAACCTGGTGGGACGAAACACACGCCTGGAACACACAAATAATGGGTTACAACCTCTTCAAGAAGAACAGGTCAAACAAGAAAGGAGGAGGTGTTGCACTATACATCAAAGACCACTACACTGCCACAGAACTACATCCAACCAAAGATGATAACCCCCTAGAAATCATATGGGTCAACATAAAAGAAAAAAAGAGCAACACCACAATTGGAGTATACTACAGACCACCCAATCAAACAGACACAATGGACGACCTCTTCACATGCCAACTAGCAGACATATGCAACAAACACAGCACGACAATAATGGGGGACTTCAACTACCCAGACATCAACTGGAAAACTAACTCAGAACCAAGCGGAAAGTCTGCCAAATTTCTTTCCAGTCTAGCTGACAACTTTCTAACCCAAAAAGTTGAAACAGGAACCAGAGGGAATGCTATATTAGACCTAATACTAACAAACAGGGAAGAAACAATAGAGGGAACAGAAGAAGAAGGGAAACTGGGAGAGAGCGACCACGTCATCCTCAAATTCAACATAGTGCAATCACTAGCTACTATACCCAACACCACCACAGTCCCAGACTTCAGAAAAGCGGACTTTAACAAGCTCAGAGCGAACCTTGAACAATGCCCCTGGAACGAACTCTTAGAAGGAAAAACCACTCAGGAAGCCTGGGCGATCCTAAAAAAAAGCATCATAGATGCCCAAAACAACGCAATACCCATGAAAAGGAAAAACAGGAAAACCAAAACTAAACCTGCATGGCTAAACAAAGCCCTCGCAGATGACATAAAAGGAAAAAAAGCTAAGTACAAACAATGGAAAGAAGGACTCATAACCAAAGCGGAATATCAGCAAACAGCCAGTTCCTGCAAACAAAAAATAAAAACAGCAAAGGCACAATATGAACAACACCTTGCAGCGGAAGTCAAAGACAACAAAAAAAGATTCTTCCAACACATCAACAATAAGAAGAAAATCAAAGAAACAATCGTCACACTAAAAAACGAAGAGGGTAGAGAAATCACAGACAGCAATGACCAAGCACAGCTACTCAACGCCTACTTTGCATCAGTCTTCACACAAAAGGGAACCTCCCTCCAACCAATCTGCAATTTAACTGCAACAAACTGCCCCAGAACCGAACTCAACATAGACAAAAGCACAGTGAGGGATTACCTGAGGGAACTCAACGAATACAAATCACCAGGGCCAGACGGACTTCACCCCAAAGTCCTAAAATAATTGGCAGACACCATAGTGGAACCACTCCTCCTCATCTACCAAATATCCTGGATCACTGGAGACCTACCGGAAGACTGGAAGCGAGCTGACGTAGTCCCCATCCATAAAAAAGGCAAAAAGACCGACCCAGGAAACTACAGACCAATCAGTCTGACCTGTATACCTGGAAAAATACTGGAGAAAATAATCAAAAAACAACTTACCCACTTCCTAGAAACAAACAAGATCATATCCAATAGCCAGCACAGATTCATCAGAAACAAATCATGCCAAACCAATCTCATATCATTTTTCAACACCATAACCAAGTCAGTTGACCAACTTAACTCAGTGGACCTCATATACTTGGGCTTCAGTAAGGCTTTCGATAAAGTCGACCACAATCTCCTAATCCACAAACTAGAAAAAAATGGAGTAGATTACTACACATGTAGATGGATAAACAGTTGGCTGACCAACCGCACCCAACGAGTTGCCCTCAACGGCACCAAATCCACATGGAAAAAAGTAGACAGTGGAGTACCACAGGGCTCTGTCCTGGGTCCTGTACTCTTTAACATCTTCATCAACGACCTGGACGAGGGAATAAAAGGAGAACTAATAAAATTTGCAGATGACACCAAGCTGGCGGGGGCAGCCAACACCCTTGAGGACAGGCTCAGAGTACAAGAAGACCTAGACAGACTATCACAGTGGGCCCATACCAACAAAATGAGGTTCAACACCGACAAATGCAGAGTCCTCCACCTCGGCAAAAAGAACCCTAGACATACATACAGCCTGGGAGATACCCCACTCAGCAGTAGTGACTGCGAAAGAGATCTTGGAGTCTTGGTGGACAATCAACTAAACATGAGTCAGCAATGTGCAGCAGCAGCCAAAAAAGCCAACTCAATCCTAAGCTGCATCAACAGAGGAATACGCTCCAAGACCAGGGAAGTACTAATACCACTCTACTATGCCCTGGTCAGACCCCACCTGGAGTACTGCATCCAATTTTGGTCACCTCACTACAAAAAAGACATCGAAACTCTGGAGAAGGTGCAAAAAAGAGCAACCAAAATGATTAGGGGACTCGAAACCAAGACTTACGAAGAGAGATTGAGAGAACTGGGCATGGACAGCCTAGAAAAAAGAAGGTCTAGAGGGGACATGATAGCAGTTTACAGATACTTGAGGGGTTGCCACGGTGAGGAGGCAGTTTCTTTATTTCCCCAGGGCACCAGAGGGCCGGATGAGGAACAATGGTTGGAAGCTGACCAAGGAGAGATTCAACCTGGAAATAAGGAAGAACTTCCTGACGGTCAGAGCGATCGACCAATGGAACTGCCTGCCAGGGGAGGTGGTGAACTCCCCAACTCTGGACACCTTCAAGAGGAGATTGGACTTCCATTTGGCTCGGGTGCTGTAGGGTTTCCTGCTCAGGCAGGGGGTTGGACTCGATGACCTAACGGTCCCTTTCAACTCTATAAATAAATAAATAAATAAATAAAAATAAACAAGGAATTTGTCTTTGGTGCACATGCTTTCAGTGTACATTAAAAAAGATACATTTGTCAAGAATCATGAGGTACAACATTTAATGATTGTCATAGGGGTCAAATAAGCAATGAAGAAACAATCAGTATAAATCATAAGGATACAAGCAACAAGTTACAGTCATGGTCATAAGTGGAAGTCGGTGATAGGAATGAAGAGAAGACTAATAGTAATAGTAATGCGGCCTTAGAGGCAGAATCAGAAAGTGGGGGTCTACCATGTGGGGGTCCATGTCTGTGGAGTAGCAGAGAGAGGGAGAGAGAGAGAGAGGCTGCGCCGTGTACCCTTGCCGGGAATGCTGGGCCTGAACATAGCTATAAACGGAGCCGTTCGCTCCATTCCACTCGCTTTCCCTCCCTCCTTTTGGTAGCTGCGAGGGCCGGTGGGAAGGTCAGAGTGAAGGCAAAGCCGGAGCGAATGTCTTCCACTCTGCCTTCCGTTCCTCCTGCCCTCTCAGGCCCTGAGCGTGAGGGAAATAGTAGGGCACGCTCTCTTACAGTACCCTGCGCAGGGAAAAGGGAAAGAACGAGTTGGCCACTTGGACGAACGCGGCAGCATGTATGCAGGTGTGGGAAGGAGGCGTGAGAAGGAGCGGAGAGAATACTCAGCCACCTGGTGCGCCTTGGCCCTGGAGTGGGAAACTCTGCGTTGGAGGTGCTGGAGAAGCAACCGCTCCCGCCGCCTCCTCTTCATCTTCCTCCTCCTGCAGCCCACGCTTTGGCCTCGCTGCTGCAGCGAGGGGCTAGAGGGGCACTGCTGCTGGTGTTGGCTCCATCACCACTGCCGCTGGCACTCCTCCTCCTGCTTGGCAGCTGCTGCAGTCACAGAACCTCTGGCTGGTCCTTGCAGAACCCTTGGGTTCTGTGGAACCCTGGTTGAAAAACACTGCTTTACTTAGTTGTAAATGGGGAAAAAAATCCTTCTTAGTCTCCAAAAATGTGGGATAAGACATTTATGGCATCACTTAATTCAATGGAGGATAGAGATGTACAACATATTGATGATATATCACTTGTTGGGGACATAGAGACTGACCAAGTTGCCTCACGTAAGAGGTTAAAAAAGAGAGGACAAAGCATTGGATCCTGTGGCACACCATATAATGGTGAGTGTTTGGGAGCGTTTGAGAGCATTTGGAGGCCGTGCCACGCTGCTGGGCGAGTGGGAGTTGGAGGTGTCGCCTGAAAGCAGCGGTGTTACTGGGATCTAACTGGAGTCCAACCAGCGAAGAACGGAGGTGCTATGAGAACCAGTATAGAAAGAAAGACCTGGGAGTGCCGACCGGTGGCAGCGGCCGGCACCAAAGAGCCTGGAGGACAGGGTAATTAACAACTGGCATACCCAGGACTTGGACATCTCCCCCCACTGGACATCTCCCCCCCCCCACTTTTAGGGGGCATTGAATTTATTTTAGATCCTAAGCAACTCTTGACTTTACCATTGAGAAGTTGGTACCATTTTTGCTACTTTGCTGCTGACCTTATTTAATCTAATGAACTGATGTACAGTATTGTATATGTATTGTCAGAGAGACCATGAGTGGTGGTTGAAATACAGAGAAAGATCTAGAAACCTGCCTCAGAGACTCTGGAAGACAGAATTTATATACCTAGGATTTTGCCAAATCGAACATTGAACATTTGGAGTCCACCTTGAGAACTGGTGCTATCTTTGACTGCTGACTAATGAAATTTAATTTATTTCCTATTTCCTCAACTTTTAATTTTTATTATTAATTTTAGATTTTTTAATATTAATATTAGTAGTAATTAATACATTTTTAAATTATGGATAATTGGGGTGGGTTTAATTATATGTATGGAATGAGTGAATGGTATGAATGGGATGGGTGGGATTATGGTATGGATGGGGTAAATGGGAATGATATGAATGATTTAAATGGCCAACCTGATGAGAGAGAGGCAGGAGGGGAGGAGGCACCGATCTCTGGGGTGGCAGAGGGTCGGAATATTCCAGTGTTGCTGGGGAGAGGCAGATATGGCGGGAGCCACAGAAGTAGCCGTTCCAGGGGAATGAGAGATCGTTGCTTAATAACGATTCCTTGTTCCAGCTTTGTAAGCTCAACTCAGGGTATTGGTGATGAGTGTAACTCTGGCCCTGGGCTCAGGCTGCTGCTGCTCAATGCCAGGTCGGTGATAAATAAAGCTCTCCTCATCCGGGATTTGATCCTGGATAAGGAGACCGACCTGGCACGTGTGACTGAAACCTGGCTGGGCCCGGAAGGAGGAGTTCCTCTCTCTGAAATTTGCCCAGCCAGGTTTCAGATATGGCACTAGCCTCGACCTCAGGGACCTCGACCTTAGGGAAAGCAAGTAGGATGCTTGGCTGCATAGCTAGAGGTATAACAAGCAGGAAGAGGGAGATTATGATCCCGCTATATAGAATGCTGGTGAGACCACATTTGGAATACTGTGTTCAGTTCTGGAGACCTCACCTACAAAAAGATATTGACAAAATTGAACGGGTCCAAAGACGGGCTACAAGAATGGTGGAAGGTCTTAAGTATAAAACGTATCAGGAAAGACTTAATGAACTCAATCTGTATAGTCTGGAGGACAGAAGGAAAAGGGGGGACATGATCGAAACATTTAAATATATTAAAGGGTTAAATAAGGTCCAGGAGGAAAGTGTTTTTAATAGGAAAGTGAACACAAGAACAAGGGGACACAATCTGAAGTTAGTTGGGGGAAAGATCAAAAGCAACATGAGAAAATATTATTTTACTGAAAGAGTAGTAGATCCTTGGAACAAACTTCCAGCAGACGTGGTAGATAAATCCACAGTAACTGAATTTAAACATGCCTGGGATAAACATATATCCATCCTAAGATAAAATACAGAAAATAGTATAAGGGCAGACTAGATGGACCATGGGGTCTTTTTCTGCCGTCAGACTTCTATGTTTCTATGTTTCTAGGGGGGAGGAGTGGCTATTATAGCCAGGGATAGCCTTTGCCTACGTAGACTCATTGCTCCAGAGAGTGTGGGTTCTGAGTCCCTCCTAGTGAAGTTAGACTTAGGGGTTCAGGTGAGCTTGTTGCTCACATACCTGCCTCCCAGCTGCGTGTCAACAGCCCTGCCTATGCTGCTCGAGGAGGTGGCCGGGTTGGCGGTGGGATTCCCCAGACTCATTGTCTTGGGGGATTTTAACCTACCGTCTCTCAGTGAAACATCTGGATTAGCACAGGAGTTCATGGCCACCATGACAGCCATGGACCTGACTCAAATAGTACAGGGTCCGACTCACAAGGGGGGGGCACACACCCGACATGGTATTCCTCTCTGAGCAATTGAGTAATGGTCTGACATTAAGGGGCTTAGAAGTGTTGCCTTTGTCATGGTCACACCATTTTCTACTGTGGCTTGACTTCCTGGCTCCAATCCTTCCCCGCAGGGAGGCGGAACTGATTAGGCAGTTCCGCCTCGGACGCCTGATGGACCCAGAGGGCTTTCAGAGGGCACTTGGGGTTATTCCATATACACTCATCCACAGTTCGGCGGAATCTCTTGCTGAGTCCTGGAACAAGGCTGTAGCGGAGGCTCTTGACCAGATTGCGCCATTGCAACTTCTCCATGGCACTAGACCATGTCGAGCTCCATGGTTCAACGAGGAGCTCCGGGAGTTGAAACGCCAAAAGAGACATCTAGAGAAGCGATGGAGGAAGAGTAAGTCTGAATCCGATCAGACACTTGTAAGAGCTTTTATTAAGACTTACAAAGTGGCGCTTAAGGAGGCAAGATGCACGTGTCATGCCACCTTGATTGCATCGGCGAAATCCCACCCGGCCACTCTGTTTAGGGTTTCCCGCTCCCTTCTTAACCAGGGGGGAGTTGGGGAGCCCTTGCAGAGTAGTGCCATTTTTCGCTGATAAAATTGCTCGGATCCGGGCAGACCTCGACTCCAATTGGACAACAGAGTCGACTGACAATGAGTCAGTCGAGGTGACTGGGGCTGATATTTGTCCACCTGTCTGGGAAGAGTTTGATCTGGTGACACTTGATGAAGTGGACAAGGCCATTGGAGCTGTGAGTTCTGCCACCTGTTTACTGGATCCATGTCCCTCCTGGCTGGTTTCTGCCAGTGGGGAGGTGACACGGAGCTGGGTCCAGGAGATTGTCAATGCTTCTTTGGGAAGGGGGTCCTTCCCGGATCCCTACAAGGAGGCACTTGTGCGCCCCCTCCTCAAGAAGCCTTCCCTGAACCCAGCCATTCTTAATAACTATTGGCCAGTCTCCAACCTTCCCTTTATGGGGGAGGTTGTTGAGAAGGTGGTGTCGCTCCAACTCCAACGGTCCTTGGAAGAAGCCGATTATCTAGGCCCCCAACAGTCAGGATTCAGGCCCGGCTACAGCACAGAAACTGCTTTGGTCATGTTGATGGATGATCTCTGGTGGGCCTGGGACAGGGGTTTATCATCTGTCCTGGTGCTTATTGACCTCTCAGTGGCTTTCGATACCATCGACCATGATATCCTTCTCTGCTGGCTGGAGGGGTTGGGAGTGGGAGTCACTGTTCTTCAGTGGTTCTCCTCCTACCTCTCTGGTCGGTTGCAGTTGGTGTTAGTGGGGGGTCAGAGGTCGACCTCAAGGTCACTCCCTTGTGGGGAGCCTCAGGAGTCGGTCCTCTCCCCCCTGCTATTCAATATCTACATGAAACCGCTGGGTGAGATCATCCAAGGGCATGGGGTGAGGTATCATCAATATGCAGATGATACCCAGGTGTACATCTCCACCCCATGTCCAGTCAATGAAGCAGTGGAAGTGATGTGCCGGTGCCTGGAGGCTGTTGGGGTCTGGATGGGTGCCAACAGACTCAAACTCAACATGGATAAGACGGAGTGGCTGTGGGTGCTGCCTCCCAAGGACAATCCCATCTGTCCGTCCATAACCCTGGGGCGGGAATTATTGACCCCCTCAGAGAGGGTCCACAACTTGGGCATCCTCTTCGATCCACAGCTCACATTAGAGAACCATCTTTCAGCTGTGGCGAGGGGGACGTTTGCCCAGGTTCACCTGGTGCACCAGTTGCGGCCCTATCTGGACCGGGATTCACTGCTCACAGTCACTCATGCCCTCATCACCTCGAGATTCGACTACTGTAATGCTCTCTACATGGGGCTACCTTTGAAAAGTGTTCGGAAACTTCAGATCATGCAGAATGCATCTGCGAGAGCAATCATGGGCTTCCCCAGGTATGCCCACGTCACACCAACACTCTGCAGTTCTGCATTGGTTGCCGATCAATTTCCGGTCACAATTCAAAGTGTTGGTTATGACCTATAAAGCCCTTCATGGCATCGGACCAGAATATCTCCAGGACCGCCTTCTGCTGCACGAATCCCAGCGACCGATTAGGTCCCAGAGTTGGCCTTCTTCGGGTCCCGTCGACTAAACAATGTCGTTTGGCGGATCCCAGGGGAAGAGCCTTCTCTGTAGCAGCCCCGATTCTCTGGACCCAGCTCTCCCCTGAGATTAGAACTGCCCCCACCCTCCTTGCCTTTCGTAAACTCCTTAAAACCCACCTCTGCCGTCAGGCATGGGGGAACTGAGATACCTTCCCCACGCCTATACTGTTTATGTATGGTATGTTGTGTTCATGTTTTTTAAATTATGGGTTTTTAGCTTTCTAATTATACAATTTATGTATGGTATGTTTGTATGTATGTCTGATTAATAATTTGTTATGAATTGTTCTATTGCTGTTGTGAGCCACCCTGAGTCTACGGAGTGGGGCGGCATACAAATCTAATAAATAATAAATAAATAAATAATAAATAATAGGAGCAAAGGACAGGATCTCTCCATCTCAATGATCACCAACTTGAATCGACCCTGAGGAAAGGAAGTGATCCAGCAAAGCACCATGCTACTTACTCTCGATCCCCAAAGTGTACCATGGTTGATGTTACTGAAAGTCACTTAGAGGTCAAGAAGGGCTGTTCTGTCGAGCTCTCTGGCAGAATCCTCCCGAAAATTCACAGATACAAATTTCAGACACACACGTTTGAAAATTCAAAACAATATTCTTTATACCGAAAAATGCAAATAAACTAAGCACTCTTTTTGTACAGCAAAGAGCACTTGTCGCCAAACAAACTGGTAATTTGTACAAGTCCCTTATCAGTTCTGAGATACTTAGCTTGCAGCTATGAGGCAATTCACAGTCCTTCTTCTTTCACAAAGTGAAACACTTGCTCTGGTTTAGTTTCAAAGCGGGGAAAAATCAGTACACAAAGGTCGAAGTCAGCAAGGCAGGCACGAAACACAACGATCAGATAAACCTCCACAATGACCAAACCCACAGGCTTCTCTTTATAGCTGCCTCACTAATTACCACAGCCCCACCCAATCACAGGTGACCTCATTTTCTTTGATAATAATCTCTCAGTTGTTGCTGCCTATGCATCGCTCTCCGCATGCATGGCTGTATCATTAACTCTTGTTCCAAATCCAAGGAGGAGCTAGATAATTGATCTCCTTCTGAGCTGTCTGCCACACTCTCCTCCTCCCTGTCACTCATGTCTTCTTTGTCAGAGGAGCCTTCATCATCAGATTCCACCGGGAGCAAAACAAGCCTGCGGCATGTGGATGTCTCCCCCACATCCACAGTCCTTGGGGCAGGAGCTGGGCCAGAGCTAACCACCACAAAGGGCAAAGATGGATGTACAATATCCCATGCCAGTAATCATCCATGAGTATGAACAATGCCTTTCCATTCCATACTCATATCTGATTCCTGACCAGATATCCATTTTTCATCATTGTTCTAACCTATACAGCACTTAGCTAGATCAAAATACATTAATTTTTACTTGTTTAACTTAACAGTGTTAAATTTTATCCCACTTTTCCAAGATTCTGAATAATTTATAATAAGAACAATAAAGTAAAATCAGTCAATCATTGCAGTCCATTTTACTAGCTAGAACAGTGGTCTCCATTCTTGGCAACTCTAAGACTTGTGGACTTCAACTCCTAGAGTTCTGGGAGTTAAAGTTGCCATGGTTGGAGATCACTGAGATAGAAAACCAGAAATATACCGTATTTTTCGCTCCATAAGACGCAGTTTTTTTCCTCCCAAAGTAGGATGAAAAATCAGCCCCGTCTTATGGAGCGAAGATGCAGGCAGGGAGGGGGGGGGAGGCTGCGAACTCGGAAGCGCCATCCTGCCGGCTGGCTGGCTAGCTGCTGCCTGGCCCCCTCCCTCCCGGAGGAGGGTCTCCCTCCGCACCACCAGCGGCGCTCCCCCCGCCAGCCAGCCAAGCCCCGCGCCCGCCGGAACCGGATCCTCGCTCTCCCCCCGCTGCCCGCCGTGTTTGCAGGAGGTGGGGAGGGTCGGGCGGCCCGCCAAGGCCAGGAGGGACGCCGCTGCCCCCCCCTTCCCTCTCTCCGCCCTCCGCTGCGCCTCCTTGACGCCGAGAGGAAATGCCGGCAAAGGTTTTTCTTATTTTGAATATTCCGAGTGGGCTAGCAGGGAGATAGGGAGCGCGTGCAACCGCCCGTGCACCCCCGACATTAAATATCACCTTTGCCGCCGGCCCCGCCTCTCCTGCAACCCCCTTGCTGAGAGCCCAGGACGAAAGTGCTCTCGGCAAAGGTGAGGCGGGCAGGGCGTGCGCGCGTCACCGCTGAGAAGAACGGAGAGAGAACGAGAGTGAGTGAGAGCAACAGACAGCAAGATAGAGAGAAAGTGAGAAAGAGAGAGTGAGAGAAAGGGGGGGAGAGAAAGAGATAGCAAGAGAGAGAGAACAAGAGAGAGAAAGAGTGTGAGAAAGAAAACAAGAGAGAAAGAGTGAGAGAGAGAGAAAGCAAAAGAGACAGAAAGAAAACAAGAGAGAGAAAGTGAGAAGAAGAGAGAGAAAGAGGGGGAGAGAGAGAGAAAGAGAGAGGGGGAGAGAGAGAAAGAGAGGGAGAGGGAGAAAGAGAGTGGGAGAGGGGGGAGAGATAGCAAGAGAGGGAGAGAGAGAAAGAGAGAGGGAAAGGGGGAGAGGGGGGAGAGAAAGAGAGAGGGAGAGGGGGGAGAGATAGCAAGAGGAAGAGAGAGAAAGAGAGAGAAAGAAAGGGGGAGAGAAAGAGAGAGGGAGGGAGAGAAAGGAGATAAAGGAAGAGGAGAGAGAGAAAGGAAGAGAAAGAAAGAGGGATAGAAAGAGAGAGTGAGAGATGCTCAGTGAGCCTTTCTTTGAAGTTGCCTTTCTTTCTTTCTTTCTTTCTTTCTTTCTCTCTTTCTTTCTTTTTCTCTCTTGCTCTCTTGCTCTTTCATTCTTTTTTCTTTCTCTTGCTTTCTTTCTTTCTCTTGCTTTCTCTCCTTCCTTCCCTCCTTCCATTTCTTTCATTCCCCCTCTCTATTTTTATTTCTCTTTCATTTTCTTTCTTTCTCTTTCTTGCTTTCTTTCTTGCTCTTTTTCTTTCTCTCTTTTACCTTCCCTTCCTCTATTTCTTCTTTTCTTTCTCCTTCCTACCTTCTTCCCTCCCTCCCTCCCTCCCTTCAGTCCTTCCTCTCTTCCTCTCCCCTTTCATAAGTTTCCTTGCTTCCTTCCTCTGTTCCTGTCCCTTCCCCCTTTCTTTCTTTCTTTCTTTCTTTCCTTCCTTCCTTCCTTTCCTCCCTCCATTTCTTGCTTTCCTTTTCCTTCCTCCCTTCTTTCCTCCCTCACTCCTTTCTTTCACTCCTTCCTCTCTTCCTCTCCCCTTTTTGGCTCAAAATATTTTTTTTCTATTTTCCTCCTCTAAAATCTAGGTGCGTCTTATCAGCAGGTGCGTCTTATAGAGCGAAAAATACGGTATTTGTAACACAGTGAACCAATCTGGACACCAAACCAGGGAGCCCAACAGCCTAAATCTCTAAAGATCCAACACAACACAAATAGTTGACCATATTTCTAAAATCCAGTGGCCTATTTGACCTTGAGAGGCTGCTATTGCCCAATTGAGAATTCACAATAGAGAACAGCTGCCTCCTGGATCCTTTTTGGTTCAATGCACACAGGGTAGGACCCTGAAACAACAAACTCTGAAAAACGGAGCAAAGTGAAGAGTTTGTGTTCAAAGGGAGCCTCAAATGGTTAATAACATCAACCCTTTGAACTGCATCCAGAAACTGACTAACAACCAATGAAGATTATAGATGGGGATATTGAAGTAGTCAAGCTTTTCCGCTTTAAATATACACATTATAGTGCTTGTTCAATGAAGTAATCTATTTGCTGGAGATCAGCAATCTTGGAGAAGAAGAATCAAAAAGAGAGATAAGGAAGAGATCTGGAAGAGATTCTTCCTTGTGGACAGTAGCTTGTGAGATACTAGACTACTGGCAGAACTGATGTCCTGTCTGAAGCACTGCTTATCGTTGGCTGAAGTTCTGATCATAGTCATCCTGCAGAGCTCCCACCATATCTCAAAAGGTTTTGGTGAAAGGTTGTTAATCCAGTAGGTTTTCTAAGGGGCAATGCTCCCACATCTTGAGCATCTCAAAGATAGTGACATGTCTCCATGTGCTTTATTTTTAGATGCAGCCTTCTCCATCTGGGGAGTTGGACACATCCTGATTGTCTTCATGAACACTGTTGGCTTTGGTTCATCATTCCAAAGTCTATTGATGTAGCCTCACAGCCTGTGACACACTTTTCCTGCATATACAAATATCGTTCACTGAAGCAGAACTGACTTCTTTCTACTGGTCCAATTGATTTCCCACCACACTCCCCTTTATTGGGTACAGAGTTCCTGTACACACATTTGTTTATAAGAACTCTGTCCACTTGTGGTCTTACCAACTGTTTTCTGTCTAAGGAACAGTAACAATAACAACAAAGTTGGAAGGGAGGTCTTCTAGTGGAGGTCTTCTAGTCCAACCCCCTGCTTAAGCAGGAAACCCTACACTACTTCAGACAGATGGTTATCCAACATCTTAAAAATTTCCAGTGTTGGAGCATTCACAACTTCTGGAGGCAAGCTATTCTACTGATTAATTGTTCTAATTGTCAGGAAATATCTCCTTAGTTCTAAGTTACTTCTCTCCTTGTTCAGCTTCCACCCATTGCTTCTTGTTCTACTCTCAGGTGCTTTGGAGAATAGGTTGACTCCTTCTTCTTTGTGGCAACCCCTGAGATATTGGAACACTGCTTTCATGTCTCCCCTGGTCCTTCTTTTCATAACTGGCTATGGCCAGTTCCTGCAACCTTTCTTCCAGTCCTCTAATCATGTTTGTCACTCGTCTCTGCACTCTTTTAGAGTCTCAACATCCTTTTTGCATTGTGGTGACCAAAACTGAATGCAGTATTCCAGGTATGGCCTTACCAAGGTAAAGTGGTATTAACACTTCATTTGATCTTGATTGTATCCTTCTGTTAATGCAGCCTAGATTTATGTTGGCATTTTTGACAGCTGCTGGAATCAGTCTGGGGCACTTGTTGACTGGCAGTTTGAAATCTAGGTGTGCAAAACAATAATCACATTCCATACATTATATAACTGCCCCAGGCTATTGGCTGCTACCGGTATAATCCTCATTCTATATTGGATTCCAATTAATGTGGCAGTTTCCTGCCTTGTCAATCTGACTACGCATAGGAATTTGTACCTGTGATTCTTCTGGAGTACTTTCGCCATTTCTTCTAAAGTTTTTCTTTATTCTTTTCACTCAGAAGATGACATGCTGGGCTCTTTCATTTGCTCTCTCTTATCAAGGCCTTAGGAGTGGATCCCCTTAGTTGAATCTCTTTGAATGCCTGCAGCGTTCCCCTTCTGGCTCTGACTGCCCATCTAACTTCAGGCACAGATCAAAAGCTCTTTCGATCCCTATGCTCTTGGTTCCTTTGTTGCTCATCTGGGTATGTGGAACAAGATCTGACACTTCAAAGTTATTTGGCTCCCCCCCCCTCTCTTATCAAAATAAGTAATGCTGCATATTTGAATAATTTGGATGGCGATACCAACAATTCTTGCATGCAGCAGATATCCAACCAGCACTCCACCTTCACATCTGCAATTCAGTTTGATTCTCTTATTTTTTTAGGACACGAACAAAACCTTAGAACCAAATATTCTCGTGTATTGTAATCTAAAGCTGGGCTTTCTTCCATGCCATAGTTTATATGACAGTCCCTCCGCACGTTCATTTGGAATCTGTTTTGCACCTAGATAGCTATATTGATTGTGTCTTCTTGTCCTCATGATCAAGCTGTATTGAAGGCTTCAAAAACATGCCTTTGCTGGCGGGCCTGGGACCATTCAGCATGAACACTCCACCCCGGCTGACAGTATGTTATTGGTACTGAATGAAATTACGGATGAATGGCTTTTTTAAATGTTGGGGTTTTTAAGATTTTGTATTTGTTTTATCTTATATGCCGCCCTGAGTCTGATGGAGAAGGTCAGCTTATAAATGCGAATAAATAAAATTTGAATAAATAAATCAACCTAAAGCTAAGGAGAAAGTTCCTGAGAGTGAGAACAATTAACCAGTGGAATGTCTTGTCTTAAGAAGTTGTGGGTGCACCATCCCTGGAGAGATTGGACAGCCACTTGTCCAAAATGGGTATAATTCTCATTCAGATGGACGCTCACAGGAGAATGGTGCAATAGCAGATGTCAGATTAGGAAAGAGGGAAGCCTTTAAAGACCCAGGAGTTATTGGGAAGAGAAAGCTTACGCGTGAAGGTGATGGTTGGCAGATGAAATGGCTAAAATGGATTTAGACAGCTCTAGTAGTGATTGAAGGTGCACTGATGGAGATAAACTAATGAGTTTTAATCCAGGAGATATACAGTCGACAGAACTGAATGAAACAATATTTGACAGGTGAATATACATGAGGGTCGCCCAGAAAGTAATGCACCACATTTTTTTTCCAGCCTGCAGTAATGGTACAAATGTGAAACTTTAGATATACATTATTTGAATTGCCAGGAGTGCATGTGTAAATTTTGTGTTTCTTCAAACAGATAGCATAGCTGCAGCAGTGTTTCAAAATGGCATCTGTAAGTGATATTACGTTACAAGCAGTGTGTCATCATTGAATTTCTCACTGCAGAGAAAGAAACTGTTGGGAACATTCACAAAGGTTTGTGTACAGTTTATGGAGAATCTGCAGTCAACAGAAGTACAGTTAGTAGCTGGGCACAGAGGGTGGAGCCATTAGAAGACAGTGCACAGTGCACAGCCATTAGAAGACAGTGCACAGTGCAGAAATGGCTTTGTGACCAGAACAAGGAGTGATACCGACAGGGCATACACACCCTTGTGTCTTGCTGGAGGAAGGCCATAGAACAAGACGGAGATTACATGGAAAAATAGGGAGTGTAGAAGAAAACATCATTCTTTCTTGTGTGTAAGTTTCATTGTGTTCAATAAATAATTGTTGAGGAAAAAAATGTGGTGCATTACTTTCTGGGCAGCCCTTGTACAACATATTTCCATATTACAGTGTTCCCTCGCTGTGGGGGATGCGTTCTGAGACCGCCCGCGAAAGTTGAATTTCCATGAAGTAGAGATGCAGAAGTAAATACACTATTTTTGGCTATGAACAGTATCACAAGCCTTCCCTTAACACTTTAAACCCCTAAATTGCAATTTTCCATTCCCTTAGCAACCATTCAGATTATTACTCACCATGTTTATTTATTAAAGTTTATTTAAAAAAATATTTATTAAAGGAAGACGAAAGTTTGGCAATGACATATGACATCATGAGGTGGGAAAAACCCTGGTATAGGGAAAAAACCAGCAAAGTAATTTTTTAATTAATATTTTTGAAAAACCGTGGTATAGACTTTCCATGAAGTTCGAACCCGCGAAAATCGAGGGAACACTGTATTCTGATTCATTCCTGAATACTGACCTGCAACAGGAGGGCTGACCAGGTAAGGGACTGCATGAAGGAAGTAAATCATTCCAAGGGCGGAGGATAAGGAAGCGGTCCCCACAACATCTGCTGTCACCACAGGAATTAGAGTGATATAGGCTCCATCAAAATAGCCAAAGGTGAAAGAGAAAGGCAGCAGGAGTGGAAAGCTTTGGAGAACCGGAAGGAAGAGGCAACAGAGACCATCCATTGCCACTGCAAATAGGTAGCAAACGTAACGGTACTTCTTCAAACACCTGAGAGGGTGAAAAGAAACCAAGGAGTTAGTTGTGATGAGATCCTCGTTCTCCAGGGGGAGGGGGGGTAGAGTCTTTGTTGGTCTTGTGGTTCCACCTTTTATTCTTTTTTCCTAGATTTGGCCTACAAAGATTTTCTTTTGTTTCTTCTGATGGGCTAGCTATCATTTCATCTGAATAAAAAGCAACAGCTGATTTTCAGGTTATACACTAAAACTAATTTGCAGGTGTCTTTTTTCTTTCTTTTTACAACTCTGTGATCGCTTTTATTGGAGTGGAGTGGGGGTAGCTGGATGGAACTGAGCGTTTACTGGCCGGACTTCCTTCCTAACACCTATGCGGAGTTTGCAACAGATAGTTTTTCTTTGTTCCCTGATAATTTAATTTAATTGATTTAAATGCTGCCCAATCCTGTAGAACTTACAACAATACAAAACAATACAATAATAAAAAGAAGTCAAATATTAATAATAATTATAAAACTCCATTATAAACCCATACTAAAATGACCCCCCCATAAAATCCCTAAATCCAGTCTAACACCAACATACAGTACATATCAATCGAACATAATTCGGCCGTGCCTGATGTTAAGATTTACGGCCCCCAGAGAAACATCTGTCACTGCCTAGGATTGAACTCTCAACCTTCTGAGTGAGAGGTAAGCATCTTCACTCATCATGCCACTTACTAAATTGTAATGTCTATTTTTAGAAATTAAACACATTTGCTTTTTCCCTTTCTGGGATAAAATAACATCAAAATTATAACTGATTTGGAGAGAAAAAAATCACTCTGGTAGCTCGTGTAAAAGCTGCCATTCTTCCAGAAAAAAATCATGGAAAAATTCTGTCCCTTTCCTGTCCTGCCTACTTTCCTCCCTAGCCGCTGCTAGTGGTGGGCTCCTGCCGATATGGCTAACTGCACGCAGCTCCACGGCTCTGGCGCACAAATGCGGGATTGAGCGCAATTTTGCTTCCCACGCCTGTGCAGGAAGCAAAATCTCGCACAGGGATGCACGTGCGCGTGCATTTCGGCGAGATTTTTTGCTTCCCTCGTCTTTGAAATGCATGTACCTGTGCGAGATTTTGTTTCCCACACGGGTGTGAGAAGCAAAATTGTGCTCGATCCCGCATTCACATGCCAGAGCTGCAAAGCTGCAGAGCTGCACGCAATTAGCCGTACTGGCAGGAGCTTACCACCATTCACAGATCATTCAAGCCCTTAGGAGAAGGTGGCAAACATTTACATTAGAATAAGGGAACAGTTGAGGATGACTATAGATTGGGTCCACAATGGTCTGAGAATAATACTCAGCTGCACGAGTGGTCATGGGCCTTCCCAGATATACACATGTTTCTCCAGCACTCCGCGGACTGCACTGGTTGCCGATTGGTTTCCGGACACAATTCAAAGTGTTGATCATGACCTATAAAGCCCTATATGACATCGGACCAGATTACGTGCCGGACTGCCTTCTGTTGCATGTGTCCCGGTGACCGGTCAAGTCCCACAGAGCCGGCCTTCTCCATTGCCAACTAGACAATGTCACTTGGTGGGGCCTAGGGGACGAGCCTTCTCTGTGGGGGCTCCAGCCCTCTGAAATCAGCTCCCCCCAGAGATCCATACTGCCCCCACCCTCCTCGCCTTCCACAAGAGTCTCAAGACTCATCTATGCTACCAGGCTTGGGTCCATTATATCCTAACCCCTGGCCAAACAACGGTGGAAGTGATGTGCCGGTGCCTGGAGGCTGTTGGGGCCTGGATGGGTGTCAACAGACTCAGGCTCAACCCGGATAAGACGGAGTGGCTGTGGGTTTTGCCTCCCAAGGACAATCCCATCTGTCCGTCCATTACCCTGGGGGGGGAATTACTGACCCCCTCGGAGAGGGTCCACAACTTGGGCGTCCTCCTCGATCCACAGCTCACATTAGAAAACCATCTCTCAGCTGTGGCGAGGGGGGCATTTGTCCAGGTTCGCCTGGTGCACCAGTTGCGGCCCTATCTGGACTGGGACTCATTGCTCACAGTCACTCATGCCCTCATCACCTCGAGGTTCGACTACTGTAATGCTCTCTACATGGGGCTACCTTTGAAAAGTGTTAGGAAACTTCAGATCGTGCAGAATGCAGCTGCGAGAGCAGTCATGGGCTTACCTAGGTATGCCCATGTTTCACCATCACTCCGCAGTCTGCATTGGCTGCCGATCAATTTCCGGTCACAATTCAAAGTGTTGGTTATGACCTTTAAAGCCCTTCATGGCATCGGACCAGAATATCTCCGAGACCGCCTCCTGCCGCCTTCTCCGGGTCCCGTCAACTAAACAATGTCGGTTGGCGGGCCCCAGGGGAAGAGCCTTCTCTGTGGCGGCACCGGCTCTCTGGAACCAACTCCCCCCGGAGATTAGAACTGCCCCTACTCTTCCTGCCTTCCGTAAACTCCTTAAAACCCACCTTTGCCGTCAGGCTTGGGGAAATTAAACATCTCCCCCTGGGCACGTTTAATTTATACATGGTATGCTTGTGTGTGTGTTTGTTAGTATATGGGGTTTTTTAAATCTTTAAATATTTTAATTAATTGGATTATTTATGATTTGTTTCACTTGTTGTGAGCCGCCCCGAGTCTTCGGAGAGGGGCGGCATACAAATCCAAATAATAAATAAATAAATGTATGTTTGCTCTGTAAATGGTAGTGTATAATTTTAATATTATTGGGGTTTTAGATTAACTGTTTTAAAATTAATTGGATTATGATGTTGTATTGTTTTTATATGTTGTAAGCTGCCCCGAGTCCTCAGAGAGGGGTGGCATAGAAGTCCGATAGATAGATAGATAGATAGATAGATAGATAGATGGATGGATGGATGGATGGATGGATGGATGGATGGATGGATGGATGGATGGATGGATGGATGGATGGATGGATGGATCGATGGACAGATAGAGAGATAGATACAAACAAAGGCTGAATCACAAACAGCTCCTGGCCCGCAAGACGAGCACCCAAATGCTTATTGCCTTGAATCATCTCCTTCTTCAGCACAGCCCTTACCTTTGATCCGTGAGCCATCCAAAAGTAATATTGCCAATGATGTCAATGACTCCAAGAACAGACATGAGAAAGGCCGCCTGTTGGTGGCTGACACCAACACTCAATGAGTAAGGCACCAGGTAAACGAAGAGTGGACTGCAGCCATAAGCCATGAATATGATGGACACTGAAAGCACCACAAAGTCTGGGGTCAATACAAAGCTGTACTCCTCCTGCGAACAGCAGCACACCCACTTGTGAGACCATAGCTTGATCATAGGAGAACAGAAAGACCACTGTTTGAAGTCGGGCTTTGACGCTTCCAGCTCAAGCTCAGAGAATTCCAGCATGTTCTTGTGGTCCTCTTTCCCTGCAATTGGCCTCATTAAGGCACCACAGACACAAAGGTTCAAAACAAAACCGCCCAGGATGAGCAAGGCGCCACGCCAGGAAAAAAGCTCAATCAAAAGCTGGACCACAGGAGCCAGGATGAAGGTCCCAATGCCGCAACCTGACATGGCGATTCCATAGGCCAGGGCTTTCCTCTTGTGGAAATAGTTGCCCACCATTGCTACAGCTGGAGTATATGAAAGAGCAAACCCCAATCCTGGAAAGAGAGAATGACACACACGAACACACACACACACACACACACACACACCAAGCATATGATAAATTAACTGCAGCAATCAAGAGAGAATGAGTAGTGAAACACTGTATTTGTTTTTCCAAATATTTCCTTCCTATTTTGTATTAATCTGCCTTTCAAATATCTTCATGATACCTGAATTGAAATAGAAGAATGATCTAGTATTTTTGCCAATCTTAAGAACCAGCAAGAAGGCAATATGTGTCCTCTTGGTTTTCTGTAAGGTAAAGTTTCCCCTCGCACGTACATGCCAGCCCTTTCCGGCTCTAAGGGCGGTGCTCATCTCCGTTCCTAAGCCAAAGAGCCAGCGCTGTCTGATGATAGTTCTATGGTCATGTGATCGCCATGACTAAGTGCCGAAGGCACACAGTATGTTGTTACCTTCTCAAGGTGGTCCCTATTTTTCTGTTTGCATTTTTACATGCTTTCGAACTGCTAGGTTGGCAGAAGCTGGACAAGTAAGGGGAACTCACTCCATGACACAGCACTAGGGATTCAAACACTGAACTGCCGACCTTACTGATCGACTGGTTTTCTGTACCTAAGGCTAAAAGTCCAACTTATATATCATAGTCAAAACCTACTGTTCCTTCTATCTTTCTATTAATCTGTTTATCTAAGATACTAATCATTAATATATCTAAAGCTTTGGGTTCCATAGATATTTCATTTCTCATAACAAATCCCATTAGGAAATCCTCTATAGCAAGGACCCCCGGTTTGCGGCCTACTACTCGGCTGTGACCTATACATGTGTGGGGAGCTGGTGCATGTGTACATGTGTGTAGCTTAACTTGCAGAAATTGAGCTGCATGTACATGTGTATACAACTCACCCTGCCACTCACCCGGACTGGTTCCCCTTCCTCTCCAGCTGAGCTGGCAAACCACAAAGATTGGGAACTGCTCAGATTGAAATGCTCCTGGTTTGTTCATGCCTGTCAGTCAATGAAGAGCCAGTCACAAAGGGAGTGTGAGGCTCTGCCCACCCACCCAGATTCCACCATTTGGGTCCTTTTTACCCTCTGTTCATGCACAGAACACTTTGTGCATGCACAGAGAGTAAAAGAACCCAAATGGTGGCGTCCAGGCAGATGGGTGGAGCCTCGTGCTCCCTTCGCAACCAGCTCTCTGAAGACTGACAGGAACGAGAAAGCCGGGAGCATTTCACCCCTGGAACTGCTGGTCTATGGATATATTGTATAATGTCATCAATAAAGAGAACAGATGCATTTACAGACAATGCTTCCAACCAAGACTGATGAAGAAGTGTTGGCCCAACACATTAAATATCCATCATAACACAGGATTTTTGTTCCTTGTATAAACAGGTTCTTGGCAGTATTTCAGTGCAATATTTCTGCAAAATTGTTATTAAATAGCAGGGGTCTAAGCAGTAAGCTCACATCACTAACAAGGCTTTAATAAGTCAGCAATTTTAGCATAAACATTTCTACGTCTCATTTTGAACTGGGAGAAAACAATGGGATGCTTTAGTTTTGTTCTGTTTTTAAAAAGAAGGACTCAAGTGACTGACAATACAGTCAGCCAAAAGTAAATATAGCAAATTAACCATTAAATGTTAAACCTTCACATAACAGCAAACCTAAATTTTGAATTCCAAAATTAAGATTTCATCACCACATAAATGTGAGTATTATTTTCCAGATCTAATTTTACTTTTGTTTCAATTTTCTTTATATTCTTTTGCTGGTATCTATAAAATCTTTTCTCCCTCTAAATTCTTTCTTGGATGTCAAGTCAAATACAGTGATACCTCATCTTACGAACTTAATTGGTTCCGGGACGAGGTTTGTAAGGTGAAAGGTTTGTAAGACGAAACAATGTTTCCCATAGGAATCAATGGAAAAGCAATTAATGCCCAAAACTCACCCCTTTTGCCAGCCGAAGCGCCCGTTTTTGCGCTGCTGGAATTCCCCTGAGGCTCTCCTCCATGGAAAAACCCACCTCCAGACTTCCGTGTTTTTGTGATGCTGCAAGGGAATCCCAGCAGTGCAAAAACGGGTGCTTCGCTGGCAACGGAAGTCCGTAGGTGGGTTTCCCAGCAAGGGGAGCCTCGGCAAAATTGCAGCATCGCAAAAACACGGAAGTCCTCGAAACCCCACCTCCGGACTTCCGTGTTTTTGTGATGCTGCAATTTTGCCGAGGCTCCCCTCGCTGGGAAACCCCACCTCCGAACTTCTGTTGCCAGCAAAGCGCCCGATTTTGCGATGCTGGGATTCCCCTGCAGCATCACAAAAACACGGAAGTCCGGAGGTGGGGTTTCCCATGGAGGGGAGCCTCAGGGGAATCCCAGCAGTGCAAAAACGGGTGCTTCACCGGCAACAGAAGTCTGGAGGTGGGGCATCCCAGTGGCAGTGGCTTGGGTTTGTAAGGTGAAAATAGTTTGGAAGAAGAGGCAAAAAAATCTTAAACCCTGGGTTTGTATCTCAAAAAGTTTGTATGACGAGGGGTTTGTAAGATGAGGTATCACTGTACTTTTATTTTGGCAATCAACCAACAAATAAAGCTTTGAATAGTGAAATAGACCGTTGAACTTACCTGAACGGTCTTCTCGATGTACTGCAAGGAGAGTCCAAGATGGGTTATACTTCAGTCTGATTGGTAGGGACTGAGTTTTAATTTAAATAATTACCAGGCAGGCACCGCCTCCCTCCCCTTAGCCCTCCAGTCTAAATTAAGGCGAAGGAGCAGTAAAGCAAAAACCCATTTATTAAACAATTGAACGTGCAAACATCAAACTGTAATCATATAACTCAAACCCCCCACAGCAACCCTGGTCCAGAGTCGGGAGGGTTTATACTCTCCTTACAGTGCATCGAGAAGACCGTTCAGGTAAGTTCAACGGTCTTTCTCCAATGCACTTGCAAGGAGAGTCCAAGATGGGATATGCCCAAGTTGTAATCACAGGGAGGGACAAGACTGGACCAGGGGTTCCACATATGAACAAACCCCCTGCAGCACCCTCCTCCCAAACGCTGCTTCCTCTGAAGCAAAGAAGTCAATCCTATAGTGTTTGATAAACGTTGATGGAGCTGCCCATGTGGCTGCTCTACATATGTCCTCTAAAGAGGCCTGGGTTCTCCAGGCCGATGAAGCTGCCGCACTTCGAGTGGAATGTCCCGTTATCCCCGGTGGAATTGGGGATCCTTTTATCCTGTACGCCTCTGAAATACATTCCCTCAACCAACGGCTGATAGTTTGAGAGGAGACCTTGTTGCCCATAGTCCTAGTGGCAAAAGACACGAACAGGGCTTCTGACATCCTCACAGTTTGAGTCCTTCTAACGTAAATTTTTAAGGCTCTTCTCACGTCCAACTTATGCCATCTTAATTCAGATGGATGAGTCCCACGCGCACAAAAGTCTGGAAGTATGATGTCCTGAGTCCTGTGAAAGGACGTGTTTACCTTGGGGATAAAGGCCGGATCTAATCTAAGGACTACTCTGTTTGAGTCAAAACGACAAAGGTCTGGTCTTGTTGACAAAGCGGCTATTTCAGAAACTCTCCTGGCTGAAGTGATTGCAACCAGGAAAGTGGTCTTTAGGGTCAGTAGCCGTAACGAGATCTGACGTATGGGTTCAAAGGGAGGACCTGTTAGTGCGTGCAACACCAAGGGAAGGTCCCAAGAAGGAAAACGATGAATCACTGGTGGTTTGAGATTGGTCGCTCCCTTCAGGAAATCCCTGATCCACGAATGTCTGGTAAGGGAACGGTAACTGTCTGGCGAAATAATGGTGGCCAGAGCGGCAACATGACGGCGTAAGGTATTAGGGGCAAGGCCCTTTTCTAGTCCAGCCTGTAGAAAGGTTAAGACCACATGCGGTGACGCCGTCTGTGGATCTATCTCCCTTTGCTCACAGAATTTGTGGAAAGTAGCCCAAGTTGCCTGGTAGATTCTCCTTGTAGATGGTCTACGTGCAGCTAGCATGGTGTCGATGACCGTGTCCAGTAAGGCCTGTCCTTTTAAATATTCCCGCTCAAGCGCCACACGGTTAGATGCCACCACTGTGGTTCCGGGTGGGAGAAGGACCCCTGTGTTAGAGAGAGACGTTGGTCCGGTATTCTCCAACTGGGTGACCTCGAGAGCTGCACTAGGTCTGCGAACCAGATGCGCCGAGGCCAAAACGGAGCTATCAGTATCACCTCTGCTCTCTCCTCCAGGATCTTCCGAATCACCCTGGGAAGGATGGACAGAGGGGGAAAGGCATAAAGAAGGCCCTGAGGCCAACGAAGAGTCAGGGCATCCACTCCTTCTGCGCCCGGGGTTGGGAAGCAAGCGAAGAAACGAGGAAGTTGGGTGTTTAGGTTGGTTGCAAACAAGTCCATCACCGGTTCCCCAAATCTCCTCACCGCCTCCTGAAAAATCTCGGGGTCCAATCGCCATTCGCCTGGGTCGAGTGTCTGGCGGCTGAGCCAGTCCGCCCACACATTCTCCACTCCCGAGATATGTTCTGCTGAGAGTGAGGCCAGGTTCGTCTCTGCCCATCTGAGGAGTGATGTCAATTCCTTCATTAATCTCCTTGACCGTGTCCCCCCCTGTCTGTTGATGTGGGAACGTGTGGAGACGTTGTTGGTCAAGATGCGTACATGATGACCCCGCACTAGATGGGCAAGGCTGTGGAGGGCTAATGAGACAGCCTTTAACTCTAAGAAATTTATATTGATCTCTTGCAGGTCCTGAGGGTCCCAGAGTCCTTGAACCATGTGCGAAGAGAGGTGTGCTCCCCACCCTATCAAACTGGCATCCGTTGTTATTGTAACAAGCTCCTTGTCCAGAAATAAGGAGCCCTTAGTCAGTGAAGGGGACTTCCACCATTGTAGGGAGTTGCGTACCCTGGAACTGAGGGGGACTCTCCTGAGAGAGTGACTGGTCTTTTGTCTCTGATATGGGAGCAGGAACCATTGGAGTGGGCGTAGATGGTGTCTCGCCCAAGGTACTATATCTATACAAGAGACTAAAGTTCCTAGGATCTTCGAGAGAAGGGCGAGAGTGGGGTATTGCTGAGGCCCCAGTTCTCTTAACAGAGTCCTGATTGTTCTTTGTCTTTCCTGGGACAGAAAGACCATCCCCAGGTTGGAGTCTATAGTGGTGCCCAGGTGGGCAAGACGATGTGTGGGTGTTAGGTGACTCTTTGACCAGTTGACTGTAAAGCCATGGTCCTGTAGTGTCTGGATTGTCAGTTGTGAGTCTCTGTGGGCTTGTTCTCTGGTCTTTGACAGAATGACGATATCATCGAGGTACGCCATCATGCGTACCGACTGGCGTCTGAGACTGGCCGTGAGGACGTCCAGTAATTTTGTAAAGGTCCTGGGGGCGGAGGATAGTCCAAAAGGCATTGCCCTGTATTGGAAATGTCTGCCGCCTAGGTAGAATCTCAGGAATTGTCTGTGGTGTGGAAAGATGGGCACGTGTAAGTAGGCTTCCTTCAGGTCTATAGACGTCATAAAGTCGTTTTGTCTTATGGAGGCCAGGATGGTTTTTAGAGAGTGCATCTTGAATCTCCTGTATTTCACATAGAGATTCAACTGTCGAAGATTGAGGATCATTCGCACTCCGCCTGAGGATTTTGGCACGAGAAAGATTGCTGAGTAAAAGCCTTTGCCCTGATGGGTCACAGGCACCTCCTCTATGGCCCCTATCTCTATGAGGTGAGACACCTCTTGGTATAGAAGTTTCCTCTTCTGAGAGTCTGATGGGATACGACAGGCTAGGAAACGCTGGGGGGGGGGTCGAATGAACTCGATCCTTAGACCCTGGGAAACCGTAGACGTCGCCCATGCGTCCGAGGCTGTGGTCTCCCAGATGTCGGGAAAAAACCGCAGCCTGCCGCCTAAAGGGGCGACTCTCTGAAAGTCACTTATTTTTCCTAAAGCCTCTGTTGCCTCCTCTGAAGGGGCGGCGACCCTGGTATGATCTACCTCGATCCGTCTGATAGGTCCTGTCCGATCTAAAGGCTCCCTGGTTGAAGGAGCCCTGGAAGTACGGCCTCGTCGTCTGGGAGTTGGTCGAGGAGGGCTCTGCTCGAAAGGGCTGACGTCGTTGATAGGGAGTGGAACGCCTATCCTGTCGTCTGTTAGCCCTGGGCATCACCTTCTTCTTGTCCTTGTCCTCGATCAGGACATCATCAAGGACCTCCCCGAACAGTTTCTTTCCCTTGAACGATGAGGAAGCAAGACTCCATTTGGATTTGACATCCGCCTGCCAGTTGCGGAGCCAAATGAGCCTGCGCGAAGCCACGGAGGAGGCCATTGCTCGTGAGGCGAACTTGGCAGCGTTGACGGTGGCATCCGCCGAAAACTCGGTGGCCGCCAACAGTTTATTGAGGTCCTGCCGAAGTCTGCCGTCCTCTGGGTCAGCTCTATCCTGGATTTCCTTAATCCAGAGGATCATGGCCTTATTGAAAAACGAGGCCGCCGAGGCGGCTCGTACGGCCCATGCTGCCATCTGGTGGGTCCTGCGAGCCACGTTCTCCGCCCGCTTGTCCTCAGCCTTCAGGCCTTCCTGCGACTCAGAAGGCACTAGAGCATTAGATACCAGGCTCATTACGGGCTTGTCCACGACTGGGAATTCCAGCAACTCCTCCATCTGTTGGTCGAAGGTGTAGAATCTGCGATCAAGATTGGAGGGTCCCTGGGCGGCTGCTGGGTTTTCCCACGGGCGCTGGATGGTCTCCAGGAACAGGTGGGAAGAAGGAATGTTCACTGTTTCCTGTTTAGGGAAGACAAACAATCCCCCTGCTGGCTGAGATGTCTCCGGCGATACCGCCTGGCCGCTCTCACCAGCCTGATCGATAGTCAGTTTTGCCTTATTCAGGAGCACCTTGAAGAGGGAGGACTTGAACAGGCCGGTGTAGGTAGGTTGTTCTGGTGGTTGGTCATCTCCAGACAAGTCATCCTCAGCTGCGCTGAAGTCATCTCGGTAGGCATCTTCCTCCTCCATGGATTCCATTAAGGACTGCGTGGCAGGGGCCGACCAGGGGTCTCTAGACCTCATTGGAGGGAGACCCACTGGAGCTTGTTGGTGTTGTTGTGCCCCCGAGACCAGGCCCTGATTATAAGTGTTAGTTATCAGCTCTTGCAGGGCCTGGGGCATGCTCTGCCAAGCATCATGGGTGCTGCGGAGGCCTGCCGCCGTAGGGGTGAAGGTGGCCGTCTGGGCGTGTTGTGAGGCTTGTGAAGGGGGGTAATTGGAAGACCACCCCGCAGCTTGTCTCCCCAGGCCATATGGTGCGGTCCTGGGTGGTAGCCAGGCCTGGCTCCCTCTCTCTGGGGACCAATCTCTCTCTGAGACTGAGGTTGATACCCCTGGGTAGAACATGGGGGGGGAGATGGAGGGATTGGCAGGTGACTGCTGAGTGAGAGGTATAGCCGGCCCTGCTGCCCTCTGTGAAGCCTCCAACTGTTTCTCAAGAGCTCTGATGCGCTTCTCTGCATCCTTTAGTGAAGAGCTCTGCCCAGATTTTGATTTTGGCTTTGAGGCTTTTTCCTTTGGAGTACTGGGCTTGGAAGGGGTGGTCTCCTCCCCAACCGGTGCTATTTGGTCGGCCATGCCCCAAAGGAACACTCACGATTTTTCGATTTAGAGCTGAAACCGTTGCGTTGTTCCTCGGGGCCTCGTGCGATTGCAGTTCCCCAAAAACGAAACCGAAAGGCCAGGAGTCTTCCCCTCTGCGCCTGCGCGCTCTCTCTGCCGGTTTCAGCAAGGCTTGTGGCCGAGCACAGTTCCGAGCCGGCGACCTTACCAACATGGCCGCCGGCTGGCTTCCATGGCAACCGGGGCAGCTTGGGCGGGAATCGGCAGCCTGGAGGCACTAGACCCTCCCAAGATGGCCACCGTTCATTGCCGCGTCAGTGCCACCAAGATGGCCGCGGGTCATCACCATGGTAACAGCTCGCAACATTTTTAGCGGGCGGGAAGCCGACGATTCCCGCCCTCTCGATCGCCCAGTAAAATTGCAATTCTTCTCCGGAGCCGATCCGCTGCTGTTTGGGGCGAGCCGGGGATGCCTCCGGCACGGATCGGCTCTCGCCTGCCTTTGTTGGGGGGGGGGCGACAGCCTCCCTCGCGACCACTGGTGCAAGGAGCCACCCTTCGGCCCGTGGTGTATTCGCCAGGGGGAGGACGGACTCCCCGAAGCGTCAACCACCTCCTCGTCCTCCGGGCGCCACCTCGGAGGTAGGCTACCCGGGCGCTCACTCCCGAACCCACAGGGGTAGCTTTGCTGAGTCCTCGCTGTGCTGTGTGGGTTCTGGCTAGGGAGGAGCTGCAGGCAACTGGGTTAAACCCACGGGAGGTTTTGAACCCAGGCCCGCCCAAGGCAAGATTCCCCCTCTGCACCTAAAAGAAAAGGAAAAAGGGAAAATGTTAGTGTAATACAAAAATATTAAGAACACAATAATTTACAAGAGAAGCAACTCAGGAGTCCCTTTACTGCGACTGAGTTTTTTAGACTGGAGGGCTAAGGGGAGGGAGGCGGTGCCTGCCTGGTAATTATTTAAATTAAAACTCAGTCCCTACCAATCAGACTGAAGTATAACCCATCTTGGACTCTCCTTGCAAGTGCATTGGAGAATACAACTGTCCCATTTCTTTTTGATCAGTAGGATAAATGATAAAAATGTGATAGTGATATAGCTAGTTTTATAAGTTTAAGATTTTAATATGTAAGATAATTTTCTTGAAGGTAATTTCCACTGAATGGCTTTGTATACACTATCTCTCATACTTAATTCCTAAACTGTAACTGGGAGATTACCAGGGATGAAATGCTACCAGTTCAGCAGAGTTCGGGCATACCATTAGTGGGGCGTGCAGTGGTTCAGAGAACCAGTAGTGACAGTAGCACAAGGCTCCACCCACCCAAGCGGACATTGCCGTTTTCTCTTTTGTTTACCCTCTGCGCTTGCGAAAAAGTGCACACTTCCTAACCAGTAGAGAAGGTAAGTAGATATTACCATTGGAAATTACAGTAATGTAATTCAAATATCTATTTTGGACACCAGGTTCCAGTTCTGTGGGGAGGGGTTTTTCCACGGATCAGAGGGGGCATGGTTTTGCATGCTGTCTGCATCCCACGGATGGGACTTTGCTTGTTTGTATGGCCCAGTTTCTGGCATGTCACAGAACAGTGTCAGTCTATGCACTGGGGATTGGGGACTCCTGATCTAATGTATACAAGCTATTATCCTAAATAAATAAATTCAAGAGCAAATTGCGTTGAACGCAGTTTGATTGCCTCCTAAGTTAATGCACAGGATTACACTCTCATGCATTGTACGTAGACTGCAGATAACAAAACAACAGCTCCCATTAATGTGTGAATAAACAATCATATCAGCACCAGAAATACCTGTAATAATGCCCAAGGAAAGGTAAAGGTGCTCCAAAGTGGTGGCAAAGGAACTCAAGATAAATCCAGCAGATGCAAGGAGTCCTCCAAGCATGATTCCCACTTGACTAGAGACATGATTGCTGATGAAACTCCCAAGAGGAGCTTGAAAGGAAAAGAAATAGCAATAGCATTTAGACCTATATGCCGCTTTGCAGTACTTTATAGCCCTCTCTAAGTGGTTTACAATGTCAGCAACAATCCAGATCCTCATTTTACTGACCTCAGAAAGATAGAAAGCTGAGTCAACCTTGAGCTGGTGAGACTCGAACTGCCAAATTGTAGGCAGCCAGCAGTCAGCAGAAGTAGCCTGCAGTATTGCACTCTAACCACTATGCCACTTTCTTGCCAGAAATGTAAAGCTGTCCCAAAGCTTTATTTACTTTGACTGTCCCCCTTTACCATCTGATGGAATTTTTAAACACATTTTTCTTTGTTCCTCCAAAGGAGAAGGATCTCTTTTTCATAAAATTCAAATGGGCAGAAAAATATAATTGTTACGTTTAATACATTTTTAAAAGAGCATCTTTCACATTTCAAGGAGATTGTAGAATACTGGCAAACAGTAACAGGTTGCTACCAGTACAGGCCACACCATAGCTCTGGTAGCAAAAACGGAGCCGCATGCTCAGTTCCACATCTCCGAAGTGTGCGTCCGAGTGAGATTTTGTTTCTGCACATGCGCAGGAAGCAAAATCTAGCTCAGATGCATGCACGTGCCAGTCACCCAGAGCTGTGCGCAGAGCGCACCGCTAGCAGTAATAAGTAGGAATCCCACCTGCTGGTAGAGCTTTACATGGACAAAATGATCCAGTGAAGCCTAAATGATCAGCAAGGTATAATGGTTGTATGGCTGGAATCTACCTGGGGAGACACAGATTCAGGTCCCCCCCCCCCCGCCAGCCATGAAACTCACTGGGTGACTTTGAACCTATCATACTTCATTCAATGTAGGAATAAAGAAAAAAAGTGTGTGTGGAGAGTTATAGGCAGTGATAGGCTCCTATGGGTACAGTCAGGTATGTAGTGCCGGTAGCAAAATTTCTTTTTTCTCTCTCTCTCTTCTGGGCTCTGGGTATGTTTTTCCTATTGCGGTAAATGAGATTGAATGTGTATAATTTTAGAAGAGCTGTGCGTGCGTGTGTGTACATACACTTTATATAGTAGATAATCAGGGATTGGCTACTGCCCGGTCGGGGGACGGGCGCAGTGGGGTAGAAAAAATGGAGCTCCACCCCAGAGCACTCAATTTGCACTGAAAGATGTTGAAACAAAATGCATAAGCCACGCCCACAGTGTGGTAGTAAAAATTTGGGTCACCCATCACTGGTTATAGGTACACGAAACTGAGTCCCTAGAGGAAAGGTAAGTTCTAACTGTAGTCATTAAAGCAATTATAGGTAGTCCTTGACTTACGACCACAGTTGAAACCAAAATTTCAGTTGCTAAGCAAGACAGTCGTTAAGTGAGTTTTACCTCATTTTATGACCTTCATTGCCACCATTGTAAAGTGAATCACTACAGTTGTTAAGTTAGTAACATGATTGTTAAGTAAATCTGGGTTCCCCATTGACTTTTCCTGTTAGAAGTTCCCAAAAGGAGATCACAAGACCCCTGCAACTGTCGTAAGAAGGAACCAGTTGCCAAGCATCTGAATTTTGCTCACATGATCATGGAGAATCTGCAACGGTCATAAATGTAAAAAATGGTCACAAATCACTTTTTTCAATGCCGTTGTTAATGTTGAATGGTCAATAAACGAATGCATGTAAGTCAAGGAGGTATGTTTTCCTCAGGTCCAAAATAATTCGCTTTTGTTTTAGCCATTTCCATATTTTAGTTGCATTAGGGCTACAGCAATTCTTCAAATTTTCAATTAACAATTCTGGAAATTCTGCCGCACGAATCCCAGCAACCAGTTAGGTCCCACAGAGTTGGCCTTCTCCGGGTCCCGTCGACTAAACAATGCCATCTGGCGGGACCCAGGGGAAGAGCCTTCTCTGTGGCGGCCCTGACTCTCTGGAACCAGCTCCCCCCAGAGATTAGGATTGCCCCCACTCTCCTTGCCTTTCGTAAACCGCTTAAAACCCACCTCTGCCGTCAGGCATGGGGGAATTGAGACATCTCCCCCAGGCCTATATAGAAACATAGAAGCATAGAAGCATAAATATAGTTTATGCATGGTATGTTTGCTTGTATGTATGTCTTGCTTTTAAAATAAGGGGTTTTTAGTTACTTTTAAATATGAGATTTGTGATACATTGTTTCATTATCGTTGTCAGCCGCCCCGAGTCTACGGAGAGAAGCGGCATACAAACAAACAAACAAATAAATAAATAAATAAATTGAAGCATAAAACACTAAGTTAGGAAAGCTGCATTAGATAAAATCAAGAACTGGGTCCATTTGTGTTCTAGTTATTTGAGACTAAGCATAAGGACGTTATACGTAATACAAAACACAGCAGAAATAATATACGTATTGCTGGATGGAGGATTGCATCACCTGCCATGTAATACTATACAGTACATAAATACTTACCACACAGCATAGTAGCACAGTCTACAATGGAATGGATCCAAGCTGTCCGGGCATAATCTTGTGCAAAGTAAGTCTGGAATTCCACAAAAAATATTGAGATACATCTGAGGAAAGTGGGGGGAAAAGAAAACTGATCATTGGATGCTATACCATCAGAGTGAAAAGATTACAGTGTTTCCTCGATTTCCGCGGGAAATGCGTTCCAAGACTGCCCGCGAAAGTCGAATTTCCACGAAGTAGAGATGCGGAAGTAAATACACCATTTTTGGCTATGGACAGTGTCGCAAGCCTTCCCTTAACACTTTAAACCCCTAAATTACCCTTTCCCATTCCCTTAACAACCATTTACTCACCATTATTACTGGTACTCACCATTGAATAAGACACTTAGTGATCCTGATATTTATAAACATAATTATTTATTAACAATAATTTTTTTTTGTTATTTATTTGCAAAAATTATTAGTTTGGCGCTGACGTATGACGTCATCGGGTGGGAAAAACCGTGGTATAGGGAAAAACCCCGCAAAGTATTTTTTAATTAATATTTTTTGAAAAACCGTGGTATAGGCCATCCGCGAAGTTCGAACCCGAGAAAATCGAGGGAACACTGTAGATAGAAATTGACCAAAGACGTATTAATTCTAGAACTGAGCCAAAATCTCTAAAAGGATGTCCATGTTTAAAGACATGGAAATGGTCTATTCAGCATACAAATATCTGCAAATCCAGCCTCCATATCAAGCATCATCCAGGAATAACAGCAGCAATCAAGCTTTCCCTAAATGCAATTATTTTCACACAGCTTGCCTGGCTGGTGCTTCACTCCCCGGCCCGGATTTGATGCAAGGCCGGGCAGACACGGCCCTTCGGCGTAGCCGCCATCTTGAAAAGGCCGAGATCTCGCGAGATTTCACGAGATCTCGGCCAGCTTCTGGAAGCTTCGGCCCAGCCGATGACATCATCTAGGGGCGGAGCCTGTCAGCCCTATAAAAGGGCTGGACAGGCTTCAGGGCCTCCTTTTCGCCCTGGACGACAAAGCGAACACCCAGCTGGGGTTCGCTTTACTGTGGCAGCCATCTTGTGACCAGCCTCGTGGCGTCGGCCATTTTAGGCTGCAACGTTTTGGAGGCCCGGTTTGGTGTCGTGGGGGTGGTGGTGGAAAGCCACGGATCCCTTGGTTAAAGGGGTCTTCTTCCCGGACAGGAGCCTTCCCCTTGGGGGTCTTTATCCCTCCTTTCCCCCTCATTTCGGCTCTTTTTGACCATCGTCCGGGGGGGGGGGGTTGAGGCCTAGTAGGCCAGGTTAGGGCCTGTTATCCACAGGCCCCGGGTTCGAGGGGTGGGCTTCCCCCTTTTTGGGAGAAGGCAGCTTGGCCTTATTAACTCTCCAGGAAGGATTTCCTTTGAGCAATTCCCAAGCACCAAGTTTTTATTTGCTCCCTTCTGAGCCATCCTGTCTCAATGGCTCCCAAAAGGCAGAAGCCTCTACCATCACCTGCAGAGATGGGGGCTCGGCCTAGAAGGGCCTTGAGACCCTCTGTTAGGGCCTGGCTGATTCAAGCAGATGCTCAACCTGGGGTCAGTAGGGCGAGCAGGATGAGGAGTCCTTCTACACCTGATTCTAATATACCTGCTCATTCCTGGTCCAGGATCATCGAGAGGCTGGATGATTTAGATGCACGCTGGAGATCGGTATATGGGCTGGGCGGCACCACTCCTTCAGCTCCAGCAGCACTTGTCGGGCCACCAGGTGACCCAGCAGCCCAGACTGGGCAGATGACAGCAACACCTGGCTCATTAGGAGCTGGGTCCTCTTGGATGGCTTCTACCCCTTTGGGAGCAGGTGAGATTGCACCACACCCAACACTTCAACCGCTCCTCCCTCTGACCGGACAGGCCGTTGTGCCACTGGGTTTTGGGAGTGGGGTCAACTCAGGAGGTAATTCAGCCATCACCTGTAGTCAGGTGTGGGCTTCCCCCACTGCTACTGCAGTGGCACAAGCCCCTTCGATGGCTTTGGTGCCCTCGACGGGGTCAGGGGAAGCAACTGTAGGGGTTCCCATGGTCTTAGACCCTTTGGCTGCTGTTAGAGCAGCTGCCATTCCGTGGGGGTTGCCCTCCACACCTTTGGGTTTTCACCTTCATCCCACTGTCAGGGAAAATATTTGGAAAGGGGAGTATACAGTGATCCCCCGATTATCGCGAGGGTTCCGTTCCAAGACCCCTCGCGATAATCAATTTCTCGCGATGTAGCGGTGCGGAAGTAAAAACACCATCTGCGCATGCGTGCCCCTTTTTCCATGGCCACGCATGCGCAGATGGTGTTTTTACTTCCGCACCTGGGAAGACCCAGCAGCTGAGGAGCCGCCTGCCTGCCCGCTTGTCCGCCGCTTTTCCGCTTGTCCGCCGCTCTGGGAGTTGAAGACCCAGGGAAGGTTCCTTCGGCCGCCCACCAGCTGATCTGCTCGGCAGCACAGTAGCAGCGAGGAGCCGAAGATGGGGTTTCCCCGTTGCCCACGCAAAGGGGAAACCCCATATTCGGCTCCTCGCTGCTACTGCGCTGCCGAGCAGATCAGCTGGTGGGCGGCCGAAGGAACCTTCCCTGGGTGCCACCCGCCGCTCGAGAGCAAGAGGGGGAGAGATAGAGAAAGAGAGAGAAGGAAAGAAAGAGATGAGAGAGGGAGGGAGGAAGAGAGTGTGAGAGAGGAAGAAGCAAGATAAAGAGAGAGAGAAAGAAAGATGAGAAAGGAAGGGAGTGATGTCATCGGGTGGAAAAATCGCGATATAGCGTTTCGCAAAGATCGAGATCGTGAAACTCGGGGGATCACTGTATAGATCTTTTCTCCCTCCTCAACAGAGAAGTTCCTAAAAAGGAGAAGGAGGATGAGGCTAAGGTAGATAAGCCCAAGAAGGTCAGGGTTAGCAGGTGCTTCAGCTCATGGCTATATGCATACCTGACCTATGCTTCAGTGGTGATTCAGAGGGAGCCCGCTCAGGCTGCCTCTATGCTATTGACTTGATTGCCTGTGCTCATTTTGAGTACAAGGGCACGGTGTGGCGCCACTACGATGAAGCCTTTAGGATGAGGGTGGCATTTGAACGTACACTTCCTTGGGACGTGGTGGTCCCTGAATTATGGTTCAATGCGACCCACATGTCCTGGGCTGGGGGATGGTGACCGCACGGACAGCGGTCACTATATGGAGGACGAGCCGGCGGCGGCGCCTGCAGCCCGGGCAGTTGGGGGAGGTGCATCTAGAGCTGCCCCTCTGTGCCATGAATTTGCAGCCAAAGGGGCGTGTTTTCATCCCTTATGCAGATTCAGACATGCGTGTGAGAATTGTGGGGGCTCCCACCAGTGCTTGCACAAAGCCCAAAGGGGGCAAGGATAGGAAGGATGGGGCAGGGCCGGCTAAACGGCCCCCGCCTGCTGGGGGAAAAGGGGCCCAGCCCAGTTAAGCTGGGGGTGCTGGAGGAATTGTTGAGAGAGTATCACCCTCGTAGGAGGGCAGCTGCCCTCTTACAGGGTTTTACCGAGGGTTTCAGGATTCCATATGTTGGGCCTAGGAAGGCCTTCATGTCCGACAACCTTAGATCGGTTGTGGGTCATGAAGACATTGTTAGGGCTAAAATTCAGAAGGAGGTGGCCGAGGGCAGGGTACTGGGACCTTTCCCGTGCCCGCCCTCACCAGCTCTTCGGGTCTCCCCCTTGGGGGTGGTTCCCAAGACGGCCAGTGGTGAATTTAGGTTGATTCACCACTTGTCCTTTCCGAAGGGAGAATCAGTGAATGACTTCATTCCTGATGAGCTTTGCTCAGTACGCTATGCGTCCTTTGACGCAGCGGAGGCCATGGTTAGGAAGTGTGGGGTTGCCCTTATGGGTAAATGCGACATTAAGTCGGCATTCCGGCTCCTCCCCATACACCCAGACGATTTTGAGCTCCTGGGCTTTCATTTCGAAGGTGGTTTTTATGTAGACAGAGCATTGCCTATGGGCTGCTCTATATCTTGCTCCCTGTTCGAGAGCTTAGCACCTTCTTGGAGTGGGCGCTCAGGAGGTGCTCTGGTCTGGGTTTGGTCATTCATTACCTCGATGACTTCCTGTTGGCGGGGCCTGCACATTCAGAGCAATGTTCTGCTCTGATATCGGCCTTCGAAGCCCTTTGTGCTCGTTTGGGAGTCCCTTTGGCCCCTGAGAAGACTGAGGGTCCCGCCACCAGGATTACTTTTCTGGGTATTGAATTGGACTCAGAGGAGCAATCTTGTAGATTGCCCCCGGACAAACTGCTCAAGATTCAGAGCAAGCTTGACATAATTTTAGATAGCCGGAAGGTGACCCTTCATCAGCTTCAGGAACTCGCTGGGCTTCTTAATTTTGCCTGTCAGGTGGTGGCTCCCGGCAGGGCTTTTTCCCGGCAGGTTTACACTGCGATGAAGGGGCTACGTTTGCCCCATCATCCTACCCGCTTGAGCGCTGGGGTCAAGAATGACCTGCACTATGGCGCATCTTTTTGGCCCACTTTAATGGTCGTTCCTTCTGGAGGCACGAGCTTCTTCTGGAAGCTGAGTTGCAGTTATGTTCGGACGCCGCAGGGACCTGCGTGTTCAGGGTTATCTTAGGCGACCAGTGGTGCCATTCCATGTGGCCTCCGGAATGGAGAGCCTCTCCCCTGGTCAAGGATTTGAACTTTTTGGAGCTCTTCCCACTGCTTGTAGCTGTAGAGCTGTGGGGAGAGCAATTTAGAGACAAAACCGTGCATTTCTGGTGTGACAACTTAGCAGTGGTCCACGTTATGAATGCCCTGTCATCTAAAAGTGACAGGGTTATGCGGCTTGTCCGCCATTTTATGCACAGGTCGTTGTCTCTAAATGCCCTGTTTCTGGCTCGGCATGTCCCCAGGCTGGATAACGGGATTGCTAACACCTTGTCCCGTGGTCAGTTGTCCAGATTTCGGACGCTAGCTCCCTGGGCTCGCGCGTCGCCGGAGGTCTTCCCCGACCACCTGTGGAGCCTGGGTGGGCTCACAAACAGTAGAGGACAGAAGCAGACAGGGCCATGGCCCTCTCAGTGGTACCAAGCACCTTGAGGGCATATCAGAACTCAGGTAAGGAGTTTTGGGACTTCAGGCAAGCCAGGGGTTACCGTCACACTTGACCCTTACCAGTAGATCACATCATGGAGTTCTGCGTGCTGCTTCGGCAGCGCGGCTTTGCAGTTAGAACCATTAGGTCCAGGTTAGCAGGCCTGGCCTTTCTGTCCAAGGCCAGTGGCTTTCCTGATTTTTCCTGCGACTTCCGCATTCGGAAGATGCTGGAAGGTTGGGTTAGGGAGCGGCCTGCGCCCCCATCGGACAGTAGACAGGCGTTAACTGTGCAGCAGCTGTCCCTTATTAATCAAGCTTGGAACAGCCTGTGCGCCTCGCTGTACGAGGCCCGCCTCATTCAGGCAGCGACCAGTGTCATGTTTTTTGGGGCCCTTCGAGTCAGTGAGGCTTTAGCCTCCTCTCAGGCTGACAGGTCTCTCCGGGCTTTTCAGTTTTCTGACCTGCAGTTTATTGAAAGGGGTGCCTCCCTATTGGTGAGACAATCTAAGACTGACCAGCTACATAGGGGTGTCAGGATAGAGTTGACGGCTGCCACTGATCAGTCAGTGTGCCCGGTGGCAGACCTTTCTAATTTCTGCAGTCTCAGGGGGACGGGGCAAGGGTACCTTTTTAGACACCAGGATTGGACCCCGCTGACCCGCTATCAATTTTGGGCTTTAGTGACTAGGGCTCTAGTCGGGATTGGCATCGACCCCGCCAGCTATGGAACGCATTCGTTCCGTATCGGCGCTGCAACTAGTGCAGCAGTGTCTGGTTTTCCAGGTCATAGGATCCGGGAGATTGGCCACTGGCGGTCAGCGGCCTATTTGGGTTATGTACGGCCAGCTGAGGTAGTAGGGCAGGATGTCACGCTAGGTAACCTTTCTCTGCCTTCTAGATAGTCCCGCCAGGGTGAGACCGACAGCGTTGCTGTGCGGCCACAGTATGGTCTTTTGGGCTGGCCGCTCTGCAGCAAGGACCGCCGTGGGGACCCAGCTGTCCTTGGGCCGATGGGTCAACGTTGTCTGGATGGGGAGAAGAGGCCTGCGGTGGGAGGGGCTTCTTCCACTGCTTCTGGGTGGGTGACACGGTGGGGCCGCACCCAGGTGGTTGGTCTTGCACCTCGGTGGCAATGACCTGTGTATGCTTGGGGGTCTGGTTCTGATTTGCCAGGCTCACGAAGACTTGTGTATTCTTCGCACTGTTTGGCCAACCACGCAAGTGGTCTGGTCTGAGATCCTCCTGAGGATCGTTTGGAGGGACGCCATTTCCCCTAGGGCCATTCACAGAGTCAGGAGAAGAGTGAATAAGGCTATGGGTAGGATGGTCAGAGAGTTGGGTGGGGTAGTGGTTGCCCATCCCCACATCACCATAGATCAGCCGTGGCTTTACCGGGCTGACGGTGTTCACCTGTCAAATCGGGGGAACACCATCTTCTTACAGGACCTGCAGCGGTCACTGCGCGAGCTGGTGCAGTTAGAGGGGGGAGTCGCGGGGCCAAGATAGAGATCTGACCCCCACTCCATGGCAGGTTAGGGGCGGAAAACTGGGTGGTGTTTAGCAACTGCGTGTTCTCTGTTGGGCATCTTTGGGGATGATTGACAGGTTCTCTCCAAAGGCTTATGGTGTTAACGACCTGAGCAATTGGGGGGAACCTGTCTTTGGGTCCCGCCCATTTCCTTCCCCTTGTAGGGGTTAGATGGCGGGACCTCCCACATGCAGGTACATGGCAGAGATTCAGGTGAGGGCATGGCCCTTCACCTGGATCAGCATGGAGCTACACCCATAAGTTGCCCCAGAAGTTTTTCTGACGTCATTTTCCGCCCCGGAAGCAATTGTTTGACCCTGCGGGTCCTTGTTTAGGGTTATAGTTAATTTATGCTAATTTATTTGAATAAATTATGCAAATTTAATTAATAAAAATGACCCATTTTAAATCCAGCTCTTTGTGTCCGTGTCGTTACTCCGCCTCTGCTGCAATGAACAAGCGTATGTAAATTTAAGCACAAGGTTTACTTCTGGTTTTCGGTGAAGAATAGCCCGTAGTTGAACAATGAATTCACTTTATACAAAACTGCCATATTTGTTTTACAACCAGATTTGCTTAACCACCACCACCATCACAAAAAAGGTTGTAAAATCGAGTCAGTCAAATGATGACCCACTTAACAATTGAAATTGCCAGGCTTAATTATGGTTGTAAATCGAGCCTATTGTGCCTATAATGATGAAACTATGCAGGAGATTTCTGTCATTAGCAGGGAATGCAGAAGCTGAGGCCTTGTTTTCAATGAGATAATTATACAAAGTAAATAAATGGAATCAAGTGGTATGCCTGGAGAGCTATGTTATGAACAGAACAATAAAGTCAAAATTTGACTGGGACAGTGTGAGGAATTCATCTTCTACATTCAGGAAATGCCAATCCTGCCATTTGAGAAATTAAATGTTATGTGTGTTATGGATTGGAAATATATTATTTAAAAACCAGCAATCATCACTGTTTAGATTTCACTGTTGTGTTTCCAATATGGAGGAATCTACACTGGAATGGTAAGTTCTATAATGATAGTTTAAAGTTTGAATTGAACTTGACAGAAGCCATTTTTCTATTCCTCAGTTGCCGCACAGAGTGGGGAGGAGGATGAAATATGTTGCTAGACAAAACACAGAATTTTCTCATGGGAATCAAGGTCATCTCTACAGGTGATAGATCTTATTTTCGGGAAAACATGGTATTTAAGAAGCAATAAAGAGTACAAAGAGTATAGTGCAAAGGAGAGGAACGAATCACCTTATACTTCCTGCTACTCAGGAAACCATAAGAGTGATTTTCAATATTTTAAAATATTTTCAACTCCATTTTAATGGACATCTTGAGAGCTGTTGGTTTTGAATAAGAAAAACATCTTTGATATTTGCAAAACACAGAACTATGACTAATTTGTTATTGTACTAAAAGATATTCTTTACCTACTCAACTTCAATATTGAAAGATCAGAGGGATTTGGACCTTGAACAATCTAAGCACTGTAACAGGCAACATTTATTTTAAAAGAAGACAATTGAAAAGGCTGGGATTAGTTCAATTGCAAAAATGGTGAATCTTGATATGGATGAGATAGGTGACTATGAAGAACTGGTGGTAATTTTGAAAGAGACCAGTTCAGTTGTAAAAGATGTTCGAGAAGATCTGAAAAAAAAGGTTTTGGGACTTGGAGTGAACAAAGAAAAGGAAAAAAGGGAGTGTTGAGTCAGACTGAAGAATAGGAGTTAGAAAAGGTACAAAATAAGATATTGGTTTATGAAAAATTAAAAATGTATATGTATCTTATTGATATATTTTAAAATGTATGTGTTTTGTTATAAAAATGGAATTTGTGGAGAAAAATTTAAAAAATGGGGAAAAAAGAAATGTAAATATATTTCAAAGAATAAAGAGCCCACCAGCTGTCCATTTCTCTTTATTTTCATCCCAGTCATTCAAAATCATTTGAAGCAAAAAACGAAATTAGTAAAATAGAGCAAAGTTTCATGGCGACAAAGTTTACCTGGTCACAGCTCGAGTGCAAATTGTAACAAGGAAGCAGCCCATCACAATCATCCATCCCCATCCACCATCAGGAGGGGATGTACTTGAACTTTTCTTTGCCGCAGCCATAGTTTGATTAGGAATTACTGCTTTTTAAACTGAGGTAAAGAGATGACTGCCAGCTGAAGGCAGAATGCACAGGGAATACTACCTGTCACTAGGATTATCTGATATCTGAAACAAGGAGAACAAAAGGGGAAAAATATTAAAGCCAGCAATTTTTTCCCCTTAAAAAAACAACAACAATATTTATCAACAGTTAAGGTGTACTTCTAGCTCCAAGGATTTCAAATTGCAAGTTCTAAACATTGTTGAAACATGATACATCTAAATAAATAGGTATCTAGATGACACCCCCAGTAATCTAAATTGATTTTACTGATTGATCTGAAGTGACATAATACCAGCTATTAAGAATTAAGGAACATTTCTTTAAGGAGCAGCTATCTGTAACTTCACCCCCACCTGTCTTTACAAACACGAAGAGATTTTAGCACAGGACGAAGCCATTTCCCGGCGATCATGGATCACCAAAAACAAATGCAGATGGCAGAGACAAAGAGGTAAAAGGGCGGGAATTTTAAATAGACTAAGGAACAAGGGAATTAAACAAAACCCGCTCCCTTCCATCTTTCTTACCAATTTACGTTCACTGCCCAACAAGATGGATGAAATACTGCTTTTGAATAGATGCAATTCTGATTTTCATATCACATCTGCCCTATGCTTTACTGAAACCTGGCTAAAGGAGGAAATTGATAATAATAGTATGCATATACCGGGCTTCCAAATTTTTCACGAAGATCAGAATGCAGAATTATCAGGTGGGGAAAAGGGAGGAGGCTTATGTATATATATCAACAACAGCTGGTCTCAAGACATCACCATTATACAAAAATTCTATCATGAAAACTTGGAGTCTTTAATTATTAATTGCAAACTCCTTTATTCTCCTCGTGAGATTCATTCTTTCTTAATATCTGCGATTTACATCCCTCCACAAGCATCTGTAAAAAAAGGCACTAAAAACCCTAACTGATCAGATTATGGAGGCTGAAGCCAAATACCCTGATTCACTGGCCATTATTTTGGGAGATTTAAACAAGGCAAACTTAAGAGATGAGCTACCAAAATAATTTCAACATGTAAATTGTACCATCAGAGGCAATAATATCTTAGACCATTGCTATACAACAATAAAAAATGCTTACCAGGCCTTACAAAGAGCAGCTGTGGGCCACTCTGATCATTGCATGATTCACATTGTACCTGCTTACAAATGAAGATTTAAAGCCACAAAATCAACAATTAAATCAGTGAGGACTTGGACTGACGAAGCAAAGTTAAAGCTACAGGCTTGCTTTGACTGCACAGACTGGAATATTTTTAAAGACACCTCTGCAGACCTAGATGAACTCACAGATACTGTAACATCATATGTCAGCTTCTGTGAAGACCTATATGTACCAACCAGGAACTTGCAAATATACAGTAACAATAAATATTGGTTCACAGCCAAACCCAAGCAATTACGTCATTCCAAAGAAGCAGCCCACAGAAAAGGTGATAGAATGCTGTACAAACAGGCCAGAAATATATTAATAAGGGAGATCAGAGCATCAAAAAGGAACTACTCTGAAAAGCTAAAGAATCAATTCTCAACAAATGAACCAGCAAACATGTGGAAAACTCTCAAAAACATCACCAGCTACAGCAAACCACCTTCCCAAGCTGAAGGAGATCAGCAATTGGCAGATGACCTGAATGTGTTCTACTGCAGGTTTGAAAAGAAACCACAAATACTGATCTGCACAACCTCCATCCCAGACACACCAACAACAGCCAAATCTTCTACAACTGAGCCCATCCCATTGGGTTTACAACCCCTAGTGATCACAGAAAAGGAAGTGAAAGATCTATTTCACAGACAGAAGCCTGGAAAAGCACCAGGCCTAGACAAGATAACTCCTGCTTGCTTAAAAGTCTGTGTTAACCAATTGGCCCCCATCTTCACCCAAATCTTCAACAAATGACTAGAGTTATGCTATGTTCCTTCCTGCTTCAAATGCTCTACTATCATCTCAGTGCCGAAGAAGCCCTCCATCAAGGAACTGAATGACTACAGACCAGTTGCTCTAACATCTGTAGTTATGAAAATCTTTGAAAAGCTAGTAATGTTCCACCTGAAAACCATCATGGATCCACTGTTAGACCCCCTGCAATTTGCATACTGAGCAAATAGATTGACAGACGATGCTGTTAATATGGCTCTATACTACATCCTTCAACATTTTGAATCTCCAATGACCTACGCTAGGGTCCTCCTTGTACACTTCAGTTCAATACCATCATACTGGACATTCTCTTAACCAAACTAAATCAGCTAGCGGTACCTGAACACAGTAGAGACCTTCAAATTTCTAGGTTCTATCATATCTCAAGACCTAAAAAGGTCACCTAACATCAAAAACATCATCAGAAAAGCACAACAAAGAATGTTCTTTCTGTGCCAGCTCAGGAAGCTCAAACTGCCCAAGGAGCTGCTGATACAGTTCTACAGAGGAATCACTGAGTTTGTCATCTGCACCTCTATAACTGTCTGGTTTGGTGCTGCAGCCCAACAGGACCGACACAGACTTCAGAGGATAATCAGAAAAAACAATTGCTGCCAACCTGCCTTCCATTGAGGACCTGTATACTGCACAAGTCAAAAAGAGGGCGGGGAAAATATTTACTGACCCCTCACATCCTGGACACAAACTGTTTCAACTCCTACCCTCAAAATGTCGCTACAGAGCATTGCACAGCAAGACAACTAGACAGAAGAACAGTTTTTTCCCGAACGCCATCACTCTACTAAACAAATAATTGCCTCAACACTGTCAGACTTTTTACTAAATCTGCACTTCTATTTCTACTAGTTTTTCTCATCATTCCTATCATTCTTTTCCTCCCACTTAGGACTGTATGACTGTAACTTGTTGCTTGCATCCTAAGATTTTTATTAATATTGATTGTTTCTTCATTGCTTATTTGACCCCTATGACAATCATTAAGTGTTGTACCACGATTCTTGACAAATGTATCTTTTTCTTTTATGTACGCTGAGAGCATAATCACCAAAACAAATTCCTTGTGTGTCCAATCACACTTGGCCAATAAAATTCTATTCTATTCTATTCTATTCTAAACTGCTTAGAGGGGGATGTAAAGCACTGCAAGTGGCATATAAGTCTAGAGGAATTGGCATTGCTAAATAACCTGAACTTAAGCAATAGAGGATTTTAAAAGTATTAATTAGGACTTTAAGCATACGGATGATATGGTCTCTTTGCATCCTTTCTAAAACCAAACTTTTGTTATCAGTTGAAGTTTCCAGTTAAGAGACAAATGTTGAGCAGGGAAAGGTAGGGTGTTGGACTAGAAGACTTCCAAAGTCCCTTCCAATTCTGTTATTCTTTTGCCCCATGTAAATCTCATTACTATAGTCTACCCTGGAATTTGCCGGCACATGCATCATACATAGCTTTATAGTTAGTATCTTCCAGAAAGGAATGCTGTTGATGTATCAGAAAAGCTGATCAAAGATGTTGCTTAATCTAGAACATCAGCGAGAGTTTTGGATCCACAAACACTTTAAAAAGGCATACCTCCTCCTTCAAGTCCCTTCAGAACAGACAGTTCTACAACATCTTTGAACTTGTTCACAAGAGACACTTCCGTCTTATTTGGATTTGATGTCCATTTGTTATCTCTCATCTAGTCCATTCCTGTCTGCAGAAAGGCAATTGGGGAACCTGGCCATTTTCTGAAGAAAATATAGACAAATAAATCTGGGTGTCACCAGCTTCTAATCTTCAGATCATAACCCCCAGCAATTCCACGCAGATATTGACTTACACTGGAAACATAATGATCTCTTCCAGTTTGCCATAGTGCCGTGACAGTTAACTTAAGGCATGTCTCAGGGTTGCCCTATGTCACTCCAGTGCGCATGCACACATTCCCCTGCTGATTTTCGGCCTTGGGTAAGGCTGTTTTTGCCTTCCAGAGGCTTTAGGATGCTTCCCTGAAACCTCCAGAGGGTGAGAAACGTCCCAATGGGCAATCCGGAAGTCCATTTTCCGAACTTCCAGTTTACCCGTTGGGCCATTCTGCAAACCTCCAGAGGGTGAAAAATGGCCCAACGTGTGTGTTTGTGTGTGCATGGGGATGTGTGCATGAGCACTGTGGCATGCATAGTGGGGGTTGTGTGCTGGCACACACACACACTCCCATTTTTCATACGCAAGAAGAAAAAGGTTCACCATCCCTGGCATAGTGTAGAGATGTAATCTACCTGCTATCATAATTTCTAACCTCTAGAAAAAGGAGATTAGGTTAAAATATATTCTCATACTCTCACAAAGTTGCATTCCCCATAATTTGCCAGGAAAAGGTAAGATAAACTGATCTGCTAATAAGTAATTTAACTCTATCTCAGAACAAGAAAACGATGTGTGAAGTAGAGAATATCATCCTTGGCAGACTTGAAGCCTGGTATCAATTATTTCAGAATTTTCCTTTGGAAGCTCACAATGGGGCTAGGAGGGAAATCTGAAAAAGACAAGATGGCAGCCAAAAATGGGTGGGGCTTTGAGTGCACATTTTTTTAAACCACCCCATGGACTCAGCAAAATGCAGAAAATCCTTTTGGGCCATCTAGTTTAATAGCTCTCAAGGCTTTTGAAAGTTCCCTGCAACCTTCTGAATTAAATTAAGATTTCAGGAAAAACTGTCTGGTATGTGTTTCAGTTTTTCTTGGAGAGGAACTTAAAATGGCCCAGCTGCAGTCTAATTAGCTGTTGCACACACAGTGTTCATGCTGACAAGACTCAGAGGCTGACCCATCAAATATCACCTGATAGCATCTAGGCTGAGACCAGTTTCTCTGTAAATAATCAAAAGTAGCTTAAGAGAAATTTGTAGTTCAACATGTCTAATTAGCACTGATTGAAGTCCGTCTTACATCATAATTACCAATTACTCACTAGGCTACCAGTGGCTGAAATAATGAGATGTCACAGAACTGAATAGAGTTCTTTGAAGAATCTTGCTAGGAGAGTTCCTACATTCCTTTTTAGCCAGAGATGCACCAAATTGTGCCTGTTTACTATATAATAGAATAACAGAGTTGGAAGGGACCTTGGAGGTCTTCTAGTCCAACCCCCTGCTTAGGCAGGAAACCTTACACCACTTCAGACAAATGGTTATCCAACATCTTCTTTAAAACTTTCAGTGTTGGAGAATTCACAGCTTTTGGAGTCAAGCTGTTCCACAGATTAATTGTTCTGTCAGGAAACTTCTCCTTAGTTCAATGTTGCTTCTCTCCTTGTTTAGTTTCCACCCATTGCTTCTTATTCTACCCTCAGATGCTTTGGAGAATAGTTTGACTCCCTCTTCTTTGTGGCAGCACCTGAGATATTGGGACATTGCTATCATGTCTCCCCTGGTCCTTCTTTTCATTAACATTTTCATTAAACTATCTACATCTGCACTATGTAAATCTCTCTGGAAAGAAAGCAAACAAATCTTCTTAGTTTAACTATAGGCACTTACCCAATAGATGTTCCATATACTTTACCTTCTACAACATAATCTTGTCTTGAGGGAGAAGACAGGTGCTGGAAAACAGCTTGTTTTCAGAGTTATGTCATTTGTTTTTTTCAAGTTATGGTGAATCATGTTTCACTCAAAGTGCAATAGAGAAACCAGATCCAGATCCTATGGTATTTTTAAATTGACTCTGCCAACCTTTTGCAACCAGGTGCCCTTTAGAGCTATTGAGAACTATGGAATGCAACTTCCAGAATTTCTAGGTCGTATCCAGAGAGCTAGGATTCCAACAAGTTTGAAGGACAACGAGGATGGAAGTAGGCTGTTTCGTGTCCAGGAATTCTTAGCCCCGATATGAAAACGTTCCCCAAACAAGTGATTTTCATCAATTTCATAAACTTGTGCCCTTAAATCTCTTTAACTTGCTATTAATATAAGCTTTGCTATGAATACATTTGCCATCCATACCACACCATACATAATTGCATAATCAAATTCCTAGCTAAGATTCTTTTATGCTTTGTAAATATCACATCTTTCAACAGCATACCCAAGTGGTGAGAACCGACAGGAAAATAACCAAATCAGCATCATGGAGAAAGAAAAGAAATATTTGCATTAATGTGATTTAAGAAATAGGGAGGGGAAGAAGGTCAGTACAAATGTATCTTAATAACATTTTGTTATTGAATAATTTGTTTAATTAAATATATTTTTAAAACATGACCCTCTCTTGCAAGCTAGAACCTGCCATGACCTTTCAAAAACTGATGGAGCCTTTTATCCAAGAGAAGTTTACAGACCTAGTCCGTACTACCAAATCCATGATATGGAACCAAAGCTAAGAATTCAATGCTGCAATTTAGATGGATTCATATGCTAAAATATAAACGTTTTCATCAGATGTTTCTCCAATAATTTTACTTTCTCAACAAGCTAAATAAAATCAAAAAAGTCAGTCTGGTGAATAGAATTATGCTCCTGTAGGATTCATCACAAATCCAATATTAGATATTATATTATATATATTAGAACTCCTGATTCCTAAGAGGTCAGTAAGGGGCGTGCATAAGTGCACCACCGTGCCTTCTGTTCCCTGTCCTAATGTTTCTATTTTATTAGTATCATGTATATAAACATTGTTATATCTTTGTATACCATCAATATGTACTTGACAAAACAATAAAATAAATAAATAAAGTCTCCCAAGAAAGACAATGCAACTTTCCAGGAAATTCTTATCACTCTTATCATTGAACTAAATGACAGCTTTCAATCTGAAATGGTTAGAATGAATTTTCCATCCACCTTATTCATCTTTAATGACAGCAAACACTTTTGTGGTTATTATTACCGTAAGTCTCACACAGTTAGTCAGCTCACTAGTGCATGCATGTCTATCTTGGCACCAACCAAGTGTTTTCTGAATGGCTATGACTCATGAGGGAAAGCTGACAGAATACTTTCTGCATTTTATTCCTATTTGAACTTAAGTGTTTACATTCAGTTCAACCACATATTTCAGGAATTTAGTATTATCTTTCACTCATCTGGATAAATTGATGCCATTCCATCAAGTGCCACTATAAAAATATATTAGCCTTATATTAATGCACTGCAATTACTGGGTTCTTTGGTCATTTGGAAATCTCATTGTATTAAACCCAGTGAAAGGAGACAAACCTTGATCATCTTTAGGGATAACCCTTTGGGGTCAATTAACAAGATGAGCAATGCAAACATAAGATTAATCTATGTATTAGCTCAAGACAACTGAAAAACAAAATCATAGCTGTGTACAGAGAAAGGGGGAATATTTTTTCTAGATGGTATCTAGATTTTTAACTGCTCCCTAAAGATCAGAAATGCAGAATGCTCTTTCATATGGAATAAATGAAAAAAAAAATGACAGTTCAAGTGTTCAACCATTTCTGCTGAGTTACTGCTATATTTTAAAAACTTGTGCTTTATCACTTCGGAATTTGTCAGCATGATTTTTTGGAGGATTGCCAAAAACGAAGCCGATATTTTAGAAATCCAAGAGCTTCAGGGAATGGGACACATGTGCAAAGATCTGTTTCTGTTTCTGGACTCCAGAAGAGTTGTTATCATAACCAGAAATTATTTGTCACAGATATATTTCAGAATGTAAAAATGGGTAGGAACAAGCTTTTACTTCAAAACTACAGAGCACTCACACCCTGGTCATAAACTGTTTCAACTTCTTCCCTCATAATAATGCTAATACACAACATTGCATGCCAAATAAACTAGACACAAGGACAAGTTTTTCCCCATGCCATCACTCTGCTAAACAATTCCGGCAATACTGTCAAACTACCTAGTAAGTACCTATACTCCTTACTACCTAGTAAGGTTGTATTACTATTATTCTTTCATCTTACCTATTTCCTTATCTTCTTATGACTATAACTTTGTTGCTTGTATCCTATGATTTATACTGTTTTATTAAGTATCCTGGTATTATTTATGTTGATTGCTTATACAGTATCCTATGACTATTACCGAGTGTTGCACCTTATGATTTATGACTACTGAAAAGCTGGGTGTCCTTAGCACCCGGCTGACATTTGCGTTGGTGCCGAATGGCACAGCACTGACTTCCTGGTTGGCTGCGAGACCTCCCAGCATTCCTGGTCTGGTCTCATGTGGCTGGAAGTGGCGGGACGAAGCAAACGGCTTTTTAAAAAGCCTGCAAGCCACCTAGCTCTTCTCTTTTTTGCTTGTCTGCAAGCAAGAACAGACACCCACCCTCTCTCCGCTCAATCTAGGGTGCTTAAAGGCTCGCCCAACTGTGGGCCAAGTAGGAATTTTTGCAATTACAGCACATTTGAGTCTGGAGGATGGAGAAGTGTATTTTTGTTATGTGGCGTGTCTGGGGTTTAATTAGTGTTGACTAATTTCTTCTCGGTCACTGTTTGGTAGTAACGGGGTGGAAAAGGGTATCAGTAGCAACTGTGTGTTCTCCATTGGGCTGCCCCTTTCCATAACTCATGCTGTCTACCTGACCAGGGTGGTGGAGAAGGGATGTCTTTGGGGCTCACTTACATCATTTCCAGTTCCGGGTCATAGGAGGTGAGCCCTCCCACACACTTGAGGTGTGGCTTATAGGTCTGGGCGTAGGTTAAAGATAACCTTGCACTGCCCAGGCAAGGAGTTACACCCATTTAGTTGCCCCAAGTATGTTATATATTATTATTATTATTATTGTTGTTGTTGTTGTTATTATTATTTTTATTTATTAGATTTGTATGCTGCCCCTCTCCGAAGACCATATAGACTTCATGGCATCGGACCAGAATATCTCCGGGACCGCCTTCTGCCGCACAAATCCCAGCAACCGATTAGGTCCCACAGAGTTGGCCTTCTCCGGGTCCCGTCGACTAAACAATGTCGTTTGGCGGGTCCCAGGGGAAGAGCCTTCTTTGTGGCAGCCCCGACCCTCTGGAAGCAGCTCCCCCCTGAGATTAGAACTGCCCCCACCCTCCTTGCCTTTCGTAAACTCCTTAAAACCCACCTCTGCCATCAGGCTTGGGGGAAATGAGATAACTTCCCCAGGCCTATACTGTTTATGTATGGTATGTTGTGTGCATGTTTTTAAATTATGGGTTTTTAGCTTTCTAATTATTGAATTTGTATTATATATTGTTTTCTGTTGCTGTGAGCCGCCCCGAGTCTGCGGAGAGTGGCAGCATACTAAATAAAGGAAGGAAGGAAGGAAGGAAGGAAGGAAGGAAGGAAGGAAGGAAGGAAGGAAGGAAGGAAGGAAGGATATATAGGAACTTCCGCCCCATTTAGTGATCTCTGCAGGTCTTCTATGTTTATATTTAATAAAGTGACTCTTATTGCCCAGTTCTCGTGTCCATATGTTATTCTGCATCCAACACAATTGCATTTTATGATGATGATAATAATTTATTACTTGTTGCTTGTATGTACAGGCTGAGAGCTTGTGCACCAGAGACAAATTTCTTGTGTTTCCAATCATACTTGGCTAATAAAGAATTCTCTTCTCTTCTATTTCTTTCAGAAATTAGCAGCTCAGGTTTAGAAAGAACACCTAATTAGAGACAGCACTACAAAACTCCAATCTAGGAATAGCTTTATGAATACTTCAGTCTTCAGAAATGTTTTGGGTCAAAATCCAAGGTCCCAGTTAGAACCAAGGCAGACATTGTCTTAATTGACAGTTAGACAGCCTAACATTCATCAGCTACTGATCTGCTCTTATCCTAGAATACTACCAGCTACCAAGTTCTCTCTTTCTTAGCTCCAGTTGACAATGGTAAGGGAAAAATATTGTCAACGTTGATAGATTAGAGGCATACATTGTAGGTAGGAGTGAAATTCAAAATTTTCCCCTGCCAATTCTGTGGGTGTGACAGGGAAAGGATACTGTAAAATCTCCATTCTCACCCCACTCCAGCACAAGGATATTGCAAAATTCCTGTTCCTGGGGGAAGGATATTGCAAAATTTCCATTCTGACCCCACTCTGGGGTCTGCCAGAGATGGTATTTTCCAGCACTCCAAACTACTCAAAATTTCCGCTACCTGTTCTCCAGAACCTGCAGAGCCTGCTAAATTTCACCCCTGCATATAGGGTTGATGTATTTTAAACAAATCTGCCACCACTACAACTCTGAATAAGAGTCATATATTAATGTGTGTGTGTATGTGTTTCAGATTATTAAACATAAGAAGGTGGACTTTTCACATCAATGTTGATAGCAGTAAAAATTTGGTGGAATTAGAATGCTCAACCTTCTTCCCACAAAATCTGTATTAAAACTAATCTTAAATAGCAACCAAATATTTCTCCAATATATCTGGGGTGAAAGGGGAGAAACCTCCAGATCAGAGAATAGGACCTGCCGGGAGAGAGAGCTAAATTTTACCACCATTTCAGAACAAAAAACAATTGAACATTCTTCTACGAGGCAAGAATATCTGTTTCTCCCACCCACCCTCAAATACTCATTATATGATGATGATGATAATAATAATAATAATAATAATAATAATAATAATAATAATAATAATAAATTTATTAGATTTGCATGCCGCCCCTCTCCGAAGACTTGGGGCGGTTCACAACAGATCAGATATCATATCAGATACATCCACAATGAGATTCACATTTTTAGGAATAAAATCATACAAATGTCTAGGGAGATTCTCAGTCATCCAGATTTAATCAAGTTCACAAGGGCACTTTTGATGTTAAGTGTATGTGATTTTCAAAAGGCAACTGGACTTTGTTTTTCCTTGAAGACATTTTCCTTCTTCTGAAGAAGCTGAGAAATGTCTTTATGGAAAAACAAAGTCCACTTGCCTTTTGAAAAAGCACCTTTGGAAAAATCACATAAATTTAACCTCAAGAGTTTCCTCGTGAACTTAATAAAAGTCCAACCAGCCCCTTCTGGAATTTTTAACTGAATAGGTATTTTGGTCATGGGAAATGCCAAGTATGTAGCCAATTAGCATATTATTGATTTTCACCTTCTCTTGGCTATCATCACTGTGGTTCTTCACCGGATTTGTGAGAACAAGAAAATCAAATATCCAAATGTGGAGGTGGCCACAAGAATCAGGTGAGAATGCTTAAGAATGTTTGAAGAGTGGTTGAGTTAGAGAACTTCTATTTGAAAGATATTGACAAAACTGTCACAATCATTATGAAATTTGATTGTATGGTGGATTCAACAATGCAAGAACAAATCATAACACTGACAGAATTCCTATTAACCAAGTTATGCAATCACCTTGCTTGAAAATTACTTCTAAGTGTGACAATTCTGTGTAGGAACCTTTATTCCTATGCAGGATTCTCTTCTATTCATCCTAAAGTTGCCACAGTTTTTCATCATAAATAAAATTTGTAGCTAATTTCTAAAGATTTTGTGATAAAATGGTCACAGAATTTTGAGGAAACGATTACATTAGATACATGGGAAGTAATTTGGGTAAGAAATGTTAAATTCACACAAGCTCAAAATTTGAGAGAAAACTTTTATAAAATGCTTTATAGATGGCACTTGGACCCTAAAAAGTTGGCTAGTATGTATCCTGATATACAGCCTAAATGCTGGCGATGTGATTGTATGGACGCTACTTATTTTCATGTGTGGTGGACATGTGTAAAAGTAAAAGCATTTTGGATAAAAATATGGTGGATTATGCAAAATGTTCTTAAGAAAAAACTGAAGTTTATACCACAGTTGTTCTTATTAGGTATTACCACAGACTGTACAAGTATAGAGACTAAATTGATACTGAATCTAATAACAGCAGCGAGACTCTTGATCGCCCAATATTGGAAGAAGGAAGAGTTACCCACAATTCAAGAATGGACATTAAAGGTCATGAATCTAGCAGAGATGGCGAAGATATCGCCCTACACGAAGGATCACTCGAATGAAAAATATATATTGGACTGGAAAAAATGGATTGATTATATTCAAATTAAATATCACTCAAAAAAACTTCAAATAGCATATGAATAGTTTAGGATTTTTTAGTAGTATAAAGAGCCTAAATGGATTTGGGTGTGAAAGTAGTAGAGTTAGGGAGAGATAATAGTTAATATAGAATTTAAGTATGTATGATTTTGATTTTGAGGGAATTGAAAATTTGATTTCACTCTGGGAAGTTCGAGGAGGGGGGGAGGTTGGAGGGGGAAAGAGATTAGTGTAATTGTTATGGGGGAAAACTTTTACACATATCTTTTTGACTTATTTTATGTTTCTTATATAACCTTGAGTGGTCGTGGTTTGTAATATGAGAAGTTTGAAAAGTTTCCCATTATTTCAGTTTGTATAACTTTGATAAAAACTAATAAAACGTTTTTTCAAAAAAAAAAAAGATTTTGTGAATGACCATGGTAAGGAACTTAGCTGCTAGATTATAAAAAATATAATTAATCATGTCATAACATTCCCAAACTACAGATAATACTCTTCTTAAATTTTATGCTTTAACTCCCAGACTGCAAGGGACTTTATATTGTTGGGACTTTTAGGTACCATACTCACAATTAGCTGGAGGAACCCAGGCTAGAAAAAGCCAGCCTTAAATATTGTAAAGTTGTCCTCCACTTATAACAGTTCATTTGATGAACATTCAAAATTACAACGGGCCTTTTAAAAAGCTATTTATGACAAGTTTTCATATTTACAACCTGTGGCCACGTGATCAAAAGTCAGATGTATGGCAACTGGCTCATATTTATGACATTTGTAATGCTTTAGGGTCATGTTATCAGCTTCTGCAACCTTCCGATAAGCAAAATCAATGGGGAAACCAGATTCACATAAAAAACATGTTACTGACTTTAAAAATGCAATGATTCACTTAACAATTGTGGTCAGAAAAGTAGTACAATGGGGCGAAATTCATTTAATGAATGCTTCACTTGGCAACAGAAATGTTGGGCTCAATTGTGGTCCTAAGTTGAAGACTGCCTGTATTGAGTGAGCTAACAGCTAGCTAGCTATACGTTGTATGTCTTGTGTGGAATCTGCTAGAAACCATAATACATTAGTGCTCAGCTTCTAAAGATTCTACACCAGGGTCTGCAACCCACAGCTCTGGAGCCACATGTGGCTCTTTCATCCCTCGGCTACTGTGTTCTATAGAACTGGTAGCAAACTGCTAGAGACATCACAGAGCCAGTTCTGTCGGTGCCAGTCTGTAGATGCCACCATCTTTTTTTTGGGGGGGGGGATTGTTTTTCTGATTTTGGTAAGTTTTTTCTGATTTTTCTTTTGAGGTTTTTTTGGGGGGGGATTTTTTTTCTGATTTTTTTTCTTCTGTGCATGTGCAGAAGCCAAGTTTCTGGCACTGTGCATGTGCTGGCATTTTGCTTTTGGCTTTTGGGGGGGATTTTTTTTTGGCACTGCGCATGCCCATGGCGCAGGAGGAAACGAACCGGTGATGAAGTAGGTTAGAACCCACCATTGCAACTGCCATTGCGTAATACCATGTGATTTATCAAGTTTTTTGACCCATCTTTTTTGGGGGGGCCTCAAAATGTTTTTGTTGCATGCAGAAATAAAAATTTATTTTCTCTGTAGCAGGTCATTGATTTCAAAAATGCAACATACTATAAGGGGTTTTTTAATACATAGCATAAAGGTAAAAAAAATGATATATGCAGTGCTTTCTTCATTTTAGATGTCAAAAGGGTTTTCTTTTCTGTGAGAAATGGGTCCAAATGGCTCTTAGAGTGTTTAAGGTTGCCAACCCTGTTCTATACAGTACTATATGTTGCAACATTTGTAAAAGAAAGAATAAAACAAACATTTTACCTCAAAGAATTGGAAACTACCAAGATACGTCTTCATCTGAAGATCAAAGCAAAGAGATAAAAGGATACTTCTGTAAAGAAATGAATACAAAATTGTTATTTTTTAAAAAAAATTATAAAGAAACAAGCAACAAAGAATGCAGTCACACACATGAGTCATACACCCAAGATAACTTTGGAAATGGATTATCAACTAACTTGGTAACGTATAAGTTTCTTTCCATATTTACATGTAATAGCCACTCATCAAAGATCCACACACCCAATTCTTATAAGTTATGTGTTCCAAGAATGGAAATAAATAGCAAGGGCTATTCCAACATGCATTTAAGGTTTGAAATCAGGATCATCCTAGCAGCCTAGATGTTGCGTTTTGATTCACACATGACACTAAGGCAAGATTTGTTGAAAAATGAAAGTTGATTAAAATCATGGAATACCTTATTAAACCATAATTTGACAGATATTTTGTTTCCTGTAAGAAGATAAACTGAAACCCAATCCTTTTTCCACACTAAGGCTTAGTGAAGTGTATGAATCTAAGATTTCTGTGGTTAGTCAATACACTATAGTACAATTGCTTCATATGTATCGGATTCAAAATAATTTGGAGCAAAGGAGATCAGTCACATGGTAGAAGAAAAAGAAGATAAATCACATAAAACGTATCCCTTAGGCATCACATTCTCTGGATCTGTGAAAACCTGTTTTGATGCATGGTATTTTTTGTCTAAGTATGCAAAACTATTGATCCATGTGAATCGATTTTATCTGGGACATCACAAAAGTTTGTCAGAACAAGTACTAGTTGAAGATAAGCAGTGAATGGCAATCCAGCTTTTATCATACTAATATAGCCTGTTAAATTAAAAAAGTCAATCAACTTCTCATCCATCCTGGATTCTGATCAGCAGGCTCAGACAGCTCCAGCTGACACCCAGGAAACTTCACCATACTTCACCGCTTGCAGAATGCCAAGTCAAGATGACAATAATCTATTGTTTCATAATCTCTTTTAGTGTGTTCAACAGTTTGCATGTATTCATATGTGAGAAACTATGCCAGATTAGTTTCATAAATCTGTTCAGAAAGGGAGGCTAAACTGATGAAATTCAGTTTATTATTGGAAGCAGTCTTTTCTCAGGATATGCATGTCACTTGATCCTGTTGGCTAATGATACTTTCGATGGTACTGTGTTTGAATCAAAAACAAATGTACTTGAGTGTCATGTGACATAATTAAACCGATTGCCATTCTAAAGAAATCACATATATATATATTTGCTGAATTTGAAAATTAAGGGGGATCCAACAGAAAAACACACACACACACACACACACACACAAACATATATATATAATGTTTGTTTATATATGGAATGTTTGCAACTGCCATTTCTTCCTTGTATATAGTGTTAGGGGTGGAGATTTGCTTTGAATGTAGCAAATAGATTGGGTGACTATGTTTTAGTGATCTGATTGGTTGGTGGAATCATAATTACTAGAAGGATTGACATGGTGATTCTTATGAAGTGTTTTTTTGTTTAAGGCTGGTTTCCAAATCTCTGGTAGGCGGGACGTATCATCCCTTTTATTCATGCAGAGGGGGTGTTTCTCAATCTCTATAGCTTCTAAAGTAATTCTTCTATATAAATTTTCTGTTTTGGAAAGTAATTTAGTTTTTTCAAAGTCAATTTCGTGCCCTGTTTTTTTAATGTGCTGGACAAGGGAGTAAGTCTTTTCTTCTTTTTTAACTGCATTCTTATGTTCTGCAATGCGTGCATTTACTCTTCGATTGGTTTGTCCAATGTATGTGGCTGCACATGTTTTGCAAGAGATTTCATAGATTCCTTGGTGTTCTAATTGGATTTTATCTTTTGGGTTCCTTAGGATATTTGATATTTTTTGGTTAGTGAAAAATGAAGTTTTGATGTTATGTTTGTGCAGAATTTTACTAATTTTGTCTGTGGTGCCCTTGATGTAAGGGAGGAGGGTGGTACCATTGTCCTGTTCTTGATCTTGATTTTTGGGGGGTGTCTCTTTTTTGATTAGGTTTGTGATTGTTTTCCTTTCGAATCCATTAGAAATTAATACATCTTTGAGTTTGTTCAATTCAGTTTTTAAGTGCTCATGGTCAGCTAGGTGTTTGGTTCTGGTGATGAGAGTTTTGGCCACTGAGGTGATCTGTGCGGGGTGGTGGTGGGAGTGTGCATTTAGATAACGGTTGGTGTGGGTTTTCTTTTGGTAGATAGTGTGTCCTAGGGTGCCATTGGGTTTTTTATAGACCAGTACATCTAGAAAGGGAAGTTGATCATTGATTTCTGTTTCCATAGTAAATTGTATTTTGGGGTGTAGGTTATTGAGATGTGTGAGGAAATTGTCTAGTTTTTCCCTTCCATGTGGCCAAATTACAAAGGTATCATCAACATATCTCAGCTAAAGTTTAGGTTTGTGTTTGGATTGCTCTAATGCATTATTTTCAAAATATTCCATATAGATGACAGGTGAGAGGGGTGATCCCATGGGGGCTCCCTCTATCTGTTTATATCTTTGTTCGTTATAGATGAAGTATGTATTAGTCAGGCAGTGGTTGGTTAGATCTAGGATATATTTGGGGGGCTTGTGTTTGTCCTGGATAGCTGTTAAGGCTTCTTTAATAGATATTTGTGTGAAAAGGGATACGACGTCAAAACTCACAAGTAGGTCACCAGGTTGTAGGTTTTGTTTTTTAATTATTTGTATAAAGTGGAATGAATTTTGTACATATGAGATGATAGTTTCTGTATATGGTTGAAGATATTTGGCTAAAAATTTGGCAAGGTTTTGTAGAGGGGAGCCTATAGAACTGACTATGGGCCTGAGAGGTATTCCTTCTTTGTGTATTTTTGGAAGGCCATAGAGTTTTGGACATATGGAAGATTTTTCTCTGGGGATGATTTTTCGCTGGATTTCTTCACTGATGGGAGAGGCCTTAATTTTGGATTTGGTGGTTTTTTCTAGGTAGGTGGTAGGATCTGTGCTTAGAAGTTTGTAGGCAGGGTTTTGTAGTAGGATGGAAGCAACATACAAGAGAGTTTTGGCCACTGAGGTGATCTGTGCGGGGTGGTGGTGGGAGTGTGCATTTAGATAACGGTTGGTATGGGTTTTCTTTTGGTAGATAGTGTGTCCTAGGGTGCCATTGGGTTTTTTTTATAGACCAGTACATCTAGAAAGGGAAGGGTAGGTGGTAGGATTTGTGCTTAGAAGTTTGTAGACAGGGTTTTGTAGTAGGATGGACATTTTTTGTTTGTAGTCTGATGTGTTCATCACTATTGTGGAGTTTCCTTTATCGGCTGGAAGGATGATTATATCATTGTCTTTCTTCAAATTGATAAGTGCATCTCGTTCCTCCTTTTGTATGTTGCTTCCATCCGAGTTCGGGGTTTGGGGGTGCTGGGAAGCCCCCCAGGCCGGCTGCGACCTTTTAAAACAGCCGTGCCGCTTCCCAGCTGTCTCCTGAAGCCGAACGCCAAAGCCGAACGTCCGCGTTCGGCTTCGGGAGACAGCTGGGAAGTGGTGCGGCTGTTTTAAAAGGTGACAGCCGGGCTGGGGGGCTTCCCAGCAACCTCCCGAACCGAACCCGGGGTTCAGAAAAATTTTGCCTCTTCTTACGAACTTTGTTCGAGTTACGAACCGGCGTTTGGGAGGCTTCTGGGAAGCCCCGCCGCCCGGCTGTCACCTTTTAAAACAGCCGCGCGGCTTCCCAGCAGTCTCCAAACGCCAGTTCGTAACTCGAAAAAAGTTCGTAAGAAGAGGCAAAATTTTTCTGAACCCCGGGTTCGTATCACGAGTTGTTCGTAAGACGAGGGGTTCGTATCTTGAGGTACCACTGTACAAGGAAGAAATGGCAGTTGCAAACATTCCATATTTACAACAGCACGAAGCTTGAAACTTCAGCCTGATGATGGTGAATGTGATTTCACCGAAACGTCGCATAGACACTCAAATTATTACACGGGGCAAAACCCGAACTCAGAACAATCTACATACATATACCCGTGAAAATCTACGAAAACAAATATATATATGTATGTATGTATGTATGTATGTATGTAGATTGTTCTGAGTTCGGGTTTTGCATAATATTTTGAGTGTCTATGCGACGTTTCGGTGAAATCACATTCACCATCATCAGACTGAAGTTTTAAGCTTCGTGTTGCTATAAATATGAATATATGTATGTATGTATGTATGTATATATGTTTTATATATATATATATATACAGTATATATAAGATAAATACTCAGGACATGTGAAGGATGGTACTGACTCTCCAAGAAGACAAGGACTTTTGTCTCTTGAGAAGAGGTGAGGATATTCCACAACTGCAATTTCTACCATTGATCTCAGATCCTACATAGAATGGAGAAAATCTACAAGTGGCTCTGTTCACAGAGGTAGCTCACCTATCTCTCAGTATGTGGAATGCATGAGAACTGCCAGTCAAACTTCAGTAACATTAAACCTTCCTTGCAAGCAAGTTGACGTACTTTCCACCCATCCTCAGACTGGAAGAAAACAACCTCAGCATGAAATCTGTCTCCATTGCTGATCTCCAATATGCCTTTATTTACTGCCAACCCTTTAACTTTCCTCCAAAATAACAGATGACAAAATTTTACCCATGTTACCTATGTCAGTGATGAGTAACCTTTTTTTCTTCAGGTGCCAAAAGAGCACGCACGCATGCTATAGTGCAAATGCCCACACTCATAATTCAATGCCTGGGGAAGGTGGAAACAGCTTCCTCCACCTCCTGGAGGCTTTCTGGAGGCCAGAAACAGACTGTTTCCCAACTTCAGGTGGGCCCAGTAGGCTCACGTTTCACCTTCCCCAGACTTCAAAGGCTTCCCTGGAACTAAAGAAGGTAAAAACACCCTCTCCCATTCCCCCGGAGTATCTCTGGGAGCCAAAAATGTCCTCCTAGAGACTTCCGGTGGCTCCGCTGTCGCTGCTGGCAGCCTCTTTTGTGACTGCCGACCCTCGAGATAGTGTAGTCGCTAGAACAGCGAAAACCGGCTGTCTGGCGGCTTGAAAACTTCGCCCCCTGTGAGAAGAGGGTGAGGAGAGTAGCTGGGCAAGGGTAGAGCCCCTTTTGACCCCCCAGGGAATTTTCTGGGGAGGTAAGAGGGAAGCTCCCTATTGTGCCCGACGAAAGCTCCGCTTCCAAGGTGTTTCTGCTGGATCAAAGCAGACCGAAGTGACACGACCACCCCTGCAAGATTGTAACAACTAATGCTTTTGGAAGAATATATTGTTGCAGGCAGAGTGAATCGCGAGGAAAAAGGAAAGAAAATAGCAAGTATTGTCCTCTTTAACTCTATTAAAATTCTCTTCTGAGTTCAGCGGAAGAGAAGCGGCTCTGAAAATGGCGCTGTGACAGGCAGAAACGAAAGTGAAAAGTGAAAGTTTGAAGCGAGAGTGATCGTTAGAGATTGTAAATCCAAGTCAGCTCAAAGACTTTTCCTGCTTAGTTTAAATGGACTTCCCTCGTAAACTTAACCCTTAGTCTTCTGGAAGGGGGGGGAAGAAAAAAAAAGGGAAAGAAAGTGTGGGGACAAAGTATAGAATATTAAGAAGAAAGGATAGACAAATTGATTTGGAAAATGGCTTCTAAACAACAGCCCAAAGTATCATTCCTAGATCAACCAGCCACAACTATACAGGAGCTGCACCAGGCATTACAAATGGGATTTAAAAAGCAATCAGAAGAGTTAGATGAAAAAATTCAGAAAATGGAGGAGAAATGGGAGGAAAAAATTGATGGTGTGACTGAAACAATTCAACATCAACACGACGCGATGAGGGAGGATATTGTTTTAGCATTTCAAGGGATATTGGTGCAAATACAAGAAATTGAACAAGTTAATTTACAGCTGGAAAATAAAATGGAGGAGGTACAAGAGAAGATAGAAAAATCAGATGCTGAATGTGTAATGATGCAATATAGATCTATGGAAGGGGCTATTAGAATAAGAGGTCTAAGGGAAAATGAAGGAGAGGATTTAAGACAGACTTTTGCAGACGCCCTGGAGAAATTTCTAGAAGATAAAGATGTTGACTGGGCTTGGAATATCGATAAAATTTACCGTGTGAATTCATGGATTGCCAGACAAAGGAACTTACCAAGAGATGTTGTTATATATTTTGTTACAAGAGGTGCTAGAAACAGAGTTATACAACATTCATTTCAAAACAAACTTCAAGTTCTAGGGCAAGAAGTTGCTGTATTAAAAGAAATCCCTCCTAAGATTTTAAAAGCAAGGAAAGACTATTCTTTTCTGGTTACTGAGCTAAAAATGCGACAAGTACAATATAGATGGGATGTTCCATATGGATTAACAGTCACATACAAGGGAGAAAGACATCGCCTTAATACAGTGGTGAAAGCAAGAGATTTTTATGAAAAAATTTTAAAGGCACGTCAGGAACAAGTAATAGCACCAACGAAGGAGCAGGCACAAGAAGGAGCGATGGCTATACAAGAAGGCTCAATACAACCACCAGAAGAGAGGATAGTTCTGGGTAAAACCCAGAAACAACTAAAACTACAAGACCAGAGGCAAACACGCGCAGCAACAAGACGTAGAGATCAAGAGACCAAGCTACCCTTGATGACATATGCTCAAGTGGTGGATGGATCGAAAGCAGTGGGAGGAGCCAGATCCAAAGCGACTCCAGCGGATTTGAAGGCAGTGCTCCAGAGGCTTTCGGGTGCCAAAAATGGCAATTAAATTCTTGACATGGAATGTTAATGGTTTAAATTCACCGCAAAAAAGAAGAAAAGTATTTCATCATTTGAAACAATTTAAAAATGATATAATTTGCTTGCAAGAGACTCATATAAGATTTGAAGATCAAAAGCTTTTACAGAACGCAAAACTAGGGACACCATATATTGCATCGGCTCCGGAAAAAAAGAATGGAATTGTTGTATATGTAAGACCTGATCTTAAAGTTAAAGTGATTGAAGCTGATAATCTGGGCAGATACATAATAATTGACTTAACAATAGAGACAAAGAATTTTATGGTAGTTGGAATATACGCACCTAATCAACAGCAAGGAAAATTTTATGAGTTATTACACAAAAAATTAATAAACTTGGATCGTAAATCATATATAGTGATGGGAGATTGGAATGGAGTAATTGATGTTAAAATAGACAAGAAGGGCCCTTCTAAGAATATCCAAAATAAGGCTAAGCTCCCTAGATCGTTTTTTGATATGATGGATGATATAGAATTAAGAGATTTATGGAGAGAAAAGAATGACAAAGAACAAGATTTTACTTTTTTTTCAGATAGGCATCACTCATTCTCAAGAATTGATTTTATATTAATAACAAATGATCTTTGTGCTAGGGTTAAGAAGATAAAGATTTGTCCAAGAACTCTGTCAGACCATAGTCCAGTATGGATGGAGTTGGAAACGGGAGAGAAGCCTAGGAGATCGTGGCGTTTAAATGAAAATTTATTTAGATATGATGGGAATGTTTCGGAATGCAAAAAGCTGATGAAGGAATTTTTTATCTTAAATATGCAAAAGGAAACAACGATAGATATGGTCTGGGATGCAAGTAAAGCCTTCATGAGGGGGGTATTAATTAACCAGAATAATGTTTATAGGCGGAAACAGAAACAAAAAAAAGAGGAATTGGAAAAAGAAATCAAAAAGAAAGAACAAGAGCTGATACATAACCCAGAGGATAAGAAAATTAGAGAAATAATTACATTATTAAGATCACAATTTAATATGCTGGTTTCAGACCAAGTAGCTACTAATTTGCAATACGCAAAACATAATAATTTTTGTAATGCAAATAAACCTGGGAGATGGTTAGCCTATATGTTAAGGAAAAAGCAAAAAATGCGAACAATAGATAAGGTATTTTATAAAGGTAAAGAGGTATTTCAACAGGATTTGATTAAAAAGGCTTTTATAGATTTTTATAAGGATCTGTACACAAAAGACAAAATACAAGGTACTGACATAGATAGATATTTAGATAAGGAGTGCACTCTTAAAATCCCCGAAGTACAAAAAGAGAAATTGAACTTATATATAACTAAAGAAGAGATTTTATTGGCAATTAAACAGTTAAAAATAGGTAAAGCTCCAGGCACGGATGGTCTGACAGCAGTGTATTATAAGAGCCTTCAGGAAGAGATAGTAGAACCACTTAAAGAATTATTCAATAAAATACAAGAAGGAAATAAGATCCCTCCATCATGGAAAACAACTTTTATTTCATTAATTCCAAAAGAAGATCAAGATCACACCCAGCCCAAGAATTATAGACCTATATCACTGCTTAATATAGATTATAAAATCTTTACAAAAATTTTAGCTAACAGACTGATGCCAATCATGCAACAGATAATACATAAAGATCAAACAGGTTTTATACAAGGTAGACAGATGAGAGAGAATGTTAGACAAATTGTGAATATATTGGAGTATCTTAGGAGAGATAGCCAGACTCCAGCGGTGCTAATGTTTTTAGATGCTGAGAAAGCGTTCGATAGATTGAATTGGCAATTTTTGGAAAAGATACTTCAAAAGATGCAAATGGGAGAACATTTTACTCAGTCTATTAAAGCAATATATAAAGAACAAACTGCACGGATAATAATTAATGGGGATTTAACAGAATCTTTTCAAATTGGTAAAGGTACAAGGCAGGGTTGCCCATTATCACCATTATTGTTTATATTAACTTTGGAAATGTTGTTAAATAAAATACGCAAAGTAGAGGAAATAAGGGGGGTTAAAGTTAAACATCATGATTATAGAGTGCGTGCATTTGCAGATGATGTGGTGGTAACACTAACACAGCCTCTACAATCTACCAAGGTATTAATGGAAATTATCAAAGAGTATGGAAAAGTATCTGGTTTCAAAATTAATGTGGGGAAAACCAAGATGATAACAATAAATATGTCAGGGAATCAAAAAGAAGGTTTGGTAAAGGCAACTGGGTGTGAGATTGTGAAAAAATTAAATACCTGGGGGTTTATATCTCAGCAGAGAATGGAAAATTATATAAGTATAACTATGAAACTTTATGGTCCAAGATACAGATAGAGATGGATAAATGGAAAAAGTTGCAATTATCATTGTTGGGGAGGATAGCGGTAATCAAAATGAATGTTTTACCTAAATTTTTGTTTTTGTTTCAAATGATCCCAATACTTAAAAATGAGTCAAAATTGTGGGAATGGCAGAGAGGAATTAATAAATATGTATGGCAAGGGAAAAAACCAAGAGTTAAAATGAAAATAATGCAGGATATAAGAGAAAGAGGTGGCCTAAAATTGCCTAATTTGAAATTGTATTATGATGCAACAGTTTTGGTATCTATAAGTGATTGGGTAAACTTAACTAATGAAATGATATTGAATATAGAAGGGTATGAATTGTTATATGGATGGCATGCATATTTGGTTTATAATCAAAAGGCGGACAGGACTTTCAAGAACCATGTACTAAGGAATGCTCTGCTGCGTGTCTGGAGAAAATATCAAGGGATAATGGATTATAAAGTACCTATATGGGTGGCGCCCAGACACGCAATAGAGAATACTAGTATAGAACAAAGGCAAGATGTGGTAACATATAAGGAATTATTGGAATTAACTGATGGAATATTACAACTAAAATCTTTGAATGATTTAAAAGAAGAAGGATTAGTGCAAACATGGTTTCAATATGCTCAGTTGAAGGATAGATGGCAAAAGGATCAAAGACTTGGTATGGAACAATGGGAAGGACAATTAATAAAACAAATTAAGGACCAAGGTCCAATGCATATAAAAAGAATATATAATATACTTATAGAAAAAGACTCTGAAACAGAATTAATTAAGGATTGTATGATAAAATGGTCACAGAATTTTGAGGAAACGATTACATTAGATACATGGGAAGTAATTTGGGTAAGAAATATTAAATTCACACAAGCTCAAAATTTGAGAGAAAACTTTTATAAAATGCTTTATAGATGGCACTTGGATCCTAAGAAGTTGGCTAGTATGTATACTGATATACAGCCTAAATGCTGGGGTTGTGATTGTATGGACGCTACTTATTTTCATGTGTGGTGATCATGCGTAAAAGTAAAAGCATTTTGGATAAAAATATGGTGGATTATGCAAAATGTTCTTAAGAAAAAATTGAAGTTTATACCACAGTTGTTTTTATTAGGTATTACCACAGACTGTACAAGTATAGAGACTAAATTGTTGCAGAAGAGACGGAGTAACGACTCGGACACCAGAGCTGGATTTAAAATTGGGTCATTTTTATTATAATAAATTTGCATAATTTATTAATTAAATTAGCATGAATTAGCATAAATTTGCATAAATCAACATACTCAACTATGACCCGGAAACAGTGGACCTGCAGGGTCAAACAAACACTTCCGGGGCGGAAATGACGTAAAAGGTCAACATTCCTGGGCAACTAAGGGCGTAGTCGATGCTGGTCCAGGTGAGGGACCTCTCCCTCACCTGAGACCCTGCCATGCACTCGCATGAGGGGGGTCCCGCTGGCTCACCCCTACCCTGGGACTTCAATAGCGGGACCCAAAGACAGGTTCCCCCCAAGTGCGCAGGTAGCACCCACCATGGGCTTGGAGAGAACCTGTCAATCATCCCCAAAGATGCCCAAGGGAGAACGCGCAGTTGCTGAACCACCACCCAGATTTCCGCCCCTAACCTGCCACGGAGCGGGGGTCAGATCTCTATCTTGGCCCCCCGACTCCCCCCTCTATCTGCGCCAGCTCACGCAGAGACCGCTGCAGGTCCTGTAAGAAAATGGCGTTCCCCTGCTCTGACAGGTGAACGCCATCGGCCCGGTAAAGCCACGGCCGATCTACAGTGATAAGGGGATGGGCCACTACAACCCCACCTAATTCTTTGACTGTTTTTCCCACGGCCTTATTCACCCTACGCCTGACCCGGTGTATGGCCCTAAGGGAAATGGCGTCCCTCCAAACGATCCTTGGGAGGATCTCTGACCACACCACTTGCGTGGTGGGCCATACCGTGCGAAGCCACCGCAGGTCTTCGCGCGCCTGGATGATCAATGGAAGACCACCAAGCAGGCACAGGTCATTGCCACCGAGGTGCAAGACCAGCCATCTGGGTGCGGCTATGGGTTGCCGACCACCCAGTCCCAACTGGGCGCGACCCTGGGTAGCCGCCCGCCCAGCAGCGCCAGGTACCGCCCTGATATGCTGAGTACCCAGCAACGTCGGTAGGAGCCCCTCCCACCGCATACCCCTCCGGCCCATCCAAACAACATTGACCCACCGTCCCAACGACAGCTGGGTCCCAATGGCGCTTCTAGCTGCTGAGCGGCCGGCCCAGAAGACCATGCTGTTGCCACACAGCAGCGCCGTCGGTTTCTGCCTGGACTGGGAACCTGGAAGAGGACACACACAGAGAGGTTACCTAGCCTAAACCCTGCCCAGAATCCTCAGCGGGCCTAACATAAGCCAAATATGCCGCTGACCGCCAGCGGCCGATTTCCTGAATCCGTTGGGCCGGGAAACCAGAAAGTGCCGCGCTAGTGGCGGCGCCGATACGGAACGAATGCGTTCCGTAGCCGGCGGGATCCATGCCTACCTGAGACATAGCCTTAGACACTATCGCCCAGAATTGATACCGGGTCAGGGGGGTGCCATCCTGGTGGACAAAAAGGTACCCGCGCCCTGACCCCCGCAAGCCGCAAAAACACTGCAAAGCAGCCACCGGGCAAACAGACTGATCGGTGGCTGCGCTAAGTTCAAGTCTAACCCCTCTGTGTAACTGATCTGTCTTGGAGTGTCTCACCAAAAGGGAGACGCCCCCCTGTCTAAAGGTCAGATCAGCGAGCTGGAAAGCGCGGAGCGACAAGTCAGACTGCGAGGAGGCCATTGCCTCGCTGACCCTAAGGGCCCCAAAAAACATAACACAAGTCGCTGCCCTAAAAAGACGGGCCTCGTACTGAGAGGCACACAGACTGTCCAATGTGTGATTAATCAAAGACAGCTGCTGAACCGTCAGGGCCTGACGAGCGTCAGGAGGGAACCCCTGTCGCTCCCGCACCCAGCCTTCCAGCATCCTCCGGATGCGAAAATCACCTGAAACATCACTAAACCCCCCCGCCTTGGACAGAAAGGCGAGGCCGGCTAACCTAGACCTGATAGTCCTGACTGAAAGGCCACGCCCCTTCAGCAGGACACAGAATTCAGCTAGGTGCTCAACCGGGATAGGCCAGCTATGGGGGTAACCCCTACCCTGCCTGAAATCCCCAAACTCCTTACCTGCACGCTGGTAAGCTCGCAGGGTGCCAGGAGCTACAGATAAGGCGATCGCCCGGGAGGCCTCGTCCCTCCAGCTCTCGGGAGCCCGCCCAGGCTCCACAGGTGGGCCGGAAACACCTCCGGCGACTCTCGGGCCCATGGGGCCAGGGTCCAAAACCTGGACAACTGACCACGGGACAAGGCGTCAGCCACCCCGTTATCTAGCCCCGGGACGTGCCTGGCCAAAAACAAGGCGTTTAGAGACAAGGACCTGTGCACAAAATGGCGGACAAGCCGCATTACCCTGTCACTCCTCGAGGACAGGGCATTCACAACATGGACAACCGCTAGATTGTCACACCAAAAATGCACAGTCTTGTCCCTAAACTGCTCTCCCCAGAGCTCTAAGGCCACTACCAAGGGGAAAAGCTCCAAAAAGGTCAAGTCCTTAACCAAGGAACAGGCACTCCATTCCGGAGGCCATGCCGACCAGCACCACTGGTCACCTAACACTACCCCGAAACCGCAAGTCCCTGCGGCGTCGGAACACAGCTGCAGTTCCGCTTCCAAAAGAAGCTCCTGCCGCCAAAAAGACAACCCGTTAAAATGCTCCAAAAACTCCCGCCACACGCAGAGGTCAGACCTGACCCCGGCACATAAGCGGGTACGATGGTGGGGCAAACGTAGCCCCTTCATCGCATCATACAACCGGCGAGAAAAAGCCCTACCAGGCACCACTACCCGACAGGCGAAATTAAGGATCCCGGCCAACTCCTGGAGCTGCCGAAGAGTAACCTTCCTGCAGCCCAAGACCGCCTCAATCTTGGTCCTAATTTTGATCAACTTGTCCAGGGGCAATCTGGAAGATTGCTCCTCCGAATCCAATTCAATACCGAGAAAGGTAATCCTGGTGGCAGGGCCTTCGGTCTTCTCGGGGGCCAAAGGCACCCCCAATTGAGCACAAAGGGCTTCGAAGTCCCGCATCAAAGCAAAGCATTGCTCCGATTGCGCAGGCCCGGCCATCAAGAAATCATCAAGGTAATGAACGACCGAACCCAGGCCACTACGCCTCCTGAGCACCCACTCCAAGAAGGTACTAAAGCTCTCAAAAAGGGAGCAGGACACAGAACAGCCCATAGGCAATGCCCTGTCCACATAAAACCCACCTTCGAAATGGAAGCCCAGAAGCTCGAAGTCGCCTGGGTGAATGGGGAGGAGCCGGAATGCCGACTTAATGTCGCATTTACCCATAAGGGCTCCTACCCCACACTCCCTAACCATGGCCACGGCCGCATCAAAGGATGCGTACCGGACTGAACAAAGCTCGTCAGGAATGAAATCATTCACTGACTCCCCTTTTGGAAAAGACAAATGGTGAATCAACCGAAATTCACCACTCGCCTTTTTGGGGACCACCCCCAGGGGGGACACTCTAAGATTCGAAAAGGGCGGCTCCGGGAAAGGCCCAAGGACCCTGCCCTCGGCAACCTCCTTTCGAATCTTAGCCCGAACAATGTCCTCATGTCCGACAACCGACCTGAGGTTATCTGACATGAAAGCCTTCCTAACACCCACATAAGGGATCCTAAATCCCTCGGAGAAGCCCCTCAAGAGCAGCTCGGCTCTCGGGCGAGGGTGGTAGTCGACCAACCAACCCTCGAGCACAGACACATTAATTGGGCTGGGCCCCTTTTCCCCCAGCTGGTGGGGGAGGTTTTCCTGGACCCCCGCCCTTCTTCTCCGCCCCTTTCTTGGGGCGGGGACAGACTGAAGCTGCATGGGACCCCCCACAATTCCCGCAGGCATGCTTGTACTTACAAAAGGGACGAAAACACGCCCCTTTTGCAGCAAACTCATGACAAGCGGGCGAGGCCCCCTTGCCAGCCACACCAGGAGTCGCCTTGGCTGGTGAAGCCGCGCCAGGCTCCTCCTCCATGAAGTGCCCACTATCCGTACGCTCACACCCCTCCTTTCCAGACATATGCGTGGCCCGGAACCACAGGTCCGGAACCACCATATCCCATGGCAAGTTAGGCTCTACCGCCATCCTCATACGGAAACCCTTATCATAATGGCGCCATATGGTGCCCTTGTATTCGAAGTGGGCCCTAGCAATCAAATCTATATACTTAAACATGGCAGAGGCCATAGCCGGCTGCCTTTGAATCACCACAGACCCATAAGTAAGAAAAGCATACAGCCAGGAGCTGAAGCATTTCGTTACTTTGGTCTTCTTTGTTTTCTCCCCCGGGACAATCTCTTTCTCCTGCTTAGGAACCTCTCGGTTCAAAAGCGAAAAAAGATCCACGTATTCCCCCCGCCATATAGCCTCCTTCACCGAAGGGTGAAGGTGGCACCCTAAAGGGGTGGACGGCAACCCGCACGGGATAGCCCCTGCTTTAATGCAAGCGAACGGGTCCCATACCGAGTTGGCCGCCACACCAAAAACTCCCGCACCGTGGGGGTAGGGCAAGACGGGGAGCGGGGGCATAACAGCAGGGGCCGGGGGAACCCACCCCCCTGCCCCAGGCACCGCAGGTATCCCCGTAGGACCTGTCCCGGGCAGCGGAGCAGGGCTGGCCGCCGGCGGCCCCGACGGAGGAACCGGCTGTGCCCAGACCTGCCCGCAGGTGCCCGTGGAGGACCCCATAAAACTGGACCCGCCCCCAACCCCCGCCGGGGGAAAACCCGGGGTGGGGGAAGGAAGAAAGGACAGTGGTGTAGTGTGTGGTGCAGCCTCACCTGCCCCGTACGGGGTTGATGTCATCCACGGGGGGCCCATTGTTGCAGGGCCTGGGAAAGCCGCCATCGGCCCCGCCAGGGCCTGTCGTCCAACCAGAGCCATCTGCCCAGCCTGGGCCGCCGCAGGATCTCTCCCCAATGCCGCAGGAACTTGATCCAGGGACCCTCCGGAGCCCGCACCGCTTCTCCACTGCTCGAGCTCGTCGAGCCTCTCCAACACCCTGGCCCAAGACATGGCAGGAGAAAGAACAGGTTGAGGGGCAGGAGGCAACGAAACCGCCCCCCCTTGCTCAGGGACCACCCCCATAGGCCCCTCCCTACTGGCCCGAGCCCGGGCAGAAGGCCTAAGGGCCCTCCTGGGGCGCGCAGCCGGCGGAGCCGTAGGGGCAGTGGCAGGCCTCTTCTTTGGGGCCATCCCAACTCCTAATTCCAGTATGCAGGGAGCAACCTACACTACTGCCTGGGATTGAACTCCCCACTGACTGAGTGGCAAGCAAAGGTCCCCCACCACTGGGCCCTACTTAGCCAATTACTGTAAGGGGAGAAGCCCTTGACAACCTTTAGGCCCCCTCCCTTAGGCGCCACAGAGAAAGCCTCCCTCCACAGGTAGGCCTGAAAGGCCTGAAATCCGGCCTCCACCAAACCGCCCCCCACCGCGCCCTCCTCCCGGCCGGGAGGAGGTTACCAGTCTCCCTCGGGCCCGAGGGGGATCCTCTGGAAGGAAGCTCCACGAATCCTGAGGCTTGGAGCCTCACTCCGCAGGTTCGGTGAAGAGCAGAGAAAGACTCTTTTCGCTCCCTCGGGCGGCCACAAAATGGCGGCCGCGACACGAGGGCAACCTAAAATGGCGTCGGAGCAGCACCAGCCGAGTGTCTGCTCTTAAGCACAGGTCCGGGCGAAAAGGCTTTCTTCCCGGCCTGCTGTCCCTTAAATAGGGCCAGCAGGCCCCGCCCGGACCCGACGTCATGCCCAGCCACGTGGGCTGGGCATTCTCGGCCGAAATCTCGCCTCGCGAGATTTCGGCCGAAAACAAGATGGCGGCCGCCATCACCAGGGTCCGAGTCTGCCCGGCCCTTCAGCAACAGCGCCGTGGGGCCGGTAAGTCAGCCGGCGATAATATTGAATCTAATAACAGCAGCGAGACTCTTGATTGCCCAATATTGGAAGAAGGAAGAGTTACCCACAAGTCAAGAATGGACAATAAAGGTCATGAATCTAGCAGAGATGGCGAAGATATCGGCCTATATGAAGGATCACTCGAATGAGAAATACATATTGGACTGGAAAAAATGGATTGATTATATTCAAATTAAATATCATTCTAAAAAATTTCAAATAGCTTATGAATAGTTTAGGATTCTTATTAGTATAAAGAGCCTAAATGCATTTGGGTGTGAAGGTAGTAGAGTTGGGGAGGATAATAGATAATATAGAAGTTAAGTATGTATGATCTTGATATTAAGGGAATTGATAATCTGATTTCACTCTGGGAAGTTCGAGGAGGGGGGGTGGTTGGGGGGGTAGGGCGAGAAGGAGGGAAAGAGATTAGTGTAACTGTTATGGGGGGAAACTTTTATTTATGTTTTTTCCTTTGACTTATTTTATGTTTCTTATATAACTATGATCTGTAATATGAGAAATAATGTCTGCAAAGTTTCCTAATATTTCAGTTTGTATAATTTTGAAAAAACTAATAAAACTTATACAAAAAAAAAAAATGTCCTCCTAGAGACTCTGTGAGCCAAAAATCAGCTGGCTGGCACACACATGCATGTTGGAGCTGAGCTAGGGCAACAGCTCGCGTACCAGCAGATATGGCTCCATGTACCACCCATGGCACCCGTGCCATAGATTCTCCATCACTGCCCTATGTAATCTCAGTGCAATTAGTTCTTCTGAAACGGCAGCTCTGCCTTACAGTCCAGCAGGAAATAAAAAACAAATATTTCTGCATTTTTCCACTCCGTTAACACACTTTTTATTTATTTAATTTGTATCCCCTCTTTATTATTTTTACAAACAAAAGGGCAGTAAAGTGATCTAATAAAACTTTGTCCTTCTATTGTCCCCACAAAAACAACCCTTTGTGGTGGCTAGGATAAGAGAAAGCAACTGGCCCAAAGTCACCCAGCCTGCTTTCATGGTTAAGGATACACTAGAACTCACAGCCTCCAGCTTTCTAGCATGGTGCCTTAACCAGTAAAGTCTAAAACAAGCCGCGTTTAATGAATTAATGCCCTTGCTCTTGCTCACCATTTCCAGCTTTATTTTTAAAGAAAGTTTTGTTGTTCATCTTAATATCCTTGGGTGTATGCTGTTCCATTTCCTTTTTCTTGGGGTTAGAGCACCTTTTAGAGAATTCTTGCCTATCGTAAGCCAGTTATTGGCACGTGCCTATCGTAAGCCAGTGATCGGTGTTTGGGTTCTTTTTGTAAGGTTTTAGTTTACTTTTTAAAGAGTTTGAAAATGAAAGTTAGGGATGAGCAGTGGCCATGTTTCTTTTTACTGGCCTTTTTAAAATCAGGATTCCATGTTTTGAATAGGGATGCTCATTGGGGCATGAAGGAGAAAACACTCACTGTGAGATGGATCCGAGTGATGGAGAAAGTCCTCAAGGAGATTGACAAGCACGTGTCCCTGGCCAACGACTGAGTCTTAAAAGGGGGGGGGGGTTTGTAGCGCAGGGAGCGCTATTTATACTTTTTCCAGACTCAGTCCTGATTTGTTAAAGGTGGTGTTTTCCCATCCTTGGAAGCTCGCTCCACCTACTATGGAGAACAATAGTTTTGTTTCTGTGCATCTGATCTTGCTGACTAGCCGTTCTAGCAGCTAGGAATTGCAGGGCGCTACTTCCAGATAAGTTTCCAAGGCTATACCTGTTACGTACTGATGTGTGGAGTAAATTTGCATAGTGGCCGCTGGTTGGCCAATGTAGCGATGGCAGATTGGAATGCCTGTCACTGGCTGGCCGGCTTGCAGGGAAGCCTTTAACATAGGTTTCCCTGCCACCCACAGCCAGTTCTTTGTCTAGTACTTGCTGACTACAGTAAAGATGCTGAACTGTTCTACATCTCGATTTTTCATTCCTGCGCAAATGTAACACCGACAACGAAGGTAGTGGAAGAAGACAGCAGAACATGCCCTACATGGCATCGGACCAGATTACTTATGGGACCACCTCCTGCCGCATGAGTCCCAGCGACCGGTTAGGTCCCACAGAATCGGCCTTCTCCAGGTCACCTCAATTAGACAATGTCACTTCGTGGGACCTAGAGGAAGAGCCTTCTCTGTGGGGGGCCTGGCCCTCTGGAACCAGTTCCCCCCCCAGAGGTTCGCACTGCCCCCACCCTCCTCCCCTTCTGCAAGAGTCTGAAGACTCAATTGTGCAGTCAGGCTTGGGGCCAGTAATTACTTGCCCCCTAGCCATAGATTCACCATCACAGATCTAGATTCTTTTCCCTCTCCAAAGTATACTTTTCCTCAGTCTAGATGATTGGGAAAGGTGACTAAAATTGAACATTACTAATATCCTAATTTCCTATTTGTTTATTATTGCCAAATCACCTATTCCCCTTATTTCAATAATTCCAGCATTATAGGCAACAATGGGAAATCATGTGAGAGGAAGATTTTAATTGATTCCACTCAGAGTAAACAATCGGTTCATCATGATAATGCTAGAGGCAAAATAAGCATATGGGGAAAGAAAAACATCCATCTGTGACCTTCCACCTGTTTCTGCCTACAATTCCCAGCACCCACAGCCAGCATGCTAATAGGGAGGAAGCTGGAAGTTTTAGTTTAGTAACATCCTGAGGACCACAGTTTGTTCAACAGATATTTTCTTATCTTCCATAACATGGAAAAGGTCAGTAAATTGGCCTGGGTCACAATTTCCATGACATGGAAAAGGTCAGTAAATTGGTCTGGGTCACAGGTAACTAACTCTAAACTCTTGCTAATATTATGTGCAGGAAACATGCTTGTATGTTCCAATCTCTTCTCCTTCAGAGTATCTACAAAAGGCTTTTACTGCCTTGTTCAATGAACTATGATTTGTCTTAAGAACAATATCAATGGTGGTTTTGTAAAATACCCAAAGGAACAACAGCCATCATTTGAAATTGTTTGTTGCATTCATCAGATTTGGGACTAGTAGACACATTGCATTCAGTCCTAGCATAGTTTCTTGGTTTAACAGAATCTATGATTTACTTCTATATGCCATGTAAAGTCACCAAAGCACGACCTAGTCATTTTAATATGTTTTAAAACTGGCATAGGTCAATGTGTGTATCCAAATTTTGTTCAAGGAAAGACCCAGCAAGAAAGAGAACCTAATATTTCCAGTCCAAAATTCATTCAGATTCATTCCAACAGCATTAAACCAGAGTTCAACATTATGTGTTAAAGATCGTTCTCAATCATTTCTTCTTTTTACAGAAGGCAGAACAGAGAAGAACAAAATAAGCTAAGAAGTACTGGAAAAAGATTCATGATTGGTTACAGCAGATTACAGGAAGACAGATGGAATGTACTCCGAATTCTTTTTACTAGGCATAATAAGAAAGCAACAACCAAAGGATATAAGATATTTATCATTACACATCATTACTGCAGCAAAAATTGCATATGCTCAATATTGAAAGGATGACAAATCTCCAGTAGAAAATGTATTGATTGATAAGATATACAAGTGTGCAGAAATGGACAAATTGACAATAGAATTGAAAAGGACTAGATGAGTCGGACTATTATCAAGTTTGGACGAAATGGTATAACTGGATGGGAAAAATAAGAAAAAAACAGTGTGACAGTGTGGAAAAGACTCAGAATCGTGGCAATGGAAATACATGATATATTGTAAATAGATATGTAAATTTAAAATATGAAATTTGGATGTGGATTTGTGAGAAAAAATGTTATGATGTTTAAAGATAAAGAACAATAAAAATAAAATTTAAAAAATAATGATGATGAAGTCTCCTTGTTTTCCTTCTATTTTTACTTACAAATCTGAATCGTCAACAATGTTCTTTTGAAGGTATATCAACTTAACAGCCAACAGTTGCCAATAAGAAAATTGCAAAAGAGGCAAACAAGGGTGTGCTTCAGGATTCCTGGCAAATTTTTATCTGAGTCATGAGCTAATTGCACATCATGATTTCCATGTAACCTGAAACACTCTCAGCCTCAAAAAAGTATTAAGCCAGCAATTTTATACAGCAGTATAACTTTCTCCTATGAATGCTGGGAACTGGAATCTATTTATTGATGATCTTTGATTGCTTCTTACCCATATGCAATACTGAGGAGAAAGGTAGCAGAGGAAACTGTCCCAGGATGGTATAAAGCTCAGAGCCCTCATTTTTTATTCACACAGGCAGTCTTTGACTTACGAACACAATTGAACCCAACATTTCTTAAAGTGAGTTTTCTCTGCTTTTAAGACCTATCTTGCAACAGCTGTTAAGTCAATCACAGCAGCCATTAAGTGTGTAATACGATTGTTAAGTGAATCTGGCTTCCCCATTGACTTTGCTTATCAGAAGGTCACAAAAGGAGATTACATGACCCCAGAATACAGCAAGTCACAAATATGGAGTCAGGTGCCAAGTATTTATATTTTAATCCCATGACCATGGGACGCTGCAAAGGTCATAAGTGTGAAAAGCGGTCATAAGTCACTTTTTTCAGTGTTCAAATGGCCACTAACCAAACTGTTGTAAGTTGAGGACTAATTGTATTATCTGACTTTATGAAAAATAAATCAGTTTGGGAACTAAACAGAGTTGCCATGCAGGGCTTACAAATATCTTGTTTCAAGCACTTATTCAGCTCTTTCACGACACCTCTTGCACTGACATTTAAGGACAAATGTGCTGGATGATTCAGATTACATGAGACCACATAAGGCTAACGCTGTGGTATTGCATCCTTGCCATGTTTATGAATGACACGCCTCTATGTAATCCTCCCATTGAAAAATGGACTAAAAGAGGCAGGTCTATGCTAGCAGCTGCATTTGGACACATACGTTGGATGAGTGATCAGGAAATTGTGAGAATCCTTGAGTAGGTCTACTGACCAAACAATGGTTGGAAATCAAAACAGAGGGGCAAATATCTGATTAAAAGAAATCAGATTTAATAATAATAACAACAGAGTTGGAAGGGACCTTGGAGGTCTTCTAGTCCAACCCCTTGCTTAGGCAGGAAACCCAACATTACTTCAGACAGATGGTTATCCAACATCTGCTTTAAAACTTCCAATGTTGGGGCATTCACAACTTCTGGAGGTAAGCTATTCCACTGATCAACCATTCTGACTGTCAGGAAATTTCTCCTTAGTTCTAAGTTACTTCTCTCCTTGTTTAGTTTCTACCCATTGCTTCTTGTTCTACAATCAGGTGCTTTGGAGAATAGGTTGACTCTTTCTTCTTTATGGCAACCCCTGATATTGGAACACTGCTCTCATGTCTCTCCCTGGTCCTTCTTTTCATTAAACTAGCCATGCCCAGTTCCTGCTACCATTCTTCATATGTTTTAGCCTCCAGTCCCCAATCCTCTTTGTCGCTCTTCTCTGCACTTTTTCTAGAGTCTCAATATCTTTTTGCATTGTGGCGACCAAAACTGAATGCAGTATTCCAAAACCAAGGCCTTATAAAGTGGCATTAACACTTCATGTGATCTTGATTCTATCCCTCTGTTAATGCAGCCTAGAACTGTGTTGGCTTTTTTGGCAGCTGCTGCACACTGCTGGCTCGTATTTAAGTGGTTGTCCACTAGGACTCTTGATTTCTTTTTTCAGCCTGTCATGCCATTTCTCATTATTATTATTATTATTATTAATTATTATTAATTATTATTATTATTATTATTTTAAAAGTTCATCACAATTTTGTTATCTTCAACTATAACTTAGAAACAGTAACTGTACTGTAGTTTTTAAATTGAAACTTGAATGTATATATTTATTAATTCAGTGATTCTCAATCTGTGGTCTGCAGGTTGGAGTTCCATGAAGACTTGAAGAAATATTATGATTTAAAACTTGAGTTAAGTCTTGGGAGACTGTGGCCATGGTCTGTGGCCACAAAAGGTATTTAAAGGGGGCCCATAGTAAAGAAAAGGTTGGGAACCACTGTATTAACTAACATGTGCCATCAAGCCAGGATAAACTTTTAGCAAAGTTTTTCTTCATGAAATGCCATTTGCCATTTAATCCACTCATCATGCCATTAAAAAACTAAAGCTGAAATGTCAATAATGTGTCTTACTGCAGACAGCCTATGTCCTCATAACACATTTCTCAGGAAAATATTACTATGGGCTTTATTTTTTTAAATAGTCAGTTTAACTGCTTCATATCAAGTTGAACAGTAAAAGTGGCAATTTTTTAAAAAGTAAGATGAATGATGTTCAGAAAACATAATATATGTTAAACTTTCAAGTAATTTGCAGGGTTTGGAGGAGGAGAAACATACCTAAGAGGGGTATGTTAGTAAGCCTAACATCTTGTCTGCAACATAATTGTCACTATCTGCAATAATCCCACTTTGATGCAATTTTTCAAAAGTTTCCTAAACATGTCAGTCCTTTTCACAAAGTCAGAAGCAACAAGCTTCTGACCATATCTCTTTTCATAAAGACAGGATGAAACAGATCACTCAAATTGTCCTCCAGTGATAATGAATCTTAAGGTATTCAACTATCTATTTTTTATTTTTTATAAATTAGATACGTTTTAGAAGAAAGATATCTTATTATACACATAGTAACGGCCACCAGAATAGCATATGCTCAAAAGTAGAAATTGAATAGAATACCAACCGAGAGAGAACAATTTAAGAAGACAATGGACTGTGCAGAGATGAATAGATTGACAATGAAAATTAAAGACAAATAGGACTCGGAGTTTTACAAAGTTTAGGTGAAATTCTATGAATGGTTTGAAAAAGAATATAGATAAAAGTTTTTTAATATTAATTTAATATAAATAGGATAGAAGGAAATGAGAAATATGATTGCTATAACCTGGATGACAAAAATAGGCAGCATTAGATAAATTAGTAAGATATACCGGAACTTAAATTAGAATAGAATGGAAATAGAAATAAAGATTTACGATTGTGATCACAAGAAAAGAAAAATGAGAAAAGTTGTCTAGTCTGTCATTTAATATAATAAAAATTAGCTATTTGAAGTAAATTCTTGGACAGACTGAACTGCTGGAATTTGAAATGTGATTTAGGTTATATTATTAGTTTATTATAAGAGATTATATAATCGATGGATTGATATTGAAGGTATATGTGTTGTCATGTATGTTTTAGCAATATGGACAAAAATAAAGAACTTTTAAAAAAAAGATATTCAACTATCAAATTTGGATAAAAACAAAAGAGGGTATTAGGTGTTAAGGAGTAAGCTGTGCTACCCCTGCACAGAGGAAAAATGTGGAGATGGAGGATAGCCAGCTAATATCCCAGAGATATGAGCAGTACTTTCAAATAACCAGACCACATACATTAACTTTATCAATATTATTTACATTAGACAAATATCGTAGTCAATAACAGTCCTAGTTATTCACAATGCAGCAATCAATATTCTCAATACATATACAATGCAAGTCTTACTCAAAACATATACAGGACAACATTAGTACACATAGTTCTTACTACACACAGTAGTCCTTACAATGGAATAGTAATGTAGACAAACCAGTATAGAATCAGAGAGATATCAGGGAGAGTCTCAAAGCTCTAAGCTCCAAGAAAAAGAGACACTGCTGACTCCCTCTTATAGCTGATTACAACACCAGCTCTTAAAGCAGTAGTATGCTAATTCCTTAAACCATACATTGCTGGCTTAAGTTATATATTGGAAAACCCAACTAGTTATACACACAGTACTAACAGAAGGCAATGCAAATATTGGAAAGTTACCATTTCTAATTTTAAGAGTTCCAAAAACCATGTTTGGATAATGCTTTCATTGTCAGCGGCAATGATGAAAAGCAAAACTTTAACTTCTTTTAAACTCACTATCAAGACAAATGTCAAGGAGGAGAGGGAACAAGGAAGTTAGATTTATCTTGGAGGAACAGAGTGACCTGGTTTAGATATGATGCTAAGAAATGAAATGTTTTATTAGGTTCTGACAAACCCAACAGACAATACATAAAACAAGCTGTAGCTCTGAATTATATGCAATCACAGGCAGACTTCATTCTCTTTAATTTATTTATTTTATATTTTTTTTATTTATTAGATTTGTATGCCGCCCCTCTCCGCAGACTCGGGGCAGCTCACAACACTAATAAAACAATATACAAAGAACAAAGCTAATATTTAAAATCTAAAAACCCATTATTTAAAAGAACATACAACACAAGCATACCATACATAAAACTATATAGGCCTGAGGGGGGGAAATGTCTCAATTCCCCCATGCCTAACAGCAGAGGTGGGTTTTAAGGAGTTTGCAAAAGGCAAGGAGGGTGGGGGCAATCCTAATCTCTGGGGGTAGCTGGTTCCAGAGGGTCGGGGCAGCCACAGAGAAGGCTCTTCCCCTGGGTCCCCGCCAGACAACATTGTTTAGTCAACAGGACCCGGAGAAGGCCAACTCTGTGGGACCTAATCGGTCACTGGGATTCGTGTGGCAGAAGGCAGTCTTTATGGCCCGATGCCATAAAGGACTTTATAGGTCATAACCAACACTTTGAATTGTGACCGGAAACTGATCGGGAACCAATGCAGACTGCGGAGTATTGGTGTGACATGGGCATACCTAGGGAAGCCCATGATTGCTCTCGCAGCTGCATTTTGCACGATCTGAAGTTTCCGAACACTCTTCAAAGGTAGCCCCATGTAGAGAGCGTTACAGTAGTCGAACTTCGAGGTGATGAGGGCATGAGTGACTGTGAGCAATGACTCCTGGTCCAAATAGGGCTGCACCTGGTGCACCAGACGAACCTGGGAAAAGCCCCCCTCACCACAGCTGAAAGATAGTTCTCTAATGTTAAATGTGGATCGAGGAGGATGCCCAAGTTGCGGACCCTCTCTGAGGGGGTCAATAATTCCCCCCCAGAGTGATGGATGGACAGATGGAATTGTCCTTGGGAGGCAAAACCCACAGCCACTCCATCTTATCAGGTTTGAGCTTGAGTCTGTTGACACCCATTCAGACCCCAAAGCCTCCAGGCACTGGCACATCACTTCCACTGCTTCGCTGACTGGACATGGGGTGGAGATGTACAGCTGGATATTGTTGTGGTTAGCTCTGGCCCATCTCCTGCCCCGGATGTGGGGGAGACATCCACATGCCGCAGGCCTGTTTTGCTCCTGGTGGAATCTGCTGATGAAGGCTCCTCTGACCAAGAAGACAGGAGTGACAGGGAGGAGGAGAGTGTGGCAGACAGCTCAGAAGGAGATCAATTATCTAGCTCCTCCCTGGATTCGGAACAAGAGTTAATGATACAGCCACGTATGCAGAGAGCGATGCATAGGCAGCAACAACTGAGAGATTATTATCAAAGAAAATGAGGCCACCTGTGGTTGGGTGCGGCTGTGGTAAAGAGCAGCCTGTGGGTTTGGCCATTGTGGAGGTTTATCTGATTGTTGTGTTTCGTGCCTACCTTGCTGACTTCGACCTTTGTGTACTGATTTTTCCCCACTTTGAAACTAAACCAGAGCAAAGTGTGTTTCACTTTGTGAAAGAAGGACTGTGAATTACCTCACAGCTGCAAGCTAAGTATCTCAGAACTGATAAGGGAATTGTACAAATTACCAGTTTGTTTGGAGACAAATGCTCTTTGCTATACAAAAAGAGTGCTTAGTTTATTTGCATTTTCGGTATAAAGAACATTGTTTTGAATTTTCAAACGTGTGTGTGTCTGAAATTTGTATCTGTGAATTTTCGGGAGGATTCTGCCAGAGAGTTCGATAGAACAGATATCATCAGCGTACTGATGATACCTCACCCCATGCCCCTGGATGATCTCGCCCAGCGGTTTCATGTAGATATTAAATAGCAGGGGGGAGGAGACCAACCCCTGAGGCACCCCACAAGGGAGAGACCTAGAGGTCAAACTCTTCCCCCCCCCCCACTAACACTGACTGTAACCGACCGGAGAGGTAGGAGGAGACCCACTGAAGGACAGTGCCTCCCACTCCCAACCCCTTCAGCCGGCGCAGAAGGATACCATGGTCGATGGTATCGAAAGCCGCTGAGAGGTCGAGAAGCACCAGGACAGAAGATTACCCCCTGTCCCGGGCCCGCCAGAGATTATCTATCAACGTGATCAAAGCAGTTTCCATGCTGTAACCGGGCCTGAAACCCGACTGTCGAGGGCTTAGATAATCGGCTTCTTCCAAGGACCGCTGGAGCTGGAGCGCCACCACCTTCTCAACAACCTTCCCCATAAAGGGAAGGTTGGAGACTGGGCGACAGTTGTTGAGAATGGCTGGGTCCAGGGAAGGCTTCTTGAGGAGGGGGCAAACAAGTGCCTCCTTGTAGGGAGGCAGAAAGGACCCCTCCCCAAAGAAGCATTGACATTCTCCTGGACCCAGCTCCATGTCACCTCCCTGCTGGCCTAAACCAGCCAGGAGGGACACAGATCCAGTAAACAGGTGGCAGAACTCACAGCTCCAATGGCCTTGCCCACTTCATCAGGTGTCACCAGATCAAACTCTTCCCAGACAGATGGACAAGGACGGGCCCCAGTCACCTCGACTGACTCGTTGTCAGTCGACTCTGTTACTCAATTGGAGTCGAGGTCCGCCCAGATCAGAGCGATTTTATCAGCGAAAAATGTGTTAAAATCCTCGGCACCGCTCTGCAAGGACTCCCCAATTCCCCCCTGGTTAAGAAGGGAGCAGATCACCCTAAACAGAGCAGCCATGCGAGATTTCACTGATGCAATCAAGGCGGCGTGATACGCGCATCTTGCCGTCTTGAATGCCACTTTGTAAGTCTTAATATGAGCACTTGCAAGTGTTCGGTCAGATTCGGACTTACTCTTCCTCCATCGCTTCTCTAGACATCTCTTCTGGCGTTTCAACTCCCGGAGCTCCTCAGTAAACCAAGGAGCTCTACGGGGTCTAGTGCCTCAGAGAGGTCGCAACGGCGCAATCCTGTCAAGAGCCTCCATCTGGGCGTCTGGGGCGGAACCACCTGGGGCGGAACCACCGACTGGTTCCGCCTCCCTGCGGGGGAGGATTGGAGCCAGGAAGTCAAGCCGCAGTAGAAAAGTTCTTGTCAGTGTCTCTGACTCCATTTGAAAAAATGACTGCACAATTCTCTGGCAGGATATCAGATTCACATAAGCAAGTTTAGCTAGTATTTTTTCCTCAGAATTTCATTTGAATGTATGTCCACTAGCTGACTGAGATTTTTGTACCTACGCCACACAAAACAACAAATATTAAACTACGATCTTGGGATCTTTGGACAGCATATCTCCTTCACAGTGTATTAGAAAAGGTTTATTTTTTATTTGTCATTCAGTTACACTTAAACGCCTTATTTTATTATCTTGTAACTTATTGGCATTACAACTATTTGGTACAAAACTTCAAAATAATTTTACATTTACCTTTTTAATTGCCTTTCTTTTAAAAAATAGAAAAGAAAGAAATTGTCCTTTTGTCCTTTTGTTCTAGCTCTTCAATCACAGCTTTTCTGTCAAAAGACCAGAACTTGGCATGACAGAGTTCATTCTTCTTGTTAATAAACATCCTTTTTATTATCATCGTTCTCAGATTACTGGCTAGTAACTGTTCAAGATATGAACTCTCTATTCGTCCCACATGCTGAGTTTAAGGGGATGGTGTCACATAAAGACACTTCAAGAACGAACAGAGTGGTTGCAACCATAAATTACTAAGGTGGATTCTCAAGACAGAGAGTTGGACCAAATCCATGAGCATTTCTGGGACCAGAAGATTGAAACTCTACCCCGTCCCATTCGCATATGAGTTTGGCTTTTTCTGTGTGGTAGAAAGTGGATTCTGGGTGTATTTTTCAAAATGCAGTAAGTGAAGTTGAATGTGTAGTTTTAGAAGAAGTGTGTGTGTGTGTGTGTGTGTGTGTGTGTGTGTACATACAGAGGTTATACAGTAAATAATGTATCTTTTTGTGTGCCTGTGCATAATATGCTATGTACACATATGGCATACATACATAGGATTAAATAGTATATTTTGGATGTTCAGTAATAGTAAATAGACAGGGAAATTGTAACCTCTGAGGAGAGAAGAGGCCAGGCACTCTAACCCTAACCCTTGACGTGAGTGACTCAACATGGTCACTCAGCAATCCCCACCAAGTCCCACGACCGCAAAGCCACCCCTACCAGGTCACATGACTGGCAAATCACTCCACCTAGCCATATGACCACAAAGCCATGCCTACCATCACATGACTATCAAGCCACACCCACAAAATAACCCACGCCACATGGCAGTAAAAAAAATTGGAACCCACCCCTGCTCTAGCTCCATTTCCCAAATGGGAAAAGAGCGGGTAATTCTTCATGGGTCTAAAGATGAAGATGGAAATTCATTTTATGTACACATAATAGTCAACAACAAAATACTGAGTCCAGGTTTTGCCTTTGCCATCAACTATATTCATTTGTGTTATCTTCTCAAGAAATTTCAACATTTGGTCTGAAGCCTTTGTACTTGATGACTTTAATAAAATACAGCCCTAAATTCCTTTGGTTTTCTCCTAGCCTGGAGCCTTCGAGATATGTTTAGACTATACCTCTAAAAATTTCCAGCTGGTTGACATCAGGCTCAAGCAAGGCTGAGTTACTTTAGCACAATTTTAACACAAGTTGTAGGAAATTGGAGAAACAAGAAGAATGCCATGTATCCCTTACATTTCACTAATTTTTGGACAAACTACACTGAAAATTCAAACAAGGATAATGTATAGAATAGAATTCCTCCCATTCAAAGTTACACGGCACTGAAAAAAGAGACTTGCGGCCGTTTTTTACACTTATGACTGTTGTATCATCCCCATGGTGATTTCATCCCCCAACATGATTTACATTTGGATACTTGAAAACTGATTTGCATTTATGACGGTTGCAGCGTCCTGGAGTCATGTGATCCCTTTTTGCAACCATCTAACAAGAAAAGTCATGTTTTTGCAACTATCTAACAGAGCCAAGGGGGGGCAGCAGGTAGAGTGCTGTACTGCAGGCCACTGAAGCTGACTGTAGATCTGAAGGTCAGCGGTTCAAATTTCAACAGCCTTCCATCCTTCCGAGGTGGGTAAAATGAGGACCCAGATTGTGGGGGCAATATGCCGGCTGTTAAAAAGTGCTATTGCTAAACATGTTGTAAGCCACCCTGAGTCTAAGGAGAAGGGCGGCATTAAAAAAAATTGAATAGATAGATAGATAGATAGATAGATAGATAGATAGATAGATAGATAGATAGATAGATAGATGAATGCAATGCAGAAACCAGATTCACTTAACAACTGCAGTGATTCACTAAACAAAGCTAGCAAGAAAAGTCGTAAAATGAGGCAAAAATTAACCACATAAATTTTGGGTTCAATTGCAGTCATAAGTTGAGGACTACCTATACAAACACAAGCATGCAGACTCACAGGCACATCCAGAACAAAGCTTCCACAGTACAGAAGTTGAAACAGGACATAAACGAACACTGCTGCTTCCTAACCCATTTCCAGAAACTAATCAAGGCAGGGTGTTTGGTAGACACACAGCAGTGAAGCAAAAATTGAGGCAAAGTCGTTTAAGGTCAATGCAGTTAGCTTTGTTCCATCATTTATTTAATAAAAATAATAATAACTCCCTGGATCCTTTCCATTACCTCATGACTACAGCAATGTGCAATCATATTTTTTTTAAATACTAGCAGTTGAAACCTGCTTTCTCAAATATTCCCACACACTTTCATGTATAGAGGAGGCCAGGACAATAAACAGCAAATACAGGAGTTTCCTATTCATTAACTTTTTTAAAGAGAGAGAGAGATGATTCATATCAGGCATCAATAGAAAATTATATCAGGCATCAATAGAAAATTCTTCTGTTTTTGAGCAATTGCCAGTTGGGCAATTGCATAAGAAGTTTGATTTTAAAAGTAAGCATCATATTTCCAAAAGTAGGAAATATCCAAATAAATGTACTAGCAAGTTTTAGAACAACCACGGTGTATTGCTGACCTTTATTCTATGAATCCCAATTTATAGTTCTGCAGAGTTATTTATAGTTTATAGTTCTGCATTATATAGTTCTGCTATTTATAGTTCTGCAGAGTTATAAATAAATATTTCAAACTTGAGCCATTCTCTATCAACAGCAATTGCATTAGACTTACAGTATATAACATTCAGCAGTGCTTTACAATCCTTTCTAAGCAGTTAACAGAGTCAGCATATTGCCCCCAGGAGCACTCTGCAGGCCTCCCAAACCCTCTGCGCACCCCACTTTTGCAAAAAATATTGTCGAAAAATGGGCCATTTTTTGCAAAAACGGGGAAATGTTTGCCATCCCCCGGGCCCCAGGAAATTCTGCAGGCTTCCCAAACTCTCTGCGTGCCCCATTTTTCATAAAATAGTTGAAAAACCGGGTCTGTGTTTGAGAAAAACAGGATGTGGAGAGGGATTGGGAGACTTGCAGAGAGCTTCTGGAGGCCAGGGAGAAGAAAAACCTTTTTTCCTTACTTACCTCTTTGAAATCTTGGTGCACCTAATACACTGGTGCATCTTATAGTCCAAAAATATGGTATTTAAAAATGATCACCTTTTATGGAGATTTGCCTAAGCATTTAGGACACAGCAGTCTCTGAATAACAACAGTAAATCATCAGCTGATATAATATAAATTATTGTAAAATAATTATGGCTGCAAATATTGTAAAGCAAGGACTTATTTTCAGAAAATAAATTTCAAAGAATGGACATGCATTTTATAATCAGTGGTTTACTTATAATGAAGGCAAATGACTTTTAGAGCAGCTCTTTAATCTTGCCAGGCTTTATTAATTTCATTGTCTAAGTAATTTGCCAACAATAAAGGAAGTGTTCCTTCACTTACTCTGCAGGGAAGAAATAATTTATTGAACTACTAGGAAAAGGTGATCCATGCAGGCCTGCTTGTTATTCCAATCAAATCATTACAGTAAACATCTTTATGCCAGCAAGTCACTCAAGTGGTCTCTTGGAATTTTTAGAATCATTCTACTTGTGTTTCTTTCTGAGCAATTAATTGCCTTAAAAATATAACAAGTACAATTTAGTCTCATGTTCTATGGTTATATAGAATTTTTGAGACATCACCACCACCCCACTTATCAAAAAGCTGTCCAGGGCATGTACAGAGAACAAAAGAAAAAACAAAAAAACCAAACCATAATTCAGACCCTCTGAGACTATTAGAGTCCCCTACAAATTTTAAAAATGGAAATCTAAGGCCCCAGCTGTAGAAATATTTCCAGCTTCTAGTTCAGTGCTTCTCAAATAGTGGGGCGGGGGCCCCTGGGGGAGGCGCAGAGCGATCCCGGGGTGGTTTGTAACCCCGGGGAAATGTGGTTTTTTTGTCCCAGAGAGTGGGGGGGGGAATAGAACACAGCACAGAGCAAGATATATGAAGTGCAGATAACAAACCCTTAAGAGACACCAGGGAAAAATGTTTACTAGGGAAGAAAAGAAAGGAGGAGAGAGATGGAGATAATGAGAGAAATGTAAGTCTCCTAAAAGCTAAGATGAGGAACTATGATGAAGCATGTGCAGCGCTTGGCTTCACTGTGACTACGATGGGAGATGAGGAAAGACTAGTATGTTTACTGTGTTTAAAAATATTGGCAGTAGACAGCATGAAGCCAAATACATTGAGATGTCACTTAAACACATTACACCTCAATCATGCTGATAAGCTGCTTGATTTTTTTTCAGTGCCAAATATTGCAAACAATCGTCCCAGCGGAGAGTTGGAGGGGGCACGTAACAGAAAATAATTGAGAAGCACTGTTCTAGGCCAATGTAAAGTTAACACATTTAAGCTTACAAAAACCAAGAGGACCACTTAGATGGCAACAAGGAGCTACATTTTTCTAAATCTCTTTGCTGCCCCAACTTCTGCCATCCAGTTCTAGGACTCCCAGTTTAATGCAATACAGGAAACTGTTGCCTTTCCAGAAAAAAAATTGAAGTCTAATCAACTCAATTAAAATGCAGGAAAAGGTCAGCCCTAAGCCTTTCAAAATCAAACACAAAATTCCCGAGTGGTGTCTCTTTTGTGTGTGAGCCAAACAAATGCAGTTGGATAGGCCCATTGAATTTACAGGAAAGTACGTTCTGTCCTTCTTTTCATGAAATTATACTGATAAGATGAAAACATTGTATGAAGAGCACAACCGCCTCTGAAAGGTTAGTTATTAATCTGTCCACCTTGAGGACAACCTCCAGTATTAGAGCAGCTGCAAAAAAAGTTTTCCATTCCCAGTTTTATGATGCTCTTAACTGCAGCAGGAGCTTTTCTGCATAAAAATATGTCACATGCTGGCTCAGATCTGTTTCTGCCCAATATGCCTCCTTGACAATAGCAAAGGAAGCCTCTCACTTTGACAAATGACTTAAGGAAGAAGGTTGATACTCCCCCAGTTTTTCATGCAGACCTCTGCAAGTTGTACCTAGCAATGTTCCTTTTTTGGCTGAACTACAGACAGGATTTGAAGAGCCATCCTCCTTCGCTTGCCTATGATCTTCCTACAGGCCAGTCCTGACTTTCCTCTGTGTGGAACAACATTCAGAAAACCATTTCTCCTTCTTCATGCCTTTCTTCAAACAAAAGTGGCCCTGCCTTCCATCCATCCTGCTGGTTCTCTCTTTGAAGTTTGCTCAGACATCAAGAATGCTCGAAGGGGAAGGAGAGGGTGGTCAGCGGGGAGTGTGAGTGAGGCACAAATTCTTGACTATAAACAAAGAAGGCTTCTATCACATTGCATCCTCAACACAGGGTGGCTGCCTGATATTCTTCATACACACCCATCCATACACACACACCTTACAATTCTAATAAATCAGTCTAAAACGAAGGCTGTCGATTTGTACTCAAGCAAGGCAAACAAGGCAAATATTTCCTTGGGGAATAAACCTTCTTAAATCCTAGCTTGAAAGAGATTCAGGAATGCATGTTTGCTTAAAGCCGATTAAGAAGTCTAGTAAACAGTTTGAAAATTTGTAGGACCAGTCTGGGCAGAGATTTTCCTGGAGAAAGTCTAAAATCAAGTCAGTATCAAGAGTTGATAGTAACTTGATGACACATAATCAATCCATTTTATTTATTTATTTATTCATTCATTTCAAGACACTCCCTAGTTCAGGGAAGTAACTCCTATTACTAGTTCGCAACTTAAAGATGTTGCTTAAAGCCAGCCCACCCCTGGTCTATACCAATGTTTCACAACCTTAGCAATTTTAAGATGCACGGACTTCAACTCCCAAAATCCTTCAGTATGAATTCCCAGCAGTCACACTAGTGGGTAGATCATATGTATCTGGTGAGGAGATTTTGAACAAAAGTTTTGTTTACTTCCAATTCCAAGAGTTCAATTTTTCCTTCATGAATGGGAAAAGTACATCCATCTTATACCATTGTTTAATCACCTGAAGTTCATGTGTGAAAGGATTGTGCAAGTGAGCCAAGGAGAAATAATGAGATTGAAGTTGCATTTCAGCATTATAAACAATTATAAACATTATAACAATTATAAACAAATTATAAACAAATATCTCCCTCAACACTGTCAAACTATTTACTAAGTCTGCACTACTATTAATTTTCTCATTGTTCCCATCACCCATCTCCTCCCACTAATGACTGTATGACTAATTTTGTTGCTTGCATCCTTACAATTTATATTGATTGGTTCCTAATATGATTTGATTGCTTATTTGTACCTGGACTATCATTAGGTGTTGTACCTTATGATTATAGACAAACATATCTTTTCTTTTATGTACACTGAGAGGATATGTACCAAGACAAATTCCTTATGTGTCCAATCACACGGCAAATCAAAAATTCTATTCTGTTCTACTCTACTCTACTCTACTCTATTCTATACTATTCTATTCTGCCTTAATATATACAGCAGCTTTCCATAAACTGATGTATTCTAAATATGCTGAGTCTGGCTGATTGTGAATTTGGGGAGTCTGGAATAACAACATGCAACCGCATGCCATATATGACTAATTATTATCAAGTTCCATGCCACCCATTAAAACTGAGGACCAGTTCAGTTGGAGGTTAAAACGCCAGGCTAGAAAGCAGGAGACTGTGAATTTTAGTACCACCCTTCAGTCATTCTCAACACAACACAGGGTTATTGTGGGGAAAACAGGAGGAAGAAGGTGTATTACCTATGTTTGATGTTTTGAGCTATTGGAAAGCTAATAAAGGCATGATACAAATAAAATACATTTTGAATTCAAGCTTTATCTTTTCCTATTGGGTCAAGCATAAAACTTTAATACGTAAAGCAGAATTTAAAAAAAAATCAAGGCTCATTCCCCCAATTAACTCACACAGGTTGAGTTCACACATAGTAGTAAACCATAATGTAATCAATACATCATAGATTATATAAGACAAACAAGTCACATTATGCCTTAGAGGAGTGTTTCATGAGTACAGATAAATCTACTCACTTAAATATCTTCTATGTCATTCCTCTAGTCTAGTATAATATTTGAGACACATACTGTAGTTGATTCAAATCTCATGTTATTCTAAGTGTATTTGAGGAGAAAGCAAAGAAGCACTACCTCCAGTCTTTATTCATTAATTCTAAATGTTTTATTGATGATTAAAAGTTATGACAACTACTCTGTCTTATTGCTGCAGTCCTATGAACATAGACATTAAAGTTTGTGTTAGGGCTTATTTCTTAACATTTAATAACAACAACATAAGGTAACTTATCACCCTAAGCTTGGCCTAACAAAACACTATTACACTCCCAAAATAAACTATGAAGGCAGGATTCATTTTTAGAATAAAAATAATGATGCCAATTCCCATAACTTGCCAAACCAGACCATGAAGACCCGTTTTACATAATCTGGAGTGTTGCACTAGGTCAATGCCAACTGCAGTGGAGGTTTTGAAAGATAAAAAGGAAGATAAACTGGGTAGGAATCTGTAATCACCTGCCTGATAAACTATGAAACCCTCAACCAACATGACCAACAACTGGGAGATATAATGCAGCAACACTTGGATGTGCAGTGTTCTCTTGATTTTCGTGGGTTCGAACTTTGCGAAAAGTCTATACCATGGTTTTTCAAAAATATTAATTAAAAAATACTTTGCGCTTTCCCCCCCTATACCATGGTTTTCCCCGCCAAACTTTTGTCCACCTTTAATCAATATATTTTTTAATAAATTTTAATAAATAAACATGGTGAGTAATAATCTACATGGTTGTTAAGGGAATGGGAAATTGCAATTTAGGGGTTTAAAGTGTTAAGGGAAGGCTTGTGATACTGTTCATAGCCAAAAATAGTGTATTTACTTCCGCATCTCTACTTCGCAGAAATTTGACTTTCGCGGGCGGTCTTGGAATGCATCCCCGTGAAAATTGAGGGAACACTGTAGTCGCTTTACCAACTGTCTCAGAAAACAAGGGAGAGACCCTTTGGGCTCCAAATTTAGAGGAGGTCTACCACAGCAGGTTGGTTTATGGTGCTCATCTGGATTGCTGCATATCAGACTTGGTCTCCTTAACCAGGATCCTTGGTTGTAGGTTCTCATAGGCAGATCTTAACTTTGTAGCACCAGTGACTCAGTCCACCCAGTAGGAACGCCAGACAACTCCTCAACAAGCAAACTTCTTCATCAGCTACTCAAACTCATCATTCAATTCCCTCAATCCTGAGCCGCTCAATTCCCTCAATCCTGAGCCGCTCAGGATTGAGGGAATAGATTGTTTGGGGGGGGGGGGTTGATATTCTGATCCCTGCAAAGTGGTATATAAGTGCCATTGCTATTAATAGATAGGTAGGTAGATAAGTAAGTAGGTAGGTAGGTAGGCAGGCAGGCAGGCAGGCAGGCAGGTAGGCAGGCAGATTAGATTAGATTTACAGTATTGGATTTATATGCCGCCCCTCTCCGCAAACTCGGGGCGGCTGACAGATAGCATTTATATGCTGCCCGATTCCGAATAGATTCTGGGTGGCTATAAAAATAATATAAAACATAACTGCATGCCTGGTATTATACCCCCATCCTGCACTCACTTCCGCAAAAACTTTGCAGCGGGCAAGAGGAGGAAAAGTTTTCATTGCAACGGGGCCACTATCATTCCTCTAATTCCCTCGCAACCTATTAAACCCCGTTTGTACAATTCCCACGATCATCGATCATTTTGGCCCAAGCTCCTTCAACACGGGAAGGCTCCCCAAAACTTCAGCATTGCCAGAGCTATCAACACCCCCACCACCACCCGGGTCCCTCGCGGTCACCATCACCTGTTGGAGACGCTGCACCTGTTGCCTTTCTGTCCTATCCTAAAGGGTGCGTGTGAACCCGCCGGTAACGCGAGGGACCACCTTTCCCGCGCCTTTACTAAGCGCTCCATTCAGCGTTACTTTCGCCCTACCTGTGGAGACGCACCCGGGAGCCTCGTTTGCGGCGGCTCCGTCATGCCTTTTCGGCAGCGACTCCGCGCCGGGAAGGGAAGCGGGAGCCCGACAGGCTCCGGAAAAAGCTCCACCTTGGAGGCGCCTGCGAAGCGACTGCCGACCGTCTGGGGTCCCGGGATCAAAGTAACAGGGCGAAGAGCCGGCCCTTCCCATCCTTCCTTCCCTCCCTCCCTCCTTCTGTCCGCCAGGCTTATTCGGGGGGGGGGGCAGGGATTTCCAGAAGAGCAGGGATGGGACACGTGCCTGGACCCGGATCGGGGGCGGGGAGGAAGGGAGGGGGGAAACCTAATTGAGAAAAAGGAGTTTTGAGGAGCGGGAAGCACCGAGGAGGGCGCCTCAGGGCTCGGGTGGAGCTCGTTCGGGAGTCTCCGTCATGGATTCACAAACTGCAGCCTGAACTCCCGAACTAATGCTAAAGGCTCTGGCATCGCCTTCACTTGTGCCTTCTGCAGTTCAGAACTGCAGGAGAAAAAGATAGATTTATTGACTGACTGACTGACTGACTGACTGACTGACTGACTGACTGACACTTACTTACTTACTTGCTTGCTTGCTTGCTTGCTTGCTTGCTTGCTTGCTTGCTTGCTTGCTTGCTTACTTACTTACTTACTTACTTACTTACTTACTTACTTACTTACTTACTTACTTACTTACTTACTTACTTACTTACTTACTTACTTACTTACTGGGTCACTTGACTGATCTTTGCAGCCTTATTTGAAAAGAAACCATCATAAAACCAACATATAGAGCCGAGCTAGTGCAGTGGGTAGAGTGCTGTACTGCAGGCCACTAAAAGCTGACTGCTAGATCTTCAGGTTAGCAGTTCAAATCTCATCACCGGCTCAAGAAGTGCTATTGCTAACATGTTGTAAGCTGCCCTGAGTCTAAGGAGAAGGGCGGCATTTTAAAAAATGTGCTCTTTCTAATGAAATAACCTTCACCTTCAATCATCTTCATCACCTTCAATCATCTTCATCAGAAAGAGCAAGTTTTTTTCCTATTCTCTGTTTGCTCACCTTCAATCATCTTCATTTTTATTTCATTAGAAAGAGCATGGTTTTTTCTATCTTATATGTTGTTTTTGTGATGGTTTCTTTTCAAACAAGGCTTAGTTTCACCTGGTACATTTGACAAAGAATGACTCTACTTACTGACTGACTGACTGACTTTTATGCCGCCCAATCCCGTGGGACTCAAGGCGGCTTACAACAATATAAAACACAATATATAGAAGAAGTCATTAATATTAAAATTAGACATTCCAATAATAAAACAATAAAATCCTATTAAAAACCCACAACAATCCAATCAATCAACATACATACATGCCTAACCTATCGACACAATGAACGCCAACCTGCCTCCCACTGAGAACCTGTAAACTGCACAATTCAAAAAGAAGGCCGTGAAAATATTTACACATGTCCAGCTCACATGCTGGACGTGAATTGTTTCAACTCCTACCCTCAAAATGACGCTGCAGAGCACTGCACACCAAGAAAACTAGACACAAGAATAGGGGTTTTTTTCCCCCTGAACGCCACCACTCTGCTAAACAAATAATTCCCTCACCACTGTCAAACTATTCACTAAGGCTGCATTACTATTACTATGAGTCTTATCATCATGCCTATCACCCATCTCACCTATGACTTTAACTTGTTGCTTGTATCCTTATGATTTATATTAATATCGATTGTTTCCTGATTGCTTATTTGTACCCTATGACAGTCATTAAGTGTCTTTTACCTCATGATTCTTGACAAATGTATCTTTTATGTACACTGAGAGCCAAAGACAAATTCCTTGTGTGTCCAATCACACTTGGCCAATAAAGAATTCTATTCTATTCTGTTCTGTTCGTTTATGTTCCCAGAGGTCAGGCTGATCGCTGTGCAGGGATGCCAGGGAGGAAGGCTGATAATAGAGCGACCATCTATTACTTATTATTATTATTATTATTATTATTATTATTATTATTATTAATTAGATTTGTATGTTACCCCTCTCTGAGGACTTGGAGCGGCTCACAAGAAAAACAGTACAAATCCAATATTAAAAACCCTTAACATAAAAACAATCATACATCTCATACAGATCATATATAAAGTGGAAACGGCCCAGGAGAATCAATTTCCCCATGCCTGATGGCAGAGGTGGGTTTTGAGGAGTTTGCGAAAGGCAAGGAGGGTGGGGGCAGTCCTAATTTCCGGGGGGGAGTTGATTCCAGAGGGCCAGGGCCGCCACAGAGAAGGCTCTTCCCCTGGGTCCCAACAGACGACATTGTTTCATCGATGGGACCCGGAGAAGGCCAACTCTGTGGGACCTAACCGGTCGCTGGGATTTGTGCGGCAGATTATAGATTATCTTGGACTACAACAGTTTGGTTAGTGACCATGCAAAGTTACATCACGGAAAAAAGTGACTTATGGCCAGTTTTCACACTTAATGACTGATTCCCCGTGGTCTCATGATCAAAATTCAAAGGCTTGACTACCAACTCATATTTATGCCTTGCAGCATCCTGGGATCACGTGCTCAATTTTTGCCACCCTCTGACATGCTCTTGGCACCGTTGAAGGGCATATTCTCCTGCAGTTAGGTTCCCTTTCTTTTTGCCTACAGGAATATGGTGGAAATACCATAGAGGACTTACAATATTTCACTTAATGACCATTTGAAGTTACTACATTGCTGAACAAAGTGACTTATGATCGTTCTTCAGGCTTATGGCCGTTGCAGCATCCCCCATGGTTGGATGATCAAAATTCAATAACCAGGTTACTAACTTGACAACCCCAGTGATTTACTCAACATGTGTGGCAAGAACAGTCAAACTTCACTTAACGACCATCTCACTTGGCAGCCTAAATTTTGGGCTCAATTGCAGTCATAAATCAAGGATCACCTGTTGAAATCTGTGCAGGCTAAAAAGCAGACCTTTAATTCGTTTGACCTTTATTTCCAGGAAGAAGACAGTATCTCTGAGCATATTTATTTTTGCTTCAGTGTTGTTTAAATGTTGACGCAGGAGATAAAATAATTTCAGTTGCTCAGGGTAGATGCTTTATTTTGAAGGTAAGCAGGAAGGTGAAAAGAGCAGCTGAAAGACCAGTACACTTACTACTAAGTACAGGTTGCAAGACTTCATTTAGTGACTCTTCAAAGTTACAGCGGCACTGAAAAGAAAATGAGTTAACTGCAGCGATTTACTTAAAAACTATGGCAAAAAAAATTATCATAAAATAGGGCAAAATTCACTTAATTGTTTCGCTTAGGAACAGGACTTTTGGGCTCAATTGTGGTCATAAGTTGAGGACTATCTGTAGTCAGATAGACTGTTCCTGCTTGGAACATTTGACTGTCAAACTCAAATAATACTGCATTCAGTGTTTATGGTGGCTTTTCCCATTTTATTCTCAACTCCCCTTAAGAAATGAAATTTACGCTTAATTGAATTCTAGTGTTTAAATATCTATAGCACAACTAGTCAAAATCTGTGGGACAAAATCTGTGCCTGTCCTTTGTTGTTTTCTCCTCACTCAAGTAGATCCCATGGGGGTACTTGCTGCTCTCTGAGCTTGCAGATGTTTCGTTACCCTAAATAGGTAACATGATCAATGCTGTCTATGCTAGTAAGGAGTCCTGTTCACCGTCACTTTATATTCTGGTAACTTGCCTGTCTGTGTAAGTGGAGGCAGTCTTAGAGATTCCTTTACTGATGGCATTTTCTTGATACGGACATTGCTTGCTTGATTGTTGGTCCAGAGTTAATGTACAGTATGCTGATCTGGTTGATGATTACTGGTGTTTTAGTTTGATTGTTTGTTTGTTTGTTTGTTTGTTTGACTTGTATGCTGCCCAATCTTGAAGGACTTGGGGTGGTTGATTGTTTAGTCCAGGGATGTCAAACTCAATTGAGGATCGCATCAGGGTTGTGTGTGTGTGTGTGTGTGTGTGTGTTTGTTTATTATTTATTTCACTTATATGCTGCCCACTCCTGTAGGACTCAGGATGCTTACAACAAGGAGAAAGTACAATAAAAAGTTAAATATTAAGCAATAAATACTTTAAAAACCCTTAGACCAGTGATGGTGAATCTTTTTTTCCTCGGGTGCCGAAAGAGCATGGGCGCACACTATCATGCAAATGTGAGTGCCCACACCCATAATTCAATGCTTGGGGAGTGGGGGGTTGGGGAAGCAAAAATAGCTTCCCTCACGCCCCAGAAAACCTCTGGAGGCTGGAAACAGCCTGTTTCCCAATTTCTGGTGGTCCCAGTAGGCTCATGTTTTGCCCTCCCAGGCTACAAATACTTCCCTGGAGTCAGGAGAGGGTAAAAATGCCTTCCTCATCCCCCCAGAGGCTCTCTGGAAGCCAAAAATGCCCTCCTAGAGACTTTGTTTGAGTCAAAAATTGGCTGGCCGGCATACACATGCATGTTGAAGCTGAGCTAGGGCAACAGTTCGTGTGCCAGCAGATATTTGGCACACATGCCATAGGTTCGCTACCACTGCTTTAGACTAACAATACAATCATCAACTCACACCTAACAATCAAACCATAATTTGGCTGGAACTAAGATGTTGATTCTCACAGCTCCCAGGCCTGCCAGCGGAGCCAGATCTTCAAGGCTTTTCAGAGACCCAGTAGGCTGGGAGCAATATGGATATGGGGGGGGGGGGTAGTTGGATACAAAGGGCTGAGGCCACCACAAAGAAGGACCTGCCCCATGGACCTGCCAACCAGCAGTGCTTAGTTGGAGAAGGCCAACCCTGTGGGATCTGATTGGTCTCTGGGAGGTATATGGCAGGAGACAGTCCCGTGTTTGACCTCTGAGGGCTGGGGTGGGCATGGCCATGGTGATGTGTCATGGGACTTGTGTCAGAGAGATACCTGTGGTGGCCAAGGGCTAAGACAGGGCTTCCCTCAGACACTGTCTATATTCCCTCCCTCCCTCTTTCCCTCCCTCCTTCCCTCCCTCTTCCTTTTGGCCAGCTGCCCTCAAAAAGCCTCTTGGGAATTGTGTAATCCAACTTCATTTGAATGTCAGCATACTGCTTGACCTTTGTTACTTACTCATGTCTTGACTCTGCTGAGGGCCTTCTGGTCTTACTGAAATTGTACTAACATTCTTGACTCACACAATTTAAAATTTCAACCAAGTCAAAGAGTATAGTTTCCAGACCAAGTGTGACTCCAGAATTCTGTGGAGTTTTTTTTATTATAAGCAGTCCTCCACTTATGACCACAACTGAGGTAAAAATTTCAAAGTAACGCGGTTGAATCATGCCCCTTTTAATGTCCTTTTTGACAGTCACTGCAGTTGTTATGTGAATCACATGGCTGTTAAGTGAATCTAGCTTCCCCCATTTACTTTGCTTATCCAAGTCAGTTTTCAGCCAAAGAACACCCATAGGGAACACCGGTTTGCTTAATGACCTCAGTGTTTGTTTAAGGGCCACCATTCTTACTTAAGGACTGTTGCAGGAAACATTCTAAAACAGGGGTCTCCAACCTTGCTAACTTTAAGCCTGGACCACTTCAGCTCCCAGAATTCCCCAGACAGAAAAGCTGGCTGGGGAATTCTGGAAGTTAAAGTCCTCTAGTTGAAGTCCTTACATATTCATGACATGTTGATCATGTCATGAATATGTAATAATGTAAATTTTAACTGATTGATGTCTAATGATTTGTTATGGCTCGGGCTTTTTGTTATGCTATTGTTATGAGGATATTCAGTAAGATCTAGTAGATATGAAGGGATGATATAAGTAATATTGCTTTTTCTTTTCTTCTTTATGTTAATGTTTTTTCTTTTTATGTTGAAAACGGCAATTAAGCTAGAAATAAGGATTTAAAGATATATATGAATAAATAAGGATATATGAAAATTGAATTTAGCACTGTTAGAGGTCCCTTTGGCCCTAATTTATTGATCAGTAAAAATACTTGATTAGATGTTTTATTTATTTGTTTGTTTGATTGATTGATTTTTATGCCACCCTTCTCCTTAGACTCAGGGCGGCTTACAATATGTTAGCAATACGGTAGCACTTTTTAACAGAGCCGGCATATTGCTCCCACAATCCGGGCCCTCATTATTAATACCTCATCTTACGAACTTAATTGGTTCCGGGAGGAAGTTCATAAGGCGAAAAGTTCATAAGACAAAACAATGTTTTCCATAGGAAACAATGTAAAATCAATTAATGCGTGCAAGCAAAAAATATATAGCAAAAACGGCGCTCCACTGGGCGCCGCCGCCTGGCTGTCACCTTTTGAAAAAGCCGGGTGCTTCTCAGCGTTCTCCCGAATGCCAGATGTTTGGCAAAAGTTTGGGTTCGGCGTTCTCCCGAACAGCCCCCCTGGCTGTTTCAAAAGGCGACAGCCAGGCGGCTGCGCTTCTCGGCAGCCTTACGAACCTGAACGCTGAACCCGAACTTTTGCTGAACCTCCAGGTTCAGTGTTTGGGCAGCGGGTTCATAAGGCGAAAAACGTTTGTAAGAAGAGGCAAAAATTTTCTGAACCCCAGGTTCGTATGTTGAAAAGTTCGTATGACGAGGGGTTCATATCACGAGGTACTACTGTATTAGCTAATGGCATTGTAAATTTGAACAAGGATGTTGGAAAATTTTATATTTGATTTTTTAGGTGATAAAAGGAGGCAGCACTTGTGGAAGGATAAATATCAAAGGCAAATGGATAATTATTGTATTATAATGTAGATGGAAGGTATATGATATTGAACATGTTTCTGAGTGGAGAAAAATAAAAAATAAAATAAACCTGGAAAAAAAAATTGGGAAACACCAAAGAGGGATAAAAAGCTTCAAATCCTCAATATGAGTGTTAGTGAGCAGAAATAACAGTGAATGATGCAGAACAGGGCAACGAAAATAAATTTAATGTGTGTGTGTGTTTTCTTTCCAATTCTACTCTGAGAAAGGAAATTATGCTTTTGGAGATGGTAGACTTTTTTAAATACCAGCCAGATATTGGGAAAATTTTACTTACGTTGGACTTCATTCTAAATGAAAACGCATATTTGGCATATATTACAGGAACCTGGCATGGGAGCCTTTGCCCTATTTTGAACACTGGTTTCCTCTGAATTAGGTTGGTAGAGAGGTTGCATCAATTTAGTGGAAGTCTGTATTGCTAGCTAGATGTTCCTGCCAGCTGCCTGTTGATTCTGAGTTCAAGCCTGCGTGTGTCTTTGGGTCAAGGGACAATGTAGGAAATTTCTTACTGATAGATACAGATTTGCCAGACTCTTTATTCTGCTCCTCAATTTTACATTCCTGAAACAAAGGAATGAGAGCTCCCAGCAGTTAAGTGTTTTTCCTCCATGACTTTTCCTTAAGGTAATCAAGATTACTAAACTTGCAACATCATGAAGTAAATGTTCAAAACAAACCTGAAACCCCAAATGAACTGGCATTCTCTGGCCATTATTTCTAGAATGCCCCCCCCCCTTCTTGTTTTTCTTTTGCATGCTCTGCTTGAAAATGTCTGCACTAAATATTTTCTTAAATTGTACAAGATGGTCGCAAGCACAGAATGTCCTACAGAGGTATATCAGCGCCATTTCTAACATGATTCTATTCTCTTTATTATTATTATTTAAATAGAACTTTAGATAGGATCCTTACAATTGCTGTGGATCTGCAAGATTTCAGACCCATCAGTCTTAAGAGTTGGAGAGAGATATGGCTTTATCTGTCCTCTTGTGGTCCTTCCCCACCCCTACCTTAAAAAAAGCTGTCCTTCTGAAAAAAGGAGAACATGGAAATCAGAAGACTTTACCCTTCCTCCACAATTGCCTAATTTTGCTCCAAAATAGAGGGGAAAGATTAAAAACAAATCTTTAGAAGAGGAATTAACATACAGTATTTATTTATTTGGTTGGATTTCTATGCTGCCCTTCTCCACAGACTCAGGGCAGCTTACATAAATGAGAATAAAATACAGTACGAAATATAGCTAGAGAAACCCAAATCTAAACTTAATATTAAAACCCCAAAGATATAAAAACCAGGCATTAACATTCATTCTAACTACAATCATGCAATCCTATCCTTGACCGGAGCGGGATGTTAAGCTCAATGGCCCCAGGCCCGCCGGCAAAGTAAGTTCTTAAAACCTTGCAAAAGGCCAGGAGAGTGGAGACAGTGTGGATCTCTGGTGGGAGTTGGTTCCAGTGGGCCGGGGCAGCCACATAGAAGGCTCTTCCCCTAGGCCCCGCAGCTGACATTGCTTAGCTGATAGGACCTGGAGAAGGCCGACTCTGTGGGACCTAACTGGCCGCTGGGATACGTAAGGCTGAATTCATATTGCTGAATTCATATTCATAAGGCTGAATTCAGAGGAATCAAAGTCTCCTTAGTCCCTGAACCCTCGGATTACCTTTAGAGATTTGTGTCCCATCTTCCTTTTACAGAGTTTATTACATTCACAAAGTTTTAATATTTGATTTTGTTTTAAATTCATGACAACTGGTCGTCAAGTCATTGTCTCATGGGACTTTCAGTGAACTTCCGGCACCTTTGGAAGCAAACTTTGGAAGCCTTGGCAAACTCCGCGGCCCTGTTCCGAACTCTCCCTGTCAGGGGCTTCATTTGCAGCCAAAGCAGTGATGGGCTCCTACAGGTACGGTCAGGTACGCAGAAGCGGTAGAAAATTTTCGATTCCCCCCCCCTTCTGGGCTCTGGGTATGTTTTTTGTATTGCATTAAATGAGGTTGAATGTGTATAAGTTTAGAAGAGTTGTGCATGTGCATGTGTGTGTACATACACATACAGTTTATATAGTAGATAATGTATATTTTTGTATACCTGTTGGTAATATGTATGTACGCATATGGCATATATACATAGAATTAAATAGTATATTTTGGATGTTCAGTAATATAGGGAAATGATATCTGAGGCGAGGAGAGGCCACGCTCCCTAACCCTCATCCAAATCCTTGACATGAGTGATGTCAAATTGGCCACCTTAAACCAGTCACATGATCTTGACTTTCTCAGAGGTGTTACCGGCAGTGTTCCCTCTAATTTTTTTTCAGGGTGAGCGGAAAAGTATAGTGTCTGAGCGGCAGTCCCTTTGGGACTGGGCGGCATATAAATATAAATATAAATATAAATATAAATATAAATATAAATATAAATATAAATAAATAAATAAATAAATAAATAAATAAATAAATAAATAAATAAATAAATAAATGAATAAAGAAAGAAAGAAAGAAAGAAAGAGTGGGCATGCGCTATCACACATGAGCGAGTTCTTGCATCCATAATTCTATCTTTTCTATGTCTCCCTCCCTCTTTCCTCCCTCCCTCTTTCCTCCCTCCCTCTTTCTTTTGTATCTCTCCCTCCCTCTTTCCTCCCTCCCTCCCTCTTTCCTTTCTAACTCTCCCTCCCTTTCCTCCCTCCCTCTTTCCTTTCTATCTCTCCCTCCCTTTCCTCCCTCCCTCTTTCCTTTCTATCTCTCCCTCCCTCTTTCCTTTCTATCTCTCCCTCCCTCTTTCCTCCCTCCCTCTGTCCTTTCTATCTCTCCCTCCCTCTTTCCCTTCTCCCTCTTTTATTTCTATCTCTCCCTCCCTCTTTCCTTTCTCCCTCTTTCCTTTCTATCTCTCCCTCCCTTTCCTCCCTCCCTCTTTCCTTTCTATCTTTCTCTCCCCCTGCCTTTCTCCAAGCCCTTCCTTTTCCCTCTCCCTATCTAACTACCCCCTCTCCCTCCTTTCTATCTCTCCCTCCCTTTCTCTCTCTCTCCCTTCCTTCATCTTTCTTTCCCTCTCTCTCTGCATCCCTCTTCCTTTCTCTCTTCCTTCCTTCCTTCCTCTCTTTTTTGCTCTTTCTCTCTCCCTCCTTCCCTCCCTCTATGTCTTTCACTCTCCCTCCTTCCCCCCTCTCTTTCTCTCTCTCTTGCTTTCTTTCCCTCTCTTTCTCTCTTGCTTTCTTTCTCTCTCATTCTCTCTCCCCTCCTTTTTCTCTCTCTCTCTTTCTCTCTCGTTCACCACACCGGCAACAGAGAGAAAAAGAGAGAGAGAGAGAGACGGAGAGAGAGTGGAGGTCACCGTTGTCTTCGCCACCACCCAGCTCTGCAGCTAAGAGGCAGCAACCATCAACCCCCTCGCCCTCCCAGGCGTCCCCAGCGCCCGGGACTGTGTGGCTTTGCGCCATGAAGAAAAAACAGCTCCGGCAGCAGAGAAAAGTCAGCCGGACTTCAGGAACACCTGCCCTGCCTCTACTGCAGCCCCCTTGCTGGAAGTCTGGGACGAAAGCGCTCCCAGCGAAGGGGCTGCGAGAGGGGCGGGGCAGGCATTCCCGAAACGGACGGAGAAAGCCCACTCTCACAGCAAAAGCGCTCCCAGCCAGGGGGGTGCGAGAGAGGGCTTTCTCCATCCGTTTCGGGAAAGCCTGCCCCACTCCTCTCGCAGCCCCCTGGCTGGGAGCACTTTCGTCCCGAGGAGCTGAAGCCGCAGCCGCAGCAAGAGAAGTCGCGCCCCAAGGCAGGGGGCGGATCGGGCGGGTGGGGGGCAGGGCCGAGAGGCCAGGAGTGGGAGGGGGCCGGAGGCACCATGGAGAGGCAGGGGCGGCCGCGGCTCCCTTCTACTGCCCACGCCTCCCCGCCCGCCCGCCCCCCCACGGGCTGGCAAGGAAAAGGGTGCGCGGGGAGGTATTTTGGAGCGCACGCGCGCGCTCACACACACAGCTTACAGGGAACAGTGGTTACCGGTTTGTGGACAGGAGGATAAAACAACTTGTATCAGAGAGTTTAATGTATGGTTAAGACAGTGTTGTAAAGCTGAAGGTTTTGGCTATGTAACTCATGATGTCAGTAGGTGGTATAATAGGAAGTTGTTTAAGAGGGATGGTTTGCATCCATCATTTATTATTATTATTATTATTATTATTATTATTATTATTAATTATTTATTGGATTTGTTTGCCTCTCCTCTCCGCAGACTCATACCCAGGTGCTCGGTGAGGAATTCAGAACTTTTTTGGACAGGCATTTAAACTAGGTAAAGGGGACAGAGATGTAACTGATGTGGATGATTTCTGTCCCCGACCAATGAGGATAAATCAGTTTCTGGAAGCTTATGAAAAAGGAGCTGTAAATAAAATAGATGTAGTTGTTGATGATAAGGGGCAAACTAATAATGAAAATAATGTTCTTCAGGTAATGTGCACGAATGCTCGAAGCTTGAGCAACAAGCTCTGTGAGTTAATGGCCATAATATCTAGAGATAATTTGGATCTGGTTGCCATAACTGAGACATGGTTTAAGGATTCTAATGAATGGGAAATATCCATACCAGGATATACACTGTATAGGAAGGATAGAATAGAGAGAAGGGGAGGTGGAGTAGCCATTTATGTTAAGGAAAGTCTAAAAACAACACTAATTCAAAATACATGTAAAGATCTGGAGACTCTCTGGGTTTGCATGCAAAATAAAGAAGGTTCTGTCATTAGAATTGGGGTGATCTATAGGCCTCCAGGGCAATCTGAGGAATATGACAACAAAATGGTGAATGAAATTACCCAAATGGCAGTAAAGGGAGATATTGTGGTTATGGGTGATTTCAACATGCCTGATGTTGACTGGAATATCCCCAGTGCCCTTACATGCAAAAGTAAGAATATAGTAGAGGCCTTTACAGGAGCAGCTCTGGCACAGCTGGTTAAGACACCGACTAGAGGGGAGAATATTCTAGATTTAGATTTTACGAATGGGAATTGGGTTTCAGAGGTCAAGGTGGGAGAAAATTTAGATTGCAGTGACCATCTATGTTTGTGGTTTGATGTAAAAACTGATTGTGAGCAATCCTATACTGCAACCAAAGTATAAGAAAAACAAATTTTAATGCAATGGGGGAATATTTAAATAATGAATTAAAGGGGAGGGATAAAATGGCAGGAGCAAGCATCCAGTGGACTGTATTAAAAAAGGCCATCTTAAAAGCCACTGGACTGTATGTAAGGCAAATAACTAAAGGTAAAAGGAAGAAGAAACCTCTATGGTTTAGCGATGATGTAAGGGCTATAGTCAATGCAAAAAAGGCTGCCTATAGGAGGTATAAAGAGTCTGGAAGTATAGCTGATAGAGAGGTGTATAAAATGAGACAGAAGGAGGCGAAACAGATAATATATGCTGCTAAAGCCTCAAAAGAGGAAGAAATTGCCAAATCTGTAAAGAAGGGGGATAAAACCTTTTTCAGATATATAAGTGATAGGAAGAAGAAAAACTGCAGCATCACGAAGCTTAGTACTGGGAATAATACATCCATTGATGAGAATAAGGAGATCGCTGACCATTTCAATAGCTACTTCTGTTCAGTTTTGTCAAAAGACATCTTACAATATAATACTATAGATGGATATAGCATTGCTTCCAGCTGTACGGATTCAGCTCCAGTGATCTTAGAAGCCGATGTCTTAGAAGAACTTGAACGATCAAAGATAAATAAGGCAATGGGTCCAGATGGCATCCACCCCAGAGTTCTTAAAGAACTCAGATTTGTCATTGCTACCCCCTGACTGATTTGTTTAACCAATCCCTGTTAACAGGAGATGTTCCTGGGGATTGGAGAATGGCCAATGTTGTGCCTATCCACAAAAAGGGTAGTAGAGAAGAAGCTGGTAACTACAGGCCAGTCAGCTTGACATCAGTTATAGTTAAAATAATGGAAACTCTACTCAAAAAGAGGATAAAGCAGCACCTAAAAAACAATAACTTATTGGACCCAAATCAGCATGGCTTTACTGAAGGCAAATCATGTCAGACTAATCTCATTGATTTATTTGACTATGTCACAAAGGTGCTTTGATACGGTTCCACATAAAGAGCTGATAGATAAATTAGTGAAGATTGGACTTAATCCCTGGATAGTTCAGTGGATTTGCAGCTGGCTGAAGTGTAGACATCAGAGAGTTATTGTGAATGGTGAGTATTCTGAGCAGAGACAAATTATAAGCGGTGTGCCACAAGGGTCTGTTCTGGGTCCTATTCTTTTTAATATGTTTGTGAGTGAAATCGGGGAAGGTTTGGTAGGGAAGGTTTGCCTATTTGCCGATGACTCTAAAGTGTGCAAGAAGGTTGATATTCCTGGAGGCGTCTATAATATGGTAAATGATTTAGCTTTACTAGATAAATGGTCAAAGCAATGGAAACTGCAGTTTAATGTTTCCAAATGTAAAATAATGAACTTGGGGAAAATGAATCCTCAATCTGAGTATTGTATTGGCAGTTCTGTGTTAGCAAAAACTTCAGAAGAGAAGGATTTAGGGGTGGTGATTTCAGACAGTCTCAAAATGGGTGAGCAGTGTGGTCGGGCGGTAGGAAAAGCAAGTAGGATGCTTGGCTGCATAGCTAGAGGTATAACAAGCAGGAAGAGGGAGATTGTGATCCCACTATATAGAGCGCTGGTGAGACCACATTTGGAATACTGTGTTCAGTTCTGGAGACCTCACCTACAAAAAGATATTGGCAAAATTCAACGGGTCCAAAGACGGGCTACAAGAGTGGTGGAAGGTCTTAAGCATAAAACGTATCAGGATAGACTTAATGAACTCAATCTGTATAGTCTGGAGGACAGAAGGAAAAGGGGGGGGGGACATGATCGAAACATTTAAATATGTTAAAGGGTTAAATAAGGTTCAGGAGGGAAGTGTTTTTAATAGGAAATTGAACCCAAGAACAAGGGGACACAATCTGAAGTTAGTTGGGGGAAAGATCAAAAGCAACATGAGAAAATATTATTTTACTGAAAGAGTAGTAGATCCTTGGAACAAACTTCCAGCAGACATGGTTGGTAAATCCACAGTAACTGAATTTAAACATGCCTGGGATAAACATATATCCATCCTAAGATAAAAATACAGGAAATAGTATAAGGGCAGACTAGATGGATCATGAGGTCTTTTTCTGCCCTCAGTCTTCTATGTTTCTATGTTTAAGCCAACCCCCCCAGTCACATGATCATCAAGCCACTCCCATCTAGTCACATGGCCGGCAAGCGTGGTCACATGGCCGGCAAAACTCTTGACGCGAGTGATGTCAAGTTGGTCACCTTTAAGTCAGTCACATGACCTTTAAGCCACCCTGGTCACATGATCGTCAAGCCACTCGCACCTGGTCACATGGCCGACAAAATAAGCCACGGCCACAGTGTGGTAGTAAAAACTTTTTCAGCCCTTCACTGAGCCAAAGCCACCCTGTAGGGGTGGTGAAGCAAAGGAAGACCATCTTGTAGGTTGAGGGGAGTCACATCTCCCCTCCCTGACTTGGAAAAACCCCTCATCAGAAAATTAGGAGCAGCAGCAGCAGCAGTCAAAATGTCAAAAACCATAAGTTTGAGCAAGAGCAGAGAAACAGTGAATGGTGTGTCCTCCAGATGAGAAAAGATTTATTGTTGCAGCTTGACCCACAAAAAAACCTCAGGGGGATGTATTTTAGAATGATTTGTTACAGGGGCGTGCAATTGTGAAAAAGCATATTGGAAACTAAAAAATATTTGTTTAAAAAGAAACATGAGTTGGAAATTGAATCCTCAAAACAAAAGGCGGGATATTAATTAGGCATATTAAGATGCTAGAACCATAACCCCACCTTTTCTTCAAATAATTTGCCTTAAGTATTGGATTTATAAGTTAAAACAAACAAGATTAATAAATGGGACCTTGCAAGGAAAAGAGGTAGCAGAGTGAAGCAAAGAGCGCCATCTGCTGATAAACCTGGGAGTAAATATTGAAATAACTGAAAATTACAGTATTGAGTAAATATGGAAAAGGAAAATGGAATGTAATAATTATGAATATGTTTATTGATACTTAACTATATGATACTCAGATACCACATCATTCAAATAATGGTAAGTATAAATTATATAAAATAAAAAACTTGATTTAAAAAATTGTCTCACTGATTAAGGGCAGCTTATCAATTGAGCAACTGTGTCCATCTAATGGTATACTTCTAATTTGATTGTTAGGCTTCAGCTAGTGCTTGATATAGATTTTGCAATAAATTGTCTTCCTTCCACTTGTTTTCATTTCATAGGAAGGAAGAAATATAACTTTTTCTCTGTTTTGAATACATTTTCTGAATTTTTAAAAATAAAGAACAAGTATGACTAATTATTATGGTTGGTTGCACAATCATACACATGTAGACTGGATCTGGCATCTTTATCCACTTATTCAGAACTTCCCAAGAATCTGGAATAGGTAGATGTTGTAGGTTGGTGATGTGTAAGGTATTGTCACAGGATCAGGGCCGCCGATAGGCCGGTACTACTGGGAGTGGCGTCAGGGGCCCGGCCAAATTGAAAAATGGGGGAGGGGTTTCCGGCGCCCGCCAAAAACTCTCCAACCCCGATTGCGATGGGAAAAAGCGCGCCAAGGAAAGCAAAAGGACCAGAGACACCTCGCCAAACTTCGCCTCTGTGGAGCTTCTCTGACCGCGGCCCGCACCTTCTTCCCACCCCCGCGAGGCAAGAAGGCAGGGAGGCCGGCAGACAGGCAGGGAGCCCCGATGGCAGCCGCGGAAGAAAGCGCGGGGGTGACTTGGCCCTCCGGAAGCCAAGCCGCGCTGCTGGGGAAGCCGGGAGAGGGCTGAGCCTGGCCGGCTTCTCCGCTGGCCTTGTGTGTCCCCCAAGGATTGCGAGGGCAAGAGAGCAGCGCCTTTCGGCCTCCGGAGGTGCTAGGCCGGGGATTCGGGGGGGGGGCGTGAACACCACCCGCCGCCCGGAGCCAATGGCTTCTTTTGGGCGGACGCTGGCTTACTCGCTCGCCTTCCTGCTGCTGGCGCTGGGAGCAGGTAAGTGCGCGCGGGCGGCCGGGTGGGGAGGGCGAGGCGCGAGGGGGAGGCAAGGTCCCTCTTTTCATGCATCTGCTCAGTGAGCCTATATTTGGAGTTGCCTTTCTTTCTTTCTTTCTTTCTTTCTATCTTGCTCTTTCATTCTTTTTTTCTTTCTCTTGCTTTCTTTCTTTTTCTTTCTCTCCTTCCTTTTCTTTCATTCCCTCTCTATTTTTATTTCTCTTTCATTCTCTTTCTTTCTTTTCTTTTTCTTTCTTTCCTTCTTTTGTTTCTTTTTCTCTCTTTCTCTTTCTCTTTCATTCTTTTTTTCTTTCTCTTGCTTTCTTTCTTTCTTTCCTTCCTTCCCTCCTTCCATTTCTTTCATTCCCCCTCTCTCTTTTTATTTCTCTTTCTTTCTTTTCTCTTGCTCTTTCATTCTTTTTTCTTTCTCTTGCTTTCTTTCTTTCTCCTGCTTTCTCCTTCCTTCCCTCCTTCCATTTCATTCCCCCTCTCTATTTTTATTTCTCTTTCATTCTCTTTCTTTCTTTCCTTCTTTGTTTCCTTCCTTCCTTCCTTTCTTTCTTTCATTTCTTTTTCTTTCTTTCTCTCTTGCTCTTTCATTCTTTTTCTTTCTTTCTTTCTTTCTTTCTCTCCTTCCTTCCCTCCTTCCATTTCTTTCATTCCCCCTCTCTCTTTTTATTTCTCTTTCATTCTCTTTCTTGCTTTCTCTCTTGCTCTTTTTCTTTCTCTCTTTTATCTTCCCTTCCTCTATTTCTTCTTTTCTTTCTCCTTCCTACCTTCTTCCCTCCCTCCCTTCCTTCAGTCCTTCCTCTCTTACTCTCCCCTTTCATAGGTTTCCTTCCTTCCTTCCTCTGTTCCTGTCCCTTCCCCCTTTCTTTCCTTCCTTCCTTCCCTCCCTCCATTTCTTGATTTCCTTCTCCTTCCTCTTCTTTCTTTCCTCCCTCACTCCCTTTCACTCCTTCCTCTCTTACTCTCCCCTTTCACCTTTCCTTGCTTCCTTTGCACCCTTCCTCTGTTCCTGTCCCTTCCCTCTTTCCTTCCTTCCTTCCCACCCTCCGTCCATTCATTCACCCATTCCTCTCTTGCTCGCCCCTTTTACCCTTCCTTCCTTCCTTCCTTCATAGCTTGCCCTCGCCTTTCTTCCCTTCCTTCCAGGTGGGAGTGCCCCCTCAAGACACCTGCCTGACTGCTGGTGCCCTGCTTTTTCTCTCCCCTCGTCCTTTCCAGCTCCTCGCTGGTGGCTGCCGAGTGTGGGATTCCCCTCCCCTCTCCCCTCGCTAGAAAGCACATGGTTTTGTCAACAAGGCCTCTTCCAAGAAGGAAGAAGTGCCAAGGAGCTGTAAATAAGCCTGACCAATCCCAGGAGGCTCTTTCTTTCCCTCTCCGCTCCCGCTTCTTTCTTTCTCCTGGATGAGTCCACACAATGGGCTTAACCCAGTTCCTGAAATAGCCTATGGCAGTGCTTCCCAACCTTGACAACTTGAAGATATCTTGACTTCAACTCCCAGAACTCCCCAGCCAGCATTCGCTGGCTGGGGAATTCTGGGAGTTGAAGTCCAGATATCTTCAGGTTGCCAAGGTTGGGAAACACTGGCCTATGGGACCGCCTCGCTTGGCGTAAAGCAGGAAATGATCCCAGGGGATGGAGTGGCTTGGCGACTTAAAGTAGTTTTTCAATGGCGGGAGGCCCAGACACTTAGGCTGTACGGGGCCCCAAAATTCCTGATGGTGGCCCTGCACAGGATGTAAGCTGCTCGATGTAAAGTTGCCTTTTGCAGTTGATTGATGGTGATTTTGTCAATGTCAATAGTGCTCAAGGGATGCTACAGATGTTTATTATTATTATTATAAAATATTTTGATAGCTTTTGTAAATTATTGGCTGGGTGACCTTAAACTCCATTTTAACATTGCCATCTACTGGGGAAATTAAAGAGTATTAGTTAAGAGATTTGAGCATCCTATAAATTGGATATTGACATTTCCCTCCTTGCACAAATATTTAAAAAATCTGTTTAGTCTCTTCCCTTATCCAAAATGTTCCAACAAATCTTAAAAGTAAAATAATTATATTATATAATTTTCTAAGTAAGTTTTATTTTGCAAAGAAATAACTAAGCTGTTAGGATATTTTTTCATATTTGGGAAAAATCTCTGCAACTGGCACAAAGCAAATATCACTAAAGATGTAAATGCATCTTTAAAGAGTGTATGCAAAGTTTTAAGTGCACCCATTTTAGGAGGAGATATAACCAAATTTGAACAATGATGTTTCCGAATGAAATTTTGTAAAATTGTGCACAGTTCTCTATTAATGTGAGAATATGTATCAAAACCAAATGCACAGCTGAAGCAAACTTAATTTTAATTCAAAAAACAGAAAAAGATTTTCACTTCATCACATTTATTTATTTACAAGGATTTCATGGCTCTTTATCTTATTATACAATAACTCTAGACAACTCAGAACAATCCATAAAACATAACTGAAAATAAAGATAACCTTCTCCTAGATACCAGACGGAAGAGTCTCACAACTCAACCCCCAACCTAGGTCCATGCTTGGGGGAAGAGTCAATTATTCACAGTCCTCTAGAAGGCTGAAAGGATGGACTACTGGGTTGACCACTAAAAAGGCAGGTGTCCAAGGCCCCATCATGTGGCAACTTTTACCTACCCTAGTGATGGTGAACCTTTTTTTCCTTGGATGCCAAAAGAGCGTGGGTGCATGCTATCGTGCATGCCCGAGTGCCAACACTCATAAGTCAATGCCTGGGGAGGGTGAAAACAGTTTCTCCCATGCCCTGGACACCCTCTGGAGGCAGGAAACACTCTCCCCAGGCTACAAATGCCTGGGGAGAGCCTAGGGAGGGTAAAAGCGCCCTCCTCCTCCATCCCCCAGAGGCTCTCTGAAAGCCCAAAACACCCTCCCAGAGCCTCCGGGTGAGCTGAAAATCAGCGGGCTGACACACACTTGCACGTTGGAGCTGAACTAGAGCAACGGCTCATGTGCCAGCAGATATGGCTCCACGTGCCACCTATGGCACCCATGCCATAGGTTCGCCATCAGTGACCTATCCTATATAATAAAATAGACAGGTCTTGCAAGTAAGTTGGCCCTATGTCATTTAAACCTTTAAAGGTACCTTGAACTGCCAGACACCTTGAACCGCCATTTGAAAGCACCCTGAAGCAAATGGAGTTCTTGCAACAGTGGGGTTGCTGGGATGAATCCTGTTCATGCTACTATATTCTAACTACCCCATTTCCCCAAAATTAAGACCCAAGCCCTAGCATGATTTTTCAGGATGCTCACCATAATAAAAGCCCTATCCCAAAAATAAGCCCCAGTTAAAATCGTTAGCTACATGGATGCATTTAGTACTTGTATTTTCCCCAAAATAAGACCTAAATGTGCCTTAATTAGTATAAGATGTTTGTCTTATTTTTAAGGAAACATGGTAGTTTGCTGCTTCTGGCTGGTATTTAAGGGCAACCCCATATAGTGAGAATTGTAGTAATCCAAATATTTGTGTGTTTGATTTTCTGTCGAAATCACCCTGGTATTCCCACATATGGGAGGAAGCAACTTTGCTTTCCTTTTCCCTCTCGACCCCACGCAGGAGCCTTTCCAAGGCAGATAAATTGCTTCTCAGCCAAAAAGCTTTTTCAATTCTGTTTTGTTCCTTTGAATCTTTATATTTTATTATGTAGTTTTTATTGATTTTTCCATTATTGATTATATATGTTGCCCAGGGCTTGTGCTGCAGAAGGTGGCTATATAAGTTGACTGATTAAACACATACATAACTTTCTTACCAGGAGATTGTGGTCTGACACCTTGCAAAGTTGTTCCAATTTGGAGGTTGGGGGCCTAATCCTTGTCAGGAACACTTTTCTTTTGCCAAATAATGTTTTGACCCAAGTCATAAAAATTATCTTATGGTGTTTTTCCAAGGAGAGACGGATGTGTTCGTAATATTTTATGAAAATGCTGAGCTGATTACGCACATACAGTACTGTATATATCTGTCTGAAGCTTTGGCAGCAAAAAGTAAAAATTACTAAATCATGAAGTGAAGTGTGTGATCAAAATGCCCCCGATTAACAACAATGGGGAAAAATTGTGTGTGTTTATATTCTCTGCAGAGAATGATATTGCTAAAGCAAAAATAAAACAAACTGCATTTGTAAGGCTTCCCAAAGCAAAATTTACCATGAGTAGCAAGCATGCAGATTAAAAACATTTTCAATACCTAAATGTGGTTAACAGAAATGAACACAATATATCCCAGGAGGAAATAAATACAATGGTACATCTACCCAAGAATGCCTCTACTTAAGAACTTTTCTACATAAGAACCGGGTGTTCAAGATTTTTTTGCCTCTTCTCAAGAACCATTTTCTACTTAAGAACCCAAGCCCGGAAAAATTTCCCAGGAAATTTGAGAGCGACACGAAGGCCTGGCCAGTTTCCTGCCATACCCCCTTTAATCCCAGCCATCTCAGGCTTTTCTGGGCTGCCAGAGGAGCCTTTCGGTGGTGCTTAAGGATGCTTTGGCAGTCCAGAGCGAACGAAGCATTTTCCTTTCTCTGGGCACTTGGAGAGGAAATAAACCTCTGCCAGCACCCAGAGAAAATAAATGCTCCCTTCGCTCTGGGCAGCCCAGAGCGAACGGAGCGTTTTCCTTTCTCTGGGCGCTTGGAGAGGGAATAAACAACTTCACTGTGGTGACTCCCTTGTGCTGCCTCCCATACACCCGGTGCGATGTTGCCTCCCGGAGCATTTGGACGCAGAAAGGCAAAAGGGGGCACTTTGTCCCGGCTGGATCAACTTGGCTTCAGCCAAACTGAGGAGTCAACACAGTAAAGGATAAGTAAAGGCGCCGGCTATAAATTGAGCGAGCAAGAGGAGAGCCCTTCAGCATGGGAAGGAAGAGGAAAGACTTATCTCAGAGCTTGAGATGGGGGTGGGGAAACCTTATTTTCAGAAATCATTTAAAGGCTTACCGAATCAGGGCAGCTTGAATCTTGGTGGAAATCCAGAGGCAGGAACCACAACAGGGAAGATATGACCTCTAGGTTCCATCATATGTCATTACTTTATTGGGGATAAATGGATAAACCTGTAACCACTAGAGGCCAATCAATTAATACATTTCCATCAAGCAATGCCAGTTCTTAGAAACATAAAAGATTGACGGCAGAAAAAGACCTCATGGTCCATTTAGTGTGCCCTGATACTATTTCCTATATTTTATCTTAGGATGGATATATGTTTATCCCAGGCATGTTTAAATTCAGTTACTATGGATTTACCAACCACATCTGCTGGAAGTTTGCTCCAAGCATCTACTACTCTTTCAGTAAAATAATATTTTATCCCGTTGCTTCTAATCGTTCCCCCAACTAACCTCAGACTGTGCCCCCTTGTTCTTGGGTTCACTTTCCTATTAAAAACGCTTCCCTCCTGAACCTTATTTAACCCTTTAACATATTTAAATGTTTCGATCATGTCCCCCCTTTCCCTTCTGTCCTCCAGACTATACAGATTGAATTCATTAAGTGTTTCCTGATAGGTTTTATGCTTAATTTTTGTAGCCCATTTTTGGACTACAATATCTTTTTGTAGGTGAGGTCTCCAGGACTGAACGCAGTATTCAGTCACTAAATAAATAGTTGTTCAGTTGAGGACCACCTATAATTAAATCTATGCACTTTGCTTAATTTGAAGCCTGGTTATTTGTGCCTTGAGTGAAAACTCTATATTGTTTTGATTACTTTGTTTTCTTGTCTATCACTAGAATTCTCAGAAATTTCTCCAACACCAATGTTTAAAAGTGTAATTACTCTTTCTACTTAAGGCCACAAATACACTACAAATTGTCACATTAATAAAGTACTTTTATTCCAGCCAGATAAGAGAATGTATTTTAATTTATTGAAAGTTTCAAGGTAAAGAAATCAAATATCTATTCCAAACAATCCAAATTACTAAAAGGTATTTACTTAGTAAAGTTATATTCTCCTTTAATGGCCCCTGTAGAATGTGATAGCAGAACAAAAATAGAGATTAATACAGTAAAGAGTACAGTGGTACCTCTATTTAAGAACGCCTCTACTTAAGAAATATTCTAGATAAGAACCGGGTGTTCAAGATTTTTTTGCCTCTACTTAAGAACCATTTTCTACTTAAGAACCCGAGCCCGGAAACATTTCCCAGGAAATTTGAGAGCGGCACGAAGGCCTGGCCAGTTTCCTGCCATTCCCCCTTTAATTCCGTCCCTCTCAGGCTTTTCTGGGCTGCCAGAGGAGTCTTTCAGTGGCGCTTAAGGGGGCTTTGGCAGTCTAAAGCGAACGAAGCATTTTCCTTTCTCTGGGTGCTTGGAAAGGGAATAAACCTCTGCCAGCGCCCAGAAAAAATAAACGCTCCTTTCGCTCTGGGCAGCCCAGAGTAAACGGATTGTTTTCCTTTCTCTGGATACTGCCTCCCTCTTTTTTTTTAAGCCTTAAAATTTTGGATTCTTTTTATTCACCTCACCTTCTTCCTTCAGCAGCGATTGCCCTCCTCCTCTTCTTCCTCCTCCTCCCCCCACCCAAATTCCGAGCTTTTATTTCTTTCCTAATGTGTTTGCACGCATTATTTGCTTTTACATTGATTCCTATGGGAAAAATTGCTTCTACTTAAGAACGTTTCTACTTAAGAACTTGGTCACGGAACGAATTAAGTTCTTAAGTAGAGGTACCACTGTACTGTGTTTATAATTTTAATACAACCAATCATTGGCTAATTTCAGTGTGGCTTTTTAACAATGGACAAAAAAATGACATGTCTGACATTTTAAATATATTAAAAATGTAGTGTAACAAGTCTTCCAATGTGTGCATTTATTTACCATAAAAATTACTGTCCTTCAGAGTTGACTTCTCATAAGCCTATTTCTGGATTGTTACAGTACAGGTGAAATTCAAAAAATTAGAATATCATGCAAAAATTCATTTATTTCAGTAATGGAACTTAAAAGGTGAAATGTAATATATGAGAGAGACTCATTACATACAAGGCAAGATAGTTCAAACTGTGATTTGTCATAATTGTGATGGTTATGGGGTACAGCTCATGAAAACCCCAAATCCACCATCTCAGAAAATTAGAGTACTACATGCAATCAATTAAAAAAGAATTGTACATACCGTAGAACAATATTGGACCTCTGAAAAGTGTAAGCATCAACACAGACTGTGAAAACTTCACACTGGACTTCAAGCATCTTGCAATAGTGTCTCTCCATTCTTCCTCCATACTCTGGGTCATTGGTTTTCAAATGAGATGCAAAAGTTTCCACGGCCTGTGTTGATTTGAGGAGCCATGTCATCTGCTGGTGTTGGTCCACTGTGCTTGAGTCCAGGGTCAATGCAGCCATCTACCAGGAGATTTTGGAGCACTACATGATTCCTTCTGCAGTTGAGCTTTATGGGGATGTTGACTTCAATTTTCAAGCAGGACATGACACCTGCCCACACTGCCAAAAGCACCAAAACCTGGTTCAATGACCATGGGATTACTGTGCTTGATTGGCTAGCAAACTCACCTGATCTGAACCCTATAGAGAATCTATGGGGCATTGCCAAGAGAAAGATGAGAGACATGAGACTAAATAACACCTCGGCAGTGCCACAGACTGATAATTTCCATGCCACGCCACATTGAGGCAGTAATTGCTGCAGAAGGGGCCTAAACCAAGTCCTTAATACATTTTTCAAGGGTCCGATATTGTTCTATGTACAATCCTTTTTTTAATTGATCACATGTAATACTCTAATTTTCTGAGATGGTGGATTTGGGGTTTTCATGAGCTGTACCCCATAACCATCACAATTATGACAAATCACGGTTTGAACTATCTTGCCTTGCATGTACGGTAATGAATCTCTCTCATATATTTTTTCTTTCTTTTTATTTTGCATTAAATTTTTTTTACAGAGACAGCAATTTGAATACGCAATCCAGGGGCATTATATCCACAGGAGAAAGATCATTCAATGACAAACATGGTTAAATTGGTTTAATTCCTAATCCAAAAGCATCCATTACAAGTTGAAATGACATCAAAAGAAAGACAGATGGGTCATGAAGTCATTGTACTGACAAAGGGCTTACTTAGGCGATGACATCATGATGCATTTGCATAATTTGTGTGATATCATGACACGTGTCATTTACTGGCCTTTCAGACAATTCTGACCTTTCTTTTATTCAATAATCACATGTGTCTGGTTAAGAGAACCAGAAATAAGTATTTTCAAACTACAGAGAATAAGTACTGAATAGATGAGTTTTCACACAATGTAAATATAACTAAGAAAAATTGAGGTATTCTCTTTCTTATCAGTAGATTTGATTACATCTAAAAGTACTATTTACTACTGCTGACATGAACAGCCAACAAAGGTAATTACTTTATGAAGGAGATGAACATAGTTTAATAGAATGAAGGCAGCAACATTCATTATTTTAGTGTTCACACTAAATGCCAGCTTTGCAGTTTCATTTGAAACCAACAGCGATCATGAAACGTCATGAAAGATTTAAAAAAAATCTCCTAGAGCGATTACTAAATGAATCATTATCACACTAGATCAGTAAAACCCCAGAAGAAAATAACAACAACAATAATAATAATAATACCAGTGTCTTGTAATTTAGGTCCTTTTTCTACTTGGTGCCTATTTTTGAGACACAATCCATAAAAATTGGCCACACCGCACATTTCATTTATCTTAAAAATGTTGTATCCCCATAAAAATGCCTGGTACAAAGTCTGAAGTTAACGTCCATCCCTATATTTAAAAGATCAGCTAAAATAAGTTTAAATTATTACAGTATTTACAAATCCAGCAGATAGAACAGCCATCGTGGCTTCTTTCCCATCTTCCTAGCAGCTGTCATCCTTCAAGCAGCTTTGACGGCTCCCTCAGCTTCTAGAAGCTTCCTCATTTATCATCAGTCATTTTCAGCAGTTCTAGAAGAGCCCCCACAGCACCAAAATAACCCTTCAAAATGATTGAAAAATGAGTTAGCAAAAACAAATCCAAACTAAATTATTGCAATATTTAACACATTTAACACTGGGAGTATTTTAAGGTTGTAAAAGAAAATACAGAAAATCACAGAGAAAAGGATTAGCATTAGCTACGGTAATTTGTATACATCCAGCTATTAGTAAATATTAGATGTGACAAATAGGTATACAGAACCCAAAGTGGTTATTCTTAAAAAAAAATAATCCCCCCTTATTTTTAATCAAAATCTTAGTTGATTCATTAAAACATTTCAGTACCCATATTTTTTAGCAAATTTGCTGCCGGTGACCATTGCACTCTCCACTCAAAAATGCAACACAAGCTTATTCCCAAATTTAACATGTAGCAAAAGATAATCTTCCCCAGAATAATTCAAACAGAAAAAAAATGTGTAGTAAAGCTAAAATTCCCCCTATATGCTAAGGCTGTGCAAAATCGTTCAGAAGGTTATTCTGTGGGTTATTCTGAGGAGCTCAGTATCAAAACGGTGCATCCCCCCCCCAAGGGCTTAGCAAGGCCTTTCCACACTGAGTTTGCATAAAACACACTTGTGCCAAGACTGCTACACAATGTCATCTATGTGTGTTTCTGCACATTTCTAGTACCATCAAACTTCTGCTATCTATACGGTACAGGATATACCAATAATTACTCTGGTAAGGACTTCTAATAGAATTCAGTTACAGATTTATTTCTAAAATGTATTGGCCACCCATCTTACGTTAGTGAAACTGTAAATTACAATGTAAATGGGCAGCTTATAATTTAGCAAAATGCAATCCTACCCACCCGCTCAGAATAAAAAGGGACTTGTTTTAAAATAAGTAGATTAATTGCAACCTCCTTACTGCTTTCCAAAAGGAGTTTGTTTCTATAATCCTTGCTGGATCAAATATTTTTTCATTGGCAGAAAGACCCAATGAGATGAAGCCTAATGCTCTTTCTTGTCTAATATTCCTAGATGCCCTGACAACTTTACTAAAACAGATGCGTTATCCCAGGGATGTCAAACTCGGGAGGATGTCAAACTTTATTTCATTGAGGGCCGCATCAGGGTTGTTTGACCTCAAAGGGGGGGGGGAGCTGGGGGGGCATGGACAAAGTAGGCAACAGCCTGCTGCAACCTCTGCCAGTTTTCACTGGCAGAGGCAGCACGAGCAGGTCCTTCACTGTTTCTAGAATGGCCCCACGGGCCAGATCTAAGCACCCTGGGGGCCAGATCTGGACCATGGGCTTTGAGTTTGACACCCCTGCCTTATGCAGATATTGCCTCATATGACAGACAGACAGGGGACTTGAAACCAAGACTTACGAAGAGAGATTGCGGGAACTGGGCATGGATAGCCTAGAGAAAAGGAGGGCCAGAGGGGACATGATAGCTGTATACAGGTATATGAGGGGTTGCCATAGAGAGGAGGGGGCCACTCTCTTCTTCAGAGCACCAGAGGGTCGGACGAGGAACAACAACTGGAAGCTGACCAAGGAGAGATTCAACCTAGAAGTAAGGAAGAACTTCCTGACGGTCAGAGCAATCAACCAGTGGAACAACCTGCCTGCGGAGGTGGTGAACTCCCCAACTCTGGACACTTTCAAGAGGAGATTGGACTGCCACCTGCCTGGGGTGCTTTAGGATTCCTGCTCAGGCAGGGGTTTGGACTTGATGACCTGCATGATTCCTTTCAACTCTAACAATAAATAAAATAAATAAAATAAAACACTGATTTTTCCCATTCATGATTTAGAGCAGGGCTGGGGAACAATGACCCCTTTCTGACTTGTGGATTTCAACTCCCAGAATTCCTGAGATACCTTGCAGTGACATGGGTGGCAAACAAACTTCATAAATAAATAAATTCATTATATTCACAAATATAATTCTTTCTTTTTTGAATGGTTTTTACCTCATGTTCCAAAAAGAGAGCTTTGAGTTGTCCCTTTGACCAATAGTCCATAGCATAGGCTAGCACCTTCATGGCAACCATGTTGATTCTCAGGAAGTTGCCTACAAACACCACTCGGTCAATATTCTGTAACATTTAAGTAAAATAAGTGAATTATGTGCAGTTAAAATGATCTTACATTCAACTTTATATGTTGGAAAATGTTCAACAGTGCTTAAAGTTGCAATATTCCTTTGGTGTTTTGACAGTAAGACCTCAGGTGGCCAACCCAAAATGGAAGAACTTGCTTATGTAACACAGTCAACCAAGAAAACCAACAACAGAAAAAAAATCTATAGAGTTACAATATTTTGCTTTTTCAACTTTATTGAAGACACATTCTATTCACTGATACATTGCAAATACACTATTTGTTTACCATCACATAAGCTTATATATCTCTTATTTTGTAAAAAAAAAAAAAAAAAAGATAGCCATCTCTATAGATCATAATAGAGAATGATCTCTAGCATGTGTACTTACTCATTAAAATATATTTATTCGCTTCTGCTTCTATAATAAGCTATTCTGAAATTCATCATTTGAAAAAACAATTCACTACCAACTGCAGTGAAACCCTTATTTTGATACTACTTTTTCACTTTTAAAGATGGAAAAATTAATTATCACTCAAGCTTGTAGCTAAACAAGCATCAGCTCCTTTTAGTAATTACTGCAAGTTATTTTTGCTCCACAATGTTGGAGCTGCTAACATGACAACGTTTAGTGTTAATCATGCATATTTTTAAGCTTGTCTGTCTTGTGGATCCTCTTGTGGCTCCAAATGGGTTCTCTGTGATTGGGTTTAATTTAACCCTGGTTTAAATTTTTAATTACTATAAAAACAGAAAAAAATACTGTTTCAGATTTCTTTAAATACAAATGTTATTACTAATATTTCTGAACATTTTAATACTATACATTAAGAAATCAGTCACCATGTTTGGTCTAATAAATCTAATGAGGTATTGCTAGGTGGATGCATCATTTGGATGCACTAGAACAAAATTAGGCAAAGTTGGCTCTTCTATGACTTGTGGACATCAATTCCCAGAATTCCTGAGCTAGCATGATTGGCTTGGGAATTCTGGAAGTTGAAGTCCAAATGTCATAGAAGAGCCAACTTTGCCTACCCCTGCACTAGAAAAACAACTGCAACATGCAAGACAGTGTTTTTGAATTCAGACCACAGTTGAAATTCCCTGAAATGAAGTAACTATAGAATTAAGGTGCTGCACATTCAGGTTCTCATAATTTTCATAGCTTTGGCTCCAACTATGTATCATAAGGCATAAGCTTAATTTAGATTTCTCCTAATATTTTTGGAAAGTCAATGCTCAAGCCACATGCTCATTTGGACTTCTCCTCAATTATTTCATACAGTCTTACTTTAACCACCAAATCAAATCAATCACAGACCACCGTGAGAACAAGCTACTGTTCATGACAACTGCAAAAATCAGCAAAATTCCATATGTCCTTCAAAACTAGAAAGTATTCTTTGAAAAGACTCCCAATTTGCTAATTTGAATATTATATTAAACTTGCTAATAGATTACCATGCAAGCGCCCTGCAAATTGTTAGACAATAACTCAAAGGCCAGAATTCAAAAGACAGTATTAAATGAGCAAATATCTCATGAATTCCAGACTTTTGCAAACATTTGCTGGGATTCACAGATCACCGGAATGCACATCTAAAAATTGCAGTCAATTTCTGCTGCCGGAACAGAAATTAAATAATAACAGAAATATAAAATTTGTTTCCAATATAAAGAATCCCAATCATATATGTTTTTGCAAGCCTTCATTAACAATACTCATCTTTCAAAGTTAAACAGGTCATAGTAAGAGTTTTCTCTAGGTCTCTTTATATTTATAATGCTGTGTTGCTATTGCAGTTAACTCTCTATGCTTTGATAGCCCTGTACAATGCTGCTTGAACTCCATGCCACAAGGCAACACTGTAAAGAAGCTGAAAGCAAAGAGGAAGTTCAGGACCACTTATTATTGCAGAGGCTTCCACTAATATTGCTATGTAAATATTCAGGAATATTAAGAGCTTATGGTCAATACATAGAAGTAACTGAAACAGGTCCTTGGTTTGATATACTAATATCTTACACTTGCATTTCACCTAACCTATTCAGCCACTGAACCATTTGACAGTATGCCAGTGTCTTCCTTCACATACCTTTAAATACTCTGATAGTCATGATCAAATCAGGTTATACCACCTGTATAAATAGGTTTTCTTATAGCATTACCTTTTTTCTCTGCTATGGCTAATATACAAATTGAAAGTTCTATAGCTCTTGCTAATTGTTGTTATGGCTCTGCCAGTAAAACAAATGTCCAAAATGTAGATTGGAAAGAATGCAGACCATTGGACCAAACAAGGTGTGCAAATCATACTGAATATGTTGCCTCAATAACTACCCAACACTATCAATAAGTTAAGTTAATGAGGTCCATATTCTTTCAATGTAAATACTGTCCCAGGAGTGTCAAACTGGTAGCCTGCAGGCTCTGTGCATAACAGACCACACCCACCCAAGCTCCGTGAATGGGAAAAACATCGCAAAACATCACGTGACACAGCGAGTGCAACCCCTGTGTACTGGATGCTTCAAATTAAACAGCACATCTGAAACGTAAATCTTGAGCAAATACAGAATCCCACTTACAGGCTCAAAGAATTAGAAGTCGCAGGAACCGTAACAATTCTACAGTATTATTTAGAAGAGAGACAATACAATTCTACAGTAGAGCCAGTTCATATCATACTTTAAGGCTTGTGAATTCCTCAGCCAGATATATTGGAAACCTCTGTTGTTCAATATTTTCATTGGTAGGAGAAGGTACATAAACCAAAACACCCCAATCGTTTTGGTAACCCCAAAATAGGTTGCTATTAAAATGATCTCACCTCATTCAAGGCGCACATCCGAGCAATGGAACCAATGTTATTCGTGATGGTGACTAGCGTTGCTCTTGCCAGATCCTCTTTGCTGATTGTCTCTCGCTTTTCTTTGCTCATCATGTTGCCGAAACTGTGTGATAATACTAGAGGATGTGATCTTTCTTATATTTTTCAGAAAGGCCAAGGTTTCTAAAAATATGTTTTAAAGAATTTGTCTGGGATATACAGAGTCATTCATTCAGGAAGCAAAAACACACGCTCACGTACAAATATAGAAAACTGATCAATTCCAATTATAGCTAATCCTATCATTAAATATAACTTTATCAAGCATAGAAAAAGTTATCACAGAAGAATCAATACTGCTTTTGTAAAGCTGAGTCCTGGCTCGTCAACCTTCTTGTGTTCTCAGGGAGGAACTTTAAAAAGGATATAAAACAATCAATAATACAGAAAAATCAAAAGGATGTAGGATTTAAAGAGCATAAAATAAGGAATTCTTATTTTACAAGACAGGAGGTTTTCAATTTAAGAGAAAAAGTCATTCAACAGAGGATCAAGACAGAAAAAAAGAAAATGGAAAACTTGATTTTTTTAAAAGGTATTACTTTACACAGTGTGTTGTCTTGCATTGCAAGATATAACACTGGCCACTAATTTGACTTGTTTCTAAAGAGAATTTGATTAACTCTTGTAGGCTATAGCCCTTGGTCACAATTCTGTTGCTTTTATTATTCTAAAACCAACAGGGGCATTGTACTAGGTGAACCTTGGCTCTGATCCGGCATATTTCTTACATTCTTTTGAACAAATGTGGGCGAAGACTGTTTATTCCAGTCTTCTCAAGTAAAGCTAAGCTATGTTGGGTTTACTGTAGACAAATTGGGTTCCTAAATTTTATTTTATTAACCGGGGCCTCTCCGAGGACTCGGGGTGGCTAAATCACATAACAGTAATCATGATTAAGTTGTAGGGGGGGTGATAAATAAAAAAATAAATCTGAAAAGTGGGTGTGCCAGACCTACAGTAAATCATTCTTGCAGTTTGGCAATTAATTTGAGCAATAGTGTTGATAAATTGAATTGTGCATAATACAAATTTACTAGGTATTTTCAGGTTGCTGGTTGATTTTCTGATTTCATTTTATAATGTGAAAACCCATTATATTTCATTTTATATTTGTCAATCCTAATGACAGAAGTTAATTAGCTATAGACTATCTAGGGCAGATTTGTCAAACTAGCAACCTGCTCCGCAAAGGCAAAAAAGTAATGATACGTCATGATCTGTCCCGCAACGTGATCTGGTTTGACACCCCGATCTAGAGCTTTAGAATGTTTGCTTGTAACTTCTAGAACATCCTGAAAAATATACCATTTTACTGGAGGTTTAGAATGCACAAAATGCAATTCAATCATTGAAAAATTATCCCCCAATCCACAAACCCTATATTCCCTCTCAATGTGGCCTTTTGCCCACTTTGTCATCAACTTGTTATTCACTGCAACCTTCAGTGTCAAACCACTCCCTGTTGCAACAAAGAAGTGTGGCCATCAGGCTGCAAAACACTTCCTATCCCTGTTAACAGGACAATAACAGCTGATTGTCATTGCTGCAGCTGACCAACATGGAATGGATGGGGATGGTAATTAGATTAGCATGAAGCAATACACTATTGTCTACTAATACATGTATCAATAGAAGGCACAGAATTTGTGTTGTGATTTGTCCATGCATACCTTGATGCAACAGCAGATCCTTGAAGACCAAACCGTTCATAATCTCCTCCATAAATATCCTTCACCAGCTTATCAACATTGGTGCTGTCTCCTTTAGCTGCCATTTCTAGAGCTTCCTCAAAGGTCTCACAGCCAGTCAGCAAACAACACAGACCCAGGAATGTACCACCACCAAGACTAGAAAGCAAAAAATATCATTTCATATGCTTGACAAGAGTTGGGGTTTCTTTGTTCCTATCACTCCAACAATCCTTCAGGTGGAAGGAGATAACTGAAAGTAGTTTGGGGGGGAGGTTTGCATTTTTAAAAAATTATAAGTTGCCCAGAGTAGCAGTATTATTTGTTTGTTTGTTTGGACTTCTAGGATGCCTTTCTCCATAGACTCAAGGTGGCTTACAACACAAAAATACAAAAATTAGTGAGATGGATTGAACACAAATTCAAAAAAATATATAAATAATAATAAATATGAATATCGTTGCTCATTATGCCAAAGCCACACCCAAAAGCACCAGGCCCAGACAAGATAACTCCTTCTTGCTTAAAAGTCTGTGCTGACCAGTCTGTGCTGCTTCAAACGCTCGACTATCACCCCAGTGCCGAAGAAGCCCTCCATCAAGGAACTGAATAACTACAGACCAGTTGCTCTAACATCTGTAGTGATGTTTCACTTGAAAACCATCACGGATCCACTGTTAGACCCCCTGCAATTTGCATACCGAGCAAATAGATCAACAGATGATGCTGTTAATATGGCTCTACACTACATCCTTCAACATCTTGAATCTCCAATGACCTACGCCAGGGTCCTCTTTGTGGACTTCAGTTCAGCATTCAATACCATCGTACCGGACATTCTCTTAACCAAACTAAATCAGCTAGCGGTACCTGAACACACTTGTAAGTGGATCACAAGCTTCCTAACAGACAGGAAGCAGCAGGTGAAGCTAGGAAAAATCACATCAGATACATGTACAATTAGCACAGGTGCCCCCCAAGGCTGTGTACTCTCACCACTTCTCTTCTCTCTATACACTAATGACTGCATCTGAAACAATCCATCTGTTAAACTACTGAAGTTTGCAGATGATACAACAGTGATCGGACTCATTCGAGACAATGATGAATCCGCATACAGACGGGAAATTGAACAACTCTCCTTGTGGTGTGACCAGAACAATCTAGAACTGAACACACTCAAAACCGTAGAAATGGTAGTAGACTTTCAGAGAAACCCTTCCACCCTTCCACCTCTCACAATACTAGACAACACAGTATCAACAGTAGAGACCTTCAAATTTCTAGGTTCTATCATATCTCAAGACCTTAAATGGTCACCTAACATCAAAAACATCATCAAAAAAGCACAACGAAGAATGTTCTTTCTGCGCCAGCTCAGGAAGTTCAAACTGCCCAAGGAGCTGTTGATACAGTTCTACAGAGGAATCATTGAGTCTGTCATCTGCACCTGCAACCCAACAAGACCGACACAGACTTCAGAGGATAATCAGAACTGCAGAAAAAACAATTGCTGCCAACCTGCCTTCCATTGAGGACCTGTATACTGCACGAGTCAAAAAGAGGGCGGGGAAAATATTTACTGACCCCTCACATCCTGGACACAAATTGTTTCAACTCCTACCCTCAAAACGTCGCTACAGAGCACTGCACACCAAGAGAACTAGACACAAGAACAGTTTTTTCCCGAATGCCATCACTCTACTAAACAAATAATTTCCTCAACGCTGTCAGACTTTCTACTAAATCTGCACTTCTATTCTACTAGTTTTTCTCATCATTCCTATTTCCTCCCATGTTGACTGTATGACTGTAACTTGTTCCTTATATCCTAAGAATTGTATTAATATTGCTTCTTCATTGCTTATTTGACCCCTATGACAATCATTAAGTGTTGTACCACATGATTCTTGACAAATGTATATTTTATTTTATGTACGCTGAGAGCATATGCACCAAGACAAATTCCTTGTGTGTCCAATCACACTTGGCCAATAAAAATCTATCTATCTATCTATCTATCTATCTATTTATCTATCTATCTATCTATCTATCTATCTATCTATCTATCTATCTATCTATCTATCTATCTATCTATCTATCAACCAACCAAAATGTAAATCTTACATTCAGCTGCTGGGTTGTGGGATCCCAATCAGAAAAAAAATTATTTTAGGAAGATAATATATTCACCTGGTCCCTGTAACTCTCTTATAGTTGTCTTTGGAATAGACTGCTAAGATGCTGACTCCAGAGCCTATATTAACTAGCAACATAGGAAAAGGGTTATCAAGGCAGTAAGGCTTTTTCTGACACCGTTCAGGGGATGAGGGGTTTTCAAAATAATAGCATTCAGGCTGGCCGTTGAAGCCGACAGAATCCACATACAGAAGACCTTGGATCAGGCAGTCCAACTCATCTAGCTTATGAAGCTGGAGGTCAGCAATCTGGAAGAAAAGTTAATAAATGAACATTTGTTGAGGCAGCAGAAAAAATCAGCAGAAAGCTGAAAACATAATAGGGTTGAAGACTTTGTACTATTTGAATTACCAAGTAGATCAACACCCTGAGTACTAAATAATTATTTACACAGAAAGCGTCAAGTTAAGCATGCTGTCCGCCTGACAACAAGTGTGTGATTACCTGGTCAGGATGTGTTATCTTTCTGAGAATTAGAAGAAAAAGGTTTGTTTGGTATTGTTTTTTTTGACAAGGTCTCACTATTCAAGTCACAATAGAAAAAAAAATCGAAGATGTTTTGAAAGAAGGATTATAAAGGTAGTCCTCGACTTACAACCACAATTTAGCCCAGAATTTATGTTGCTAACAGAAAAATCTCTTGAAGTGACTTTTTTGTCCTATTTTATGCCTTTTCTTGCCACATTTGTTAAGTGAATCACTGCAATTCTTAAATTAGTAACACGGTTGTTAAGTGAATCTGGCTTCCCCATTGACTTTGCTTGTAAGAAGGTCACAAAAGAGGATGACGTGACTCTGGGACACTGCAACTGTCATAAGTGTGAGTCAGTTGCCAAAAATCCCAAGTTAAATCAATTGACCATAGAAATGCTGAAACAGTCATAAGTGTGAAAAATGGTCATAAGTCACTGTTTCCAGTGCTGTTGTAATTTCAGTCATTAAATGAACTGTTGTATGTCAAGTTTTCATTCTGATGAATCATTAAAAAAAAACACCTTACATGACATGTTTTGAAAGAAGCAGTGATGAGATTTTTTTTAAAAAAAGTGTACATTACAGTAAAATCCTCAAATCATTTCTAGTTCTTAGAAACACACAATTGCAACATGCAGTTGTTGTTAACATCAGCAATCTGTAAATGTGAACACCTAACCAAATTTTGTAATTTGCTGTTACATAAAAATGTATTTTCAACAGCTACAGCTAACAACATTTCAGGACGCTCTGTTATAATTCTCCAGAGTGATTTCATTAAATGAATCCATCCCCCCCCCCCCCTCTAAAATTCTGATTATTTTTTTAAGGGCTGTAAATTGAAAAGATTTCTAATTCTATTATATGCTAAATTCAATATCTGGCCAATGGGTTATATAGTCAAGTTTTACCTGATGGCATTTCTAAATACAGCAGAAGGACTTAACCAGTCTTGATTGGAATCTTACAATTAGATGGAGGTTATACTTAAAAAAAATATTTAAACCAATAAATAAAATAGCAAGAGGCACAACTGGTTTGTTTTCAGATTCCTGTGCTTTTTTCTTACCTCTTATATCAGGGATCCCCAAACTAGTCCCAGAGAATTCTGGGAATTTATTGATTTATTGATTGATTTGATTTGATTTGTATGCCGCCATGGTCTTGTATGCCGCCCATCTCCGCGGACTCGGGGCGGCTCACAGCATATACCAAAAACATACAATGCAGTTTACCCAATTAATATACTAAAAAAGATTCTTTAACAATTCTAACTTCAGACATTGATTTGCATTCATTCAATATTCACATTGAAGTCCACAGGCCTTAAAAGTTGTCAAGTTTGAAGAGCTCTGCCTTACATCTTATACAGATAGTCCTTGACTTACAATAGTTCATTTAGTGATATTCGAAGTTACAATAGCACTGAAAACAGTAACTTATAACCGTTTTTCAGCTCACGTGATCAAAATTCAGGTGCCTGGCAATTAGTTCATATTTATGTCCATTGCTGTATCCCTGTGGTCATGTGATCCCCTTTTGCGACCTTCTAACAAGCAAAGTCAATGGGGAAGCCAGGTTCAACTCAAAGTCAAGTCAAGTCAACCTCTTTATTGTCATTGTACATCATGTATACAACAAAATTGGTTTAGCCTCCATTGGTGCAGTTCGTACAAGACAATGGGAATAATATAAAAGATAATCCTTATACAAGTAGTTAGGGGAAAAAACTAGTCATACGTTTCCATATGTACAACATATTCTGTGCAACATGTATATTACTCAGGTGTATGATCTTATACACTGCTAAAAAAAAATAAAGGGAACACTTAAACAACGCAATATAACTCCAAGTAAATCAAACTTCTGTGAAATCAAACTGTCCACTTAGAAAGCAACACTGATTGACAATCAATTTCATATGCTGTTGTGCACATTTAACTTTGTACAGAAAAAGTATTCAATAAGAATTTTCATTCATTCAGATCTAGAATATGTTATTTGAGTGTTCCCTTTATTTTTTTGAGCAGTATATCATTGTATATACATATTATACATAAATATGTATATATATATATTATATAGATATATATACATATATAATATACATATTATACATATACATACACACTACATTGGCACCTGTGAAATTTGTAGTGCTATATTCTCTTTAGGAGTCTGACAGGGTTCTTAAATCTGTTTGCCTGGCTGGCTCTACTTCTGTGGCTTCTGTTAGTAAGTTCACTTATTAACTTATCAACTGCAGTGATCCACTTAAGAACCGAGGTGAGATAGGTCGTAAAAAGGGGGCAAAATTCATTTAACAAATGTCTCACTTAACAACAAAAATTTTGGGTTTGACTGTGGTCATATGTCGAGGACTACCTGTAGAACTTACAAGCATAATACAAACGATGCATAATTGAATCAGCAAAGGTTTTTTTAAAAAAAAACCCTCTATATGTGGCTTCAGTTACATATCTCTTATTACCGTCCCTGCTGTTGAAGGCTCTATCTGTTCCCTGTAATGAATTATGTACAATTTGAAACCCATGGCTAGGGCTTTCGTAGATGATTAATAAAGGGTAAAAAAAGGTGTTGATAGATTTAAGCGATTGAATACCTGAAGCATGAAATCCAGCAATGTGAGGAGGAAGTGTGTGTGCTTGTGTTACCTATTCCCCATGCTACACTACACCCCAAAAGATATCCTGTATACATGTCTCACGTTACCTGCCTTGCCTCACCTCATGCTTCACGCTAAACAGCTAGAATGAGAAACACACTGAATATTGTGTAAACTGTTAGGATGCTTAGCAAAAGGCACACAGCTGTTGAGTTCTTACTGTAACTTTTCATTCCCTGTTCCAAGGAATCACTCACAATAATGAAAAGGCAAGAAGGCAAAGCAAACACAGACAGTCCTCGACTTACAACAGTTCACTTAGTGATTGTTCAAAGTTGCATCACTGAAGAGTATCTTAGGACCGTGTTTCACACTTACAACCATTGCAGCAACCCCATGGCCCACGTGATCAAAATTCAGATGCGTGGTGACCGACTCATATTTATGATGGTTGCAGTCATCCATAGGGAGTCAAGGGATCCCCTTTTGCAACCTTCTGACAAGCAAAGCCAATGGGGAAATCAGATTCGCTTAACAACCGTGTTACTAATTTAAGAACTGCAGTGCTTCACTTGCCAATTATGGTGAGAAAAGTCGTAAAACCTTTCCAGCACCCCCCACCCCCCATGGTTATGTGATCAAAATTCAGACGCTTGACAATTGGTTCATACTTATGACTGTTGTTGCATCCAAAGATCATGTGATCACATTTGCAACCTTTTGACAAGGAAAGTTAATAGGGAAGCCAGATTCATTTAACTACTAGATTACTAATTTATTATCTGTGCTGTTTCACTTAAGCACCATAGCAAAAAAGGTTGTTAAATGGGGCAAAACTCACTTAACAAATATTTCACTAACAATAGAAATGTTGGGCCCCATTGTGGTGGTTAAATTCAGAACTACCTGTATAGACATGACAAATCATAGATCACAGGTTAATAAGTGTTCTGTCTGGGTTCCCCCAGACGTCAACACCAACTAAAAAGAGTAGCCAGACACGCTGGTAAAAAGCAAAGTCATTTTATATCTTTGAAAACAAACACAGATAACAAAAACTGTTCTTACAAACTGGAATGCTATGAAGCTTCACAGAAGAGTCACGACGGCCAGACAATACAACAGGCTTCTTGCTGGCACACACACCACTGTAGATAATAAAACCCACGCCTCCCCCAAGTTTTCAGCCTTCGAGGCCACAAGCCAGAATCAGAGACGCCAAGGATCGAAGCAAGGTCACATGACTCCCAAAAGATAACTCTCAACAATACAGGAAGGGCGGGCCTGCCTTTTCAACCTTTCTGAGGAGAACCACACCCAAACCCAGCTATTGCCTATTAGGGATGGAAATACCTGGCTAATTGTCCCCTTCGTTGTGCTGCCCTTCTCTGCCTCATATCTATGATGGCTTGTGCGTTCTCATCTAATGATTCCAGGCTACTCGCTGGGGAGAGCTCCCCCCCGGGGGTCTCAGGCTGTTCTCCCTCCTCCTCGTCCTGACATTCCTCTTCCGTGTCTGCCTGTTCCTCCTCCTCCTCCTGTTCCTCGTCCTCCCCCTCTGAGCATGGAGCCGGCAGAGTTCCAGCCGTTCCCTGAGGAGCCTCAGACTGAATCACAACAATAAGACTCAATTTCTGGAAGAAAAGCATAGCCACCTAACTAAAAGTAAAAGAAATAATTAAAACAAAAACCTCCACTCTTACAATATAGCTCAGGTTTGTAATCTCACCCAGGTAACTTCTGAATGAGCAAGCCAGAAGGAACCTACCATTCATATGACAGGTTTCTCAATTTTGCTTTAAGGGATGCAAACAAAGAGGTTTAGCCTGCTATAAAACAGCACTTTTGCAAGATTGATAGCTGTAGAGTTTAGCGGGACAAAGTTTACCACAATTCCAATGCAAATAATATTTTTTTAAAGTCTCATTATAGCACAAACGCTGACATGACAAACTAGCAACTTTCTGCCCTATTACCATCTAAATATGTGATGTTTGGGCCAAATATATCTACTTACAGTATCAAGGCCAGGCACTAGAGAACGCAATAAAATATTCCTGTTAATGAATGTGTTTAAGCTAAAAAGTGAGTTTGATATGATTAAAAAATAGAAAGGACTTCCCTGAATTTGAAATGGCAGTTTTACCAAAGGGAGTAGAAACGCTCCTGAACAAAGACAGAATGTAAATTCACCTACCATTCGGAAATCTTCCTCAAACTTGTAGGCTCCACCTCCAGTGGCACAAAGCGTGGTATGCAAGCTTGAAAAGTTTTTTTCGCTGCCCATCTGTATGAACCTGTGCATGGCACAGCTTGGGAAACGGATGAAATGGAGATTCCCTTTACGTCCACACATAGTCAAGTTTTTCAGTTCCAGGTGGACATCTCGGATCCCGGTTTTACCATAGGCTGTGTTGGAAGTCAGATACTTCCTGATGCTTTTGAGGTTTTCCACTTCTTCCTGCTCTTCTTCAGCGGTAATGTCTTTTGGTTCAAAGTATACCAGTTTAACAAGAGTCCCACCAATGTCCATGCCAAACCATGGGAATGCTAGAGGAAGGAAGGAAAGAAATAAAGGTTACTGCAGGAACGCTTTAAACAATACTTTTAGATATTAAATGTAATAGTTAGAAGGCCTTTATTATACCACCAAATTATTGCCAATATATATAGTTACTAAAATGGCCTAGACCCGCAGCACTCAACCTTTTGGGCACCGGGGACTGGTTCCATGGAGAAAGGTTTTTATGTAAGAGAGAACATACTAGTAAGAGAGAAACATTAGGATAGGGGATGGCAGGCATGCTGGTGCACTTATGCACGCCCCTTACTGACATCTTAGCAATCAGGAGAGGTCAACAGTGGATAGACTAACAGAAAAGTTTTGGAGGTTAGGTGATGATACTACAGAGTTCCATGCATCACCTACTCGGTTACTAAAATCGCATTTCCTGCAGTCGAGTTTAGTGCGGTTTACTTTAAGTTTGTATCTGTTTTGTACTCGTGTGTTGTGGTTGAAGCTGAAATAGTTGTTGACAAGAAGGATGTTGTAGCAGATTATTTTGATGGGCTATGCTTAGGTCGTGTTTAAGGTGATGTAGCTCTGAGCATTCTAAACCTAGGATTGTAAGTCTAGTTGCATAGGGTATACTGTTACAAGTGGACCAGAGGAGGCGGGACTTTGCTTGTTTGCATGGATGGGTTTCTGGCATGCTGCAGACTGTCACTGGTCCATAGACTGGGGTTTGGAGACCCCTGGTCTAGACCAAAACTTCCCCAAATATTCTCTAGATCAGGGGTCCCCAACCCTAGGTTGCAGCCCAGTGCCAGGCCACAGCCTGTTCTGAACTGGGCCATTGGGGCGTGTGCGTATGTAACCATCCCCTCTCCCCTTCCACCACCATTGCCCCTGTTGGTCCACCAAGCCAGAAAGGTTGAAGACCCTTACTTCAGATAATGATGAGCTTACAAAGGACTGGAAATTATGGAATTTCAAATACTTATCTGGAAAGCCTTCAAATACTTATCTGGAAACAGCAACAACAGTGTTAACAGCCAAACCAAATAGTTAATTGTGCATATTAAATCTGCCTATGACATGCATATTTAATACAGAGACTCATTTAATTGTTTATAAAGTAATTCAGAGTATATGTTCAGCCAAAAATAATTCTCTTGATCTCGAGGTACCATATTTTATCTCCTTCAGATACCTACCTGAACGGGTTTTTTTCTTTTTATTTTTTTTATTTTTTTTCAATGACTACTTCAGCTTCAACCGCAACAACACAAGAGCATGCAACAGATTCAAACTTAATATGAACCGCTCCAAACTTGACTGTAAAAAATATGATTTCAACAATTGAGTTATCGAAGTGTGGAACTCATTACCGGACTCAATTGTGTCAACCCCTAACCGCCAACATTTCTCCCTTAGACTCTCCACGATTGACCTCTCCAAGGTTCCTAAGAGGCCAGTAAGGGGCGTACATAAGTGCACTAGTGTGCCTTTCGTCCCCTGTCCAATTGTCTTTCCTTTCTCTCACTTATCATATATATTTTCTTTCTTTCATATATCCTCTCCTCTAAGTTCACTTTACCCTTATATATATTACTACATGTCTATTTTTCTTCCTATGTATTTGTGTATTGGACAAATGAATGAATGAATGAATAAATAAATTGTGACAACTTGCTATTTGCTGCCCTATTTTCAGCAACAATATCAGCAAAGTTAGCACACCAACCCCCCCAACCATCCTCCACTCTCTCCCTGAATCTGCCCAAATTCATATCCACTATGTCAATGATACCTCATCCTCTAATGTCCCCTTTTCCTTTAGCCTTCAATCTTCCCCAACATCAGGGGCTTTTCTAACAAGTCCTTTCTATTTATTTGGTGGCCAAAGTGTTTGAGTTTCAGCTTCAGTATCTGCCATTCCAGAGGATAGAGTTCATGACTGATTTAATTCCCTGAATGGACAGGGTTAAAGGCTAGCCTACTTTTAACCAAGAGTTATTAGATCTTCTTCAAACTACAGACAGTTGTGGTTTTCAGAAGAAGGCTTCTCACCCTTTGCCACACAAAATCACAGTTCAATATACCCTCTATCAATTGGATTTGGTCAACAAGAGATAGCAAAAGGTGAACAAAAAACAAATTTAAGTCTTGCAGAAAACATCAGTTATTTACAGAATGGAGTATCAGAAATTTCAAAGTCCGCAACAAAATTATTTCTACGAAAAAGGGAGTATGTAAAGATTGGATTGTATGTTAGAATCTTGTATTTTGGAGTCAGTTTAGATTGTGTAGTTTTCTACAAACAGATGTAAACACATTCAAAATGACATGTTTTCTATATTGATAAAACATTAAAATATGTTTTCCTATAAAAATTAAGGACTGGCTTCATGTCACAATACTACAGCCACTGAATATGTGTAATTTTGCAAAGTCCAGATTATTGATAGTGTACATGCTAGTCAATCTGCAATAATTATACTTGGCCCAGATTTTTATCAATAAGAATTTCAATATGGCATAGTTGCGGAAACAAACATAGCTATGAAAGGATCATTCTTGCTAATTTGACAGAGGAAAATCTTCTACATTTTACAGAACATTGTCTTGTTCTATTGATGCTACCATAATAATTATCTTGAATGCTAAAATCTTCCAAACTGGATTAGGTAAACAAATTAATTATACACATTTTTTCTTCTCAACAACTATAAAGCCAAAATACCTTTTCTTGTTTGGAATTTTTGAAAAACAAAGGTCTTGAAGGACGTACTGTATGTAACATCATGGATTGGGCCAAAGGGCTCTTTGTTAAATGTTAAATAAAATTTCAAGGCCAGATGACAGGGGAAAATATCTCGATTAAATATTGCAAAAGTCAATCAGATTTCAGCAATACTGTCTTACAGCCCATTAAACCCATAGATTGAATTTTATTACAGCTTTATCCAAATCCTGTTTTCTCAGCTGTAGATATCTCTAATTATACGCTTTTTTGTCATAATACAGTACATGCAAAAATCACAGTTGTCTGTTTCTAATCCTTTCGGACTCTGGGCAGCGTACAATCACTAAAATATCATATAAAAACAACATAAAATCTCCTTAATAAAAACATTCATATTTCTGGGCTGGAGCTAGATGTTATTGCTCATGCTTCCTCCTCTCCCAGGCCTGGCAGCAAAGCCAGGTTTTTAAGGTTTTCCGGAAGGCCAGGAGGCGATTCTACAAGATTAATTAGGATTTCAAAATACAGTCAAGCCCAAATTCAGTAGCTCACACAAAAACAGTCTTTGCAACAGTTACTCACCCAAATGAAGAAGTGCAATATATTTGTCATCTACTTTGTAAGATTTCATAAGATTGAAGAAACTTGAAATTCCACGCAAGGGCACATCAGAGGTCTCATTTGTTGAAAACCAAGAACGGGAATTGTCACTTTCCAGTTCTTGACAGGAGTATAAAACTCGATTTCATTGAGGCCTGCATGAGGGTTGAGTTTGACCTCAGGGGGGCGGGTAGCCATGACCAGTTTGACATCACTAATGTCAGGCGCACCTGTGGTGGCCCGGGCAGACCTAGGATGGAATCTTCCTGCAACTGGGGCCCTCCTGAGCTCCGTTTTTGCTGGCAGAGGCACTGTGGGCCAGCCATTTGCAGAAATGACTGGGCCATGAACTAACAACTGACATGTCCAAACGGTATGAATGCTATGTATGCATGTAATTGTGACTGTTTTAATTAATGGGTTGTTTTTATTGAGGGCTTCATAGTTGTAGACATTATATTCGACTTCTTTTTGTTCTTTCTGTATTTATTTGTATTTATATTATTATTGTAAGCCGCCCTGAGTCCTTTGGGTGGTATATAAGCTAGCTAGATTAGATTAGATAGATAGATAGATAGATAGATAGATAGATAGATAGATGGATGGATGGATGGATGGATGGATGGATGGATGGATGGATGGATGGACGGACGGACGGACGGACGGACAGACAGACGATGATAGATAGTAAATAATCAATCAATCAATCAATCAGCTGAACATCATGTCTCCGTATTAGACCAGGAGTATAAAGCTTCAGTGATATAATATCTGAAAGCCACATAAAAGGAGAATAATAAATCACATAAGAATCATGTAGTGTAGGAGTTGTTTGTTGATTATTTGATTTTAATCTGTTAAAATCCTATGGCTTCATGTGAAAAATTTCTACTTCTTGAGGATGGAAATAATGTCTACTGACTGCATAATATCAGTACCTCATCACAATCTCTGCACAATGAATTATTACACTAGGATTTTCAAAATGCACCTTCATCTTAGAGGTGGGTTCTTGACTTAAGATCACAATTCAGTCTGGAATTATGGTCATAAATCAATCTGATTCAATTTTACAACTGTTTTTCTGATGGCCATAAAGTGATTCAATGCTACCATTTTCTGCCAGAAAGCAGCCAAAATGGTCACAAATCATAGTTACATGATTGCAAAAGCTTTGGTCAAAAATACAAATTTGTTGCCAAGCATGTGAAATGAGATAACATGACCATGGTGTATGTAGTGGGAAGGGGGCAGATGTAACTTTGTGGATAAGTAGCTCTTTTTTAGTCTATTATAACTTCAGTTGTTAAGCAAAGAATACCTATACAGTGGAACCCCGACTTACGAGTTTAATTGGTTCCGGAAGGAGGCTCGCACGTCGAACAGCTCGTATGTCGAAACATTGTTTCCCATAGGAAACAATGTAAAAGCGATTAATGCGTGCAAGCCCGAGGGCTGAGGGGAAAAGACGTCGGCTGAAGCGGGGAAGTTCGCCAGGAGTCAGCAAAGAAGCCGCGCGTGTGTTTTAAAACATCGGAGCCGGCATGGGGAGGCTTTTAATCAGCCCCCGAGCCCCCAACCGGGACTCGGGGGTTGATTGAGAGCCTCCCCATGCCGGCTCCGATGTTTTAAAACACACGCGCGGCTTTTCCGCTGCCTCCTAAAGCGGGGAAGTTCGCCAGGAGGCAGCAGAAAAGCCGCGCGTGTGTTTTAAAACATCGGAGCCGGCATGGGGAGGCTTTTAATCAGCCCCCGAGCATCCAACCCGGACTCGGGGGTTGATTGAGAGCCTCCCCATGCCGGCTCCGATGTTTTAAAACACACGCGAGGCTTTTCCGCTGACTCCTAAAGCGGGGAAGTTCGCCAGGAGGCAGCAGAAAAGCCGCGCGTGTGTTTTAAAACATCGGAGCCGGCATGGGGAGGCTCTCAATCAACCCCCGAGTCCAGGTTGGATGCTCGGGGGCTGATTAAAAGCCTCCCCATGCCGGCTCCGATGTTTTAAAACACACGCACGGCTTTTCTGCTGCCTCCTGGCGAACTTCCCCGCTTTAGGAGGCAGCGGAAAAGCCGCGCGTGTGTTTTAAAACATCGGAGCCGGCATGGGGAGGCTCTCAATCAACCCCCGAGTCCGGGTTGGGGGCTCGGGGGCTGATTAAAAGCCTCCCCATGCCGGCTCCGATGTTTTAAAACACACGCGCGGCTTTTCCGCTGACTCCTAAAGCGGGGAAGTTCGCCAGGAGGCAGCAGAAAAGCCGCGCGTGTGTTTTAAAACATCGGAGCCGGCATGGGGAGGCTTTTAATCAGCCCCCGAGCCCCCAACCTGGACTCGGGGGTTGATTGAGAGCCTCCCCATGCCGGCTCCGATGTTTTAAAACACACGCGCGGCTTTTCCGCTGCCTCCTAAAGCGGGGAAGTTCGCCAGGAGGCAGCAGAAAAGCCGCGCGTGTGTTTTAAAACATCGGAGCCGGCATGGGGAGGCTCTCAATCAACCCCCGAGTCCGGGTTGGATGCTCGGGGGCTGATTAAAAGCCTCCCCATGCCGGCTCCGATGTTTTAAAACACACGCACGGCTTTTCTGCTGCCTCCTGGCGAACTTCCCCGCTTTAGGAGGCAGCGGAAAAGCCTCACGTGTGTTTTAAAACATCGGAGCCGGCATGGGGTGGCTTTTAATCAGCCCCCGAGCATCCAACCCGGACTCGGGGGTTGATTGAGAGCCTCCCCATGCCGGCTCCGATGTTTTAAAACACACGCGCGACTTTTCTGCTGCCTCCTGGCGAACTTCCCCGCTTTAGGAGGCAGCGGAAAAGCCTCGCGTGTGTTTTAAAACATCGGAGCCGGCATGGGGAGGCTCTCAATCAACCCCCGAGTCCGGGTTGGGGGCTCGGGAGCTGATTAAAAGCCTCCCCATGCCGGCTCCGATGTTTTAAAACACACGCGCGACTTTTCTGCTGCCTCCTGGCGAACTTCCCCGCTTTAGGAGTCAGCGGAAAAGCCTCGCGTGTGTTTTAAAACATCGGAGCCGGCATGGGGAGGCTCTCAATCAACCCCCGAGTCCGGGTTGGGGGCTCGGGGGCTGATTAAAAGCCTCCCCATGCCGGCTCCGATGTTTTAAAACACACGCACGGCTTTTCCGCTCGGAAGCAAAGCAAGCCAGCCCGGGTCTTCTCGGCTCGTATCTCGAATGTGAGCTCGTGAGTCGAGCAAAAATTTCTCTAATCTCGCAGCTCGTATCTCGAGTAGCTCGTAAGTAGAGCTGCTCGTATGTCGGGGTTCCACTGTATTACAGAAGACTGATGAGACAATGGGGTTTATGGGGTGCTCAGGGAAGGATAACACCTCTTGTGTCATGTCCTTTTATGGCAGCTCATTTTAAGGCAGCTTTTAGGGCAGCTGGTTCACCTTTGGTCCCTACCTGTTACTCACCTCTCACCTGTGGCTCCTAGTAGCTGTAGCATTCGCAACGGCCATATCCCAGGCAACAGGTTTGACAGGTTGGCCAAACCAGGTTGAGAGTAGCCGATGGCAAGACGTCCTTCCTGGCCAGCTGAAACGGGGATTCCAGGAAGGACGTCTCTGTGATGTCAAAGCTCCACCCCTGGAATTCCCAATTGGGATTCCCCACCTCTGTTTGAGCGCTCCACAGCTCTTCCGGGAAGGTGACAGCCGGGCAGCAGCACTTCTCGGCGTTCTCCCGAACCCAAACCCAAACTTTTGGGGTTCGGGTTCGGGAGAACGCCGAGAAGCGCCCGGCTGTTTCAGAAGGTGACAGCCGGGCGGTGGTGCCCAGCAGAGCGCCAGCTTTTGCAATTGATTGGTGGGGGGGCTTGCACGCATTAATCAGTTTTCCATTGTTTCCTATGGGAAACATTGTTTCATCTTACGAACTTTTCACCTTCCTCCCGGAGCCAATTAAGTTCATAAGACAAGGTATCACTGTACCGTTTCCCCCAAAATAAGACATCCCCTGATCAGCCCAATCAGGGGTTTGAGTGCATGGCAATAAGGTCAAGGACTTATTTCAGGGTTCAAAAAAATATAAGATGGGGTCTTATTTGGGGGAAAACATGGTAGTTACTTACAAAATCACACAATGATGTCTAATAAAAATGCCCAGTCATAGAAATCCATTTCTGGATGACTACCTAGTAAGAATTATCCATCTTAGTGTATCATGTGCTCTGACTCTATCTCTTTCCCCCTAAGTTAATTAGTATCTTCAGGTGAAGATACTCGCTATTTTTGTATTTTAAAAATTCATGTGGAGCTCCAAGACATTCTTGTAAATAAGAATTATGATAGAATTTAATGAGGTTTATGGTTTTAATAGCAAAAATACAACACTTAAACCAACACAATTTTTAATCATTACAATTTTGCCTCATGATCCAATTTTTTTTTAACCTAACAGATTCTGTGGTCTAAAAATTTAAAAATCCCTATTCTAGAAGGTAATGTTCTGTGCTCTTTCTGGTCAATATAATCTTTTTACATAATAAGGTACAATAGTGCTTAACAGTTTGTAAACCCTTTTGAATTTTCAATATTTCATCACAAATAAGGCCTAAAACTTGATCTGTTCTCCATACAAATCAACAGATAGAATGGTGGGTTTTTTAACTTGTTTGTTTCATTCATCTCTCTATCTAGTTTTACGATGTACTGGATGTGAAGAACAGATAGCAATTTAGCTGATGTGGCTAAGATGCTGAGCTTGTCAATCAGAAGTTCAGCGGTTCAAATCCCTAGCACCACGTAACGCAGTGAGCTCCTGTTATTTGTCCTAGGTTCTGCCAATAGAAAGCACCTAAAAATGCAAGTAGAAAAACAGGGACGACTTTGGTGGGAAGGTAATAGCACTCCATGCATCTTTGGTGTTGAATCATGCTGGCCATATGACCAGAGAGATGTCTTCAGACAGCGCTGGCTCTCTGGCTTAGAAACGGAGATGAGCACCACTCCTAGAGCTGGAAATGACTACCTTTACCTTACTGAAAATTTAAAAGGCTTCACAATCTTTTAAGCATCACTATAACCTAGGGAGCCCGGCAAGCAGTATGGAAGCTGCCTACAGATACCATCTCACTTAAGGAACTATCTCAGAAATGTTCACAGAACAAATGGAACATTTAAATAATGTTCCTTGTGCAATCATGGAAAAAACGGGGCTTTAATTTTGTAATTTGGAGAACACACATTATGCTTTAGGAACTAATGTGTGTGTCTCTTTTCAGGAAATGATGGAAGTAAAACAGGGCTTCCGCCCTTCTCTTTAAAAAAAACCCTTTTATTCCCCCTCACTTGGGATGGAAAATGAATTACTTGTGCTTTGACCCTCCCAATCCCATAATGAAGCAGATTTTGTTATGTATGCTAACATCAGCATAATGTCAGAAGCAAACACACTTCATTATGCCATGTTACGTACAATACAATTTGAAACCAATATAAGCCAAAGGAATCTGAACCCAGGGAGAGGAAACCATATGAATGACTTACAGAGGGAAAGCAAGCTGTAAAGTACACACGAGGACAGCAGAAAGATTACGGTACACAAATGACAACTGCACGTGGTATTGCAGTTATGTTAACTGGCTCATTTTTTGTGGACATGGCATTACCACATTTGATAATAGTATGTTAGCATACCCTGACCTATCAGTTCAGCAAACCTTTCCCTACACTGTCTGAGGACTGTGTACTTTGAAGTCGAAGAATTATGAAGTCATAATTCCTTGACTTCTGACCATAATTGAGCCCACAACTTCTGCTGCTAAGCGAGACAATTGTTAGAGAATTTTGTCCCATTTCTTGCCACAGTTGTTAAATGAAGTGCTGCAGTTCTTAAATTAACAACATAATTGTTAAGTGAATCTGGCTTCCCCATTGACTTTGCTGGTCAGAAGGTCACAAAAGGTGATTACATGACCTCAGGACCTCATAAATATGATGGTTGCCAAGCATCCGAATTTTGATCATGTGACCATGGTGATGCTGCAACAGTCATAAGAATGAAAAAACACCACTTTTTTGAAGTCACTTTTAGTAGCTTCAAACAGTCACTAAACAAATGGTTGTAAATCAAGGATTAACTGTATTTCTATCGTCAAAGTTTTCCAAGAATTCAGAATACTGTTGTACTGGAGTTCCCTTTTCTCTCCTTATGTTTTATAGTTTTATGTCTCATAACAGCTAAAAAGCAATAGGAGACCTATCTTTCTGGCACAAAATTGATATTCAAGAACACTACAGAGTTTGTTAGTTCAAAACAGAAGAAAGAGTCAATTTCTGCACTCTTGTGAGTAGAAAGTTAGGATGAGAAGCAAGACCAAACAAAAAGATATTAAGGAATGCACCATCTTTCAAAATCTTGAAAAATGTTTATTTCTTTCAGTTGTAAAAAAGCAGGGGAAGAGATAAATAACAGGGTATCCAGGGGGAAAGCATTTTGAAATTCCCTGATATTTCCCTGACATTTCCCTGCAACTTGCGATCTAGTTAAGGCAAGGTCGTAGATGTCGTACCAAACGGTTAAGCCGTGGAGAAATATCAGAAGCTGAGGAAGCAAGTTGTTGCCATGGTTATGCTCATTTTTGCTTCACTCTGCCAGGCAGTGCGATCCATTTTTTAAATATTATTTTTCCCTGACTTTTAAACATTTTAATACAGTTTGGTTTATTCCCCTGATTTATTCCATTTTTTTCATGAATTCCCTGATAATTCCCGAACCACCAATTTCCCTGATAATTCCCTGTTTTCAAGATTTGCTGGACACCCTGAAATAAACAGTTCAATATTTAGTTCACCTTAAATCTAAAGTTGGATCATGTGACCATGGTTACATTTTAGATCCAGCACATGACATAGATTGCTTGGTGAAGTAATCCATTGCTCCTAAATGTTGCATGAATCGGATTGCAATGATTCAGGTCCATGACAGATACTGCTTGGCGAGTATAAATAAATTGACTGCAACCCAGATTTGTTTTTTGCCTTGGGCAAAACACAGAGGTCCTTGGTAGACAGCAAACAAAAATAGAGAAAGATGTTAGAGATTAATTTGGTATGCTGCGCCAAGCAAAATATTCAGCAGAAACCTAATTATCTATCTAGAAACTTAAATATGTAGTTGGAAACCTTCGAAGTCAGAGTCCCATTTTAGGAGATAAAAGCAACTTTCTAGTTGTGCATCCACCCTTGCCCTTCTTGATTTCTCTGCAATTATACCATCAGCTATGTCAGCGGTATCAAACTCAAGGCTTAGATCTGGCCCATGGGGCTGACCTGAAAACAGAGAAGGACCGACCTGCAGTGCCTCCACCAGCAAAAATGCAGCTCGGGACCTATTTTTGCTAGCAGTGCTTAAGTCTATCACAGCGCCATGGACATGAGTAATATTGAACTGGCCATGCGCCCCCTGCCCCCGAGGTCAAACACCACTCTGATGCAGTCACCAATGAAATCAAGTTTGATACCTCTAAGTTATAGTATCCTTTTAGATGAGCTCAAAAGACTGGGAATAAGTGGCATTGTGTAGTTACTTAATCTCATTTCTCCATGGTCAATTTTAGTTAGTAATGGCCAGAGGGGAGAGGAACCTTCCTTTTGGCCCTACTGTGCTGGATGTTTTCTTCACTTCGTATTCAATGTAAGGTCACTGAGTTCATTGGTTGCCATGGAATGAGATGTCAAATATACATCTCTCCGCTTGGAAAATTAAATGAGACAATGGACATCTTATTTCGGTGCCTGGAGGTTACGAGGGTCTAAATAAGGAATAAGAGGCTTTAACTGAACCCTGGCAAGACCCTGAGTGGCTAAAGAACTTGGTCTTGCCAATTTTAGGAATTTTAGGCCATCTTTAGTGCTAGGTGGAGTTGCACTGTCCAATCAGACTTACTATACAACCTGGAACTCCTCCTGACTGAAGAACAAGTAGTAGTCATGGCTAGTCTTTGCACAACTTCATATCTGGGCACCAGTTGTGCACATTCCTAGACTGGGGGCCTCTGCTCATGGTCATTCACACCTAGTCACTTACTGATTGGATTACTGTAACAGGGCTGTCCTTGAAGAGTACTGGGAACTTCAGCTTCAGTTGGTGCAAAAAGTCTACGGAGAGGGGCAGCATACAAATCAAATCAATCAAATCAAATCAAATCAAATCAAAAAAATGCAGTAGCATGGACAATTATGTGTGGTCCAATGGTTGCTACTCTGTTTCTGGGTCCATTTCAAGGTACTGGTTTTGAACTTCAAAGCTGTCCATGGCATGGGACTGAGTCATCTGAGGATAACTGCCTCATGCATCCAGCAGCCGGTTAGGTCCCACAGAGTTGGCTTTCTCCAGGTCCCGTCGGCTAGACAATGTCGGCTGGTGGGGCCGAGGGGAAGAGCTTTCTCTGTGGTGGCCCAGACACTCTGGAATGAACTCCCTCTGGAGATACGTACCGCCCCCTCCCTCCTGGTCTTTCGTAAAGCTCTGAAGACCCACCTCTGCTGGCGGCCGTGGGGGCCGTGAGTGATGAAATTGTCTCCAGCCGATATTATGAATGATTGAATTGGATGAATGTGTATGATTGTATATGAGGTTTTTAACACTTTTAGTAATTTTATATAATTCTTTTAAAGTAATTTAGATTTCTTTTATATATTGTTGTATTCATAATGTTGTACGCCGCCCTGAGTTGCCTCGAGAAGGACAGCATAGAAATCTAATAAATAAACAAACAAACAAACAAACTAAACTAACTAACTAACTCTTCCAGATTACTATATCCATCCCATCAGATCAAGCAAAGGCCAATTCCATCTATTAGGGACTTACAGGGGGCCCTGAGGGTGAGCCATCTCTGTCATGGTACCCATTTCATGGACCATTCTCCCTCCTGAAGTGAAACTGATTCCATCTTTGATTTTTTGGGAAATCCCTAAAACCTGATTATACCATCAAGCTGTGGGTCATAGGAGACCAATTAGGTAATGAGTTAGCTCCATTGTTGTTAACATAGGCTGTCCTCCTTTAGCCTTTGTGTTATAATGATAACAACAACAACAACAATAATAATAGTGTTTATATGTTAACTGCTTTACAGTTTCGCTACACACTGCTAGGTCCCCTCCGGACACTAGAGTTCACCCTTTGGATTTAATACACACAACCCAGAATTACTTTTTTATGAAATAGGAAGCCTTGTAAACTTGATGAATAAATAATAAGTTCCATCTTAATGAGCCAAATATGGTATTATTCAACAAGGCACACAATAAAAAGGAATACCACAGGGTTCATGAGACCAATTCTAATTATACTGCAGTAATACCCAGATCTGAGCCAAGAAAAATGAACAACAGTCTGATAAAATTGGCCTTGGTGTTTTTATTTCTCCTTTCTTCTTCCATGTCTGGCAGTCATGTAGATATGTTCATAACAAACCAGACGTTAGGCTATTCCAGTTCACCCTGACCTGATATTCTCCAATTCATTTGTCCATCTTACGAATAACAGAAAACCAGCAGCTAGTCTTCTAAAGCCTGAAAGAAATTCCTCTCCCTTTGTTATTTATCATTTTTTTAAAAGTGTGACTTTTATGAAGAAATTAATATTTCCACTCCAAGTAAAATAAAGCAAAAGGTGCAACTGTTTCCTACCATTTTAATTGTTTTTAACAAAATCCGGAATCATTACTTTAGGATGGCAACATATCAAACTGGTTTTCTTTTGTTCAGAAGAATGCACCAACCTTGTTACACAATATTAATAAAACTTTGAGTGATGGGAGGAGAGGAAATTCAACACTAGTATTGTTTTATCAGATATAAAACCTGTATTGGAGCAAGACAATCCAGTTCTACACAATATACAATTCAAACAGGACAGTGTAAAATTAATCATGTAATGTGAAGATTCTAACTTATTACATCTAAAACAATTTAGTAGTATTAACTGAAATATTGCAGAAATATGATGCTCAACATCACTCTAGAATATATTAGAAATCTAAATTGTTCGTTATTGATACAAAGAAAATGATTAACTAAGAACCAATGCATACATTGGTATTATAATCCTGGATCTAACTTGTGTTGCATAAGACTGTTGGGCAGAATTCATAGGATGGCAATTATTATGAAAAAGCAATCTAATATGTAGGAAAGAGAAGCCAAGCTAGGCTAAAATTATTTTCCCCAATATCAAGTTTTCTGTGCTTAAAAGTATTTTCTATTTAATCACAGGAGGCATAATTGCAATGAAATTATACAGTCCAGACGCACATTTGCAATCTCTACTCTCACAACAAGGTCTAAGTAAACAGAAAGAATCCAAAACATTACAAGGGTCATTTAACTTGATGGATGGTAACAGCTGAACTATATAGAGGAAAGTTCATTAATGGACAAGACAAGAGAATCTTTAACAGTTTATGAATCTACCTTTGGACAAGTCCAAGTGTTGCCAAAAACTGATAAACTGCACGTTTGATTAACGCTTTTATTTTTTATGGTTTTCAAAATACAAGTAAGAGTTTATTTTAATACACCATGGCAAAAGGGAATTCTAATAGATGTCAATACTTGTATTGAAAGCAGAAGCTGGAATTAATCAGAAGTCAGTAGTTCTTCAATTAATTAACATACCTTACATGGATGTAACTGAGACCACAAAACTCAGCCCAAACTTACTCCAGAGTACATTCTTGTTCACGTACATAAAAAAATAATTAAATTTGGATATATGGATAAAATATCAGAAAAACAGATGTCCAAAACTGCACCCAAATGAGCTAAAGTAAATTGCTGAATTCTTGTGCTCAGTAATCAGCGCTAACTTTCCACATAAAAGTTTAAGTGATAACTCTGTTCAGTTGAGCCAAAAGGGAAAAAAAAGGAAGTGGTCCCAATGCTGTCCTTTCAAAAAAAAAAGTCTTTGGGGTAAACTTAAGCATGATAGACCCAGATCCAACATTGTACTGGAACAAATATGGTCAATTTGTAGGCATCAGGCATAAGTGCTCTGGTTCACAACAGGGAACATGATGCTGAGTCTTGTTGGCCTTAGATTCATGGTGGTACCCTCTTGTATACAGAGCATAAAGCTTGAAAAGTAACATTCAGCAGTACAAGGGATTAGTTCATTGAAAATAAGGCTCAAAGATGTGGGAGCTACTCATACTTTTTCTTCTCTGAGACACACAAATATGACTTCAGATTGCATCTACAACAATTAACTTGCAACCATTCCCTAGAACAGTGTTTCCCAACCTTGGCAACTTGAATATATTTGGACTTCAACTCCCAGAATTCCCCAGCCAATGGATGCTGGCTGGGGAATTCTGGAAGTTGAAGTCCAAATATATTCAAGTTGCCAAGGTTGGGAAACACTGCCCTAGAAAACTACCAAGAGGGCAAATTTTGATTTGAATTACCTTAAGAAGCTGAGTATAATCATCTGGAAAAGAATTTGTTTTCCATAACAATCACCTCGCTTACCCAACTGTCAAGGCCACTTCATTCCTGACACCAGAAGCAAGCATTTATTAACTTTAGCCTAAATTTAGAGAATAATATTCCCTTCATAATCTGAAATTAACACTATCTCCACAACAGTCTATAGTTATCTGTTGTTATTAGATCTGTACTCTGCTTTTCTGTTCAAAGTGACATACATAATACAGTGATCCCCCGATTATCGCGAGGGTTCCGTTCCAAGACCCCTCGCGATAATCGATTTTTCGGGATGTAGTGGTGTGGAAGTAAAAACACCATCTGCGTATGCGCGCCCCTTTTTCCATGGCCGCGCATGCGCAGATGGTGTTTTTACTTCCGCACCTGGGAAGACCCAGCAGCTGAGGAGCCGCCTGCCTGCCCGCTTGTCTGCCGCTTTTCAGCTTGTCCGCCACTTGTCCGCTTGTCCGGCTGCCGCTTGTCCGCTGCTTTTCCGCTTGTCCGGCCGCCGCTTTTCTTGTCCGGCCGCCGCTTGTCCGCCGCTTGTCCGGCCGCCGCTTGTCCGCCGCTCTGGGAGTTGAAGACCCAGGGAAGGTTCCTTCGGCCGCCCACCAGCTGATCTGCTCGGCAGCGCAGTAGCAGCGAGGAGCCGAAGATGGGGTTTCCCCGTTGCCCACGCAAAGGGGAAACCCCATCTTCGGCTCCTCGCTGCTACTGCGCTGCCGAGCAGATCAGCTGGTGGGCAGCCGAAGGAACCTTCCCTGGGTGCCGCCCGCCGCTCGAGAGCAAGAGGGGGAGAGATAGAGAAAGAGAGAGAAGGAAAGAGATGAGAGAGGGAGGAAGAGAGTGTGAGAGAGGAAGAAGCAAGATAGAGAAAGAGAGAGAGAAAGAAAGATGAGAAAGGAAGGGAGTGACGTCATCGGGTGGAAAAATCGCGATATAGCGTTTCGCAAAGATCGAGATCGCGAAACTCGGGGGATCACTGTATTCCCAAACTCCTATGGGGTAGGGTGATGTTAGCCAACATAGAATGACTGATCAAAGTCACCCAGCCAGCTTTTGTGCCTAAGGGAGGATTAGAACTCATAATCTCCTGGTTTCTAGTCCAGCTATTTCACCAAACTAGCTCTCTGTTAGATGCTTACTATGGTATTACCAAATAAAACCTGAAGAGACTTTTACATATGTAAATGGGACAATTATTGCTTCTTGACTTAAAAAAACAAATGGTAGCAACTATCTTTTGTATAATACAAAGGAAAAGTAAACAAAGTTGGAGTTCCATGAGTTTCGGGTCCTCTCTTTATTAAGCTACAATTACAAGTTACCTAATGCAATTTGTAAAGCACTTTCACATACAAAACTAATAAGCACCTTTTAACACTGACCTCTAAATAATCCTGCCAAACCAGAACAACCAGATTATTCAATATTGTATTTTACACAGACTTCTTCAGTGAAAATTCCTTATTTTGTTACTCAATGTAAAACTCCTAGGAACCTCAGTTTAGATGTTTTATCACCATTTTTCTTTACTATATCTCATTCATTTTATTCTCCTTAGAAAATCTGAATTTAAATCCATGTTTTTCCTAATTAAAGCTCTATGGAGCTTTCAAGCCATTCTTTGTAAAATATTCTTCACAAACCATTAGTGGTTTAAGATTAGTGTTGGGCGAACCGAACTTGCGTAGTTCGGGTCCGTGCCGAACTTTGCGGGGTTCGGCATACCAAATCCAAACCCGGACTTTTCCAGAAGTCCATGTTCAGGTTCAGCATTCGCTCGAACACCGCAGTGGGTGGGAGGGGGAGGCGGGGAGGGCTCTGAGGCTCAAGCCGACGACTTGGCTTGGGGGGGGGGCAGGAGGGGCGACTCCAGACCAGGAACCTGACCTCCCCCCCCCAGCGCTTCGCCTCTCGCTGGGCCAGAGGGGTGGGGGAGGTAGGTTCTGCCGGCCAGCTATTCAGGATCCCGACTGGCAGCTTCAAGCAGGCGGTGGATGGGAGGGGGAGGCGCGGAGCTGCCGGCCGGGATCCTGAAGCGCTGGGGGGGGGGAGATGCCAGGCTCCATCAAGTGGGCGATGGCCAGGAGCCGCCGAAACAAGAGAGAACTAGGGGCAGGGATTTTCGGCGGCTCTTGGCCATCGCCTGTTTGATGGACACCCCCCTCCAGCGCTTCACTTCTGTTGGGCCAGAGGTGTTGGGGTTAGGGTTCGGCAAACCTACCCGAACTCCTACCTCAAGTTCATCCGAACCCGCCGAACCTGAACTTCAACGGGTTTGCCCAACACTATTTAAGATCAGTAAGTAACCACTATTTGCTGAGAATGGGTGGGTTCCTCTCAGTTTGGACCGGATTGCCCGTAACAGTAGTGACACACTGGTGAGGTCACGATGGCATCATGGATCCAATTCAGTCTTTGGGCACCACCATCTTTTTTTTAAAAAAAAAATCTGAACTTTTTACTGTTTGGAAGTTTTCCCTCTGCCACTTTTTGAAAAAGCACCCCCCCCCCCCCGTTTATACTTACCTTTATTCTTTCACCCAAAGCACAGCTGATCAGCTCCTCAGCTGTGTTTTGGCTATTATAGCTACTGAGCATGAGAGGAAACAGAATTGGATGAGGGGATGTGCGCACGGAACAAGCGCACGCAAAAATTCGCAATGTAAACTGGTGGAAAAGCTAAGTGGAACCCACCCCTGGCTGATAATAGAACAAAGATGAAGTCTGCATGATACTATTATTCTTAAGTACAGGATTTAAAGGTAACATCCATATAACAAGCTAAAATTGGAATAACAGAGCGTTGGAAGGGACCTTGAAAGTCTAACCTCCTGCTCAAGCAGGAAACCCTATACCACTTTAGACAAATGATTGTCCAATCTCTTCTTAAAAATCTCTAGTGTTGCAGCATATCAAAAAGCCTATTTTCAACTTTGATGTTCAATGGCAACAAAAATTTGAGAACTGAATGTAAAATATTAAAGCTTTTTTAAAATTATGCACATTACAGTCCAAAAAACAAAGTAAATGTAATCTTACAGTGTTTGAACAGTTGTAAAACAAGCTACTAATAGTTGAAACAATATTATGGATCTGCATAAAAACAAAAACATTAGTTGGTACTGAAATGGTTAATTAAATTGATGCAGAATGAAGAATTGCTCTGAATTCCAATTGCAACCTTGTTTTGGTTCTTAGATTTAGATAGATAGATTTTTATTGGCCAAGTGTGATTGGACACACAAGGAATTTGTCTTGGTGCATATGCTCTCAGCGTACATAAAATAAAATATACATTTGTCAAGAATCATGTGGTACATTGCTACATTTCTCCAAAGAACTCACTCCAAGATGAACAAGTTTAAACTCTTGCAATATTTTTTGAAAAATGTTATATAAGGCTAGAGTCTGTTAGTGTCAGTGGTGTTCTGTCATGTGCAGAAGTAATCATCACAGATGAAATACCACAATATTAGCTGACAAAAAAAATCAATTAAAAAAAATCAAAGCCAACAACCATATGCAATCATTTGTGAATTAGATTTACACCAAGTTTCTATGGTCTACCACATTATAGACATTTCTAATAAATGTAAAAGTTCCTAGTAACACTTTTGATGGAAATAAAAATCTTCACGTAGGCATCATTTTAATGGGTACTTTATTTTCTTTAATCTTTTCCTATTTTATCCAACTTCGGACTGTTTTCTTTTAAAAATAAAACAAACAACTTCTTACCTCGTAAAACTCCCAATCTATCAGAGAACAAAATGGGAAAATAACACTACAAACATTTCAATGAAACAATAAATGAGCATCTTTTTGGCCTGACTAGTTTAGGAAAAATGGTTTAACTTTCTCAAAATCCAACAAAAAAGCCATCAAAACTATAGGATATATTGCTGCTCAGTGTGGTCATATCTAAATATACTGATTCAAGGATCACATTGAATAAAATAGAGTCTGACTTCCAAATAAGTTAAGAATCGAATCAAGTTGTGAATGTTATTGTCTTAGCAGCATGCACAAACAGCCTTTTTAGAATCTATTTGCAAAACTCAACACTTTGTATTTCTAATTATTTTTTAATATTACCTTAAACTCCTCTAAACATTAAAGAACTTGCTATAGCCACACACATTACTCCAAAACACATATTAGTGAAATTGATCTTTAAGAAATATATTGAATTTCATAGAACTGAACAGGTAGAATTTTTTTTTATTCAAACCCAGTAATTTTCAGACAGCATCCTGCTATACCTTCCTATCTAGTCAAACTTTCCCTCATTCCTTAATAAAGATGCCATTAATGGCAGAAGTAAAACCATGCAGATTATGAAAACAAAGGGAGCCTTAAACACAAGTCTGGTCTACTTACAATGCTTCTTGTCAATGATTAGCCTCATTGTGAGTTACTAAAAGGAACAGTTAGCTCGAAGCAGGCAATCCAAGTCCGGGTGACTTTTCTTTTTTTTTACATCCCCAAAACTGACAAAGCGGATTTTTTAATATCAAGGCCGCATTTATACAACTCATCCACCCTGAGAAAAACCTCTCGCTTAAGCGCTCTGCACAGGGGAAAAAAGAGGGAGACCCGAGACCAGCCCACACCTTCCTAGCCTCCTCATTGGTCAAGGCCGGGACCAGCCTACGTGGGATCAGTGGGTGTGCACCCGGAGGAGGCGCCCCTATTGGCTGAGCCCGAGACGGTATTTAATGAACTGATGTTTGGGGCGGCTGAACAAGAAAGCAGCCCGATCTCAAAGTCAAGAAACGCCGGAGCCGCATCCTGGGGAGTTGAAAACGGGAAAAGCGTGATCAGATCCCGAACCCAGGAACCGCATCGCCGGCAAATATAAATACACTGCTCAAAAAAAAAAAAGGGGGGGGGGGACGACACTTAAACAACACAATGCAACTCCAAGTAAATCAAACTTCTGTGAACTCAAACTGTCCACTTAGGAAGCAACATTGATTGACAATCAATTTCACGTGCTGTTGTGCACATTCAACTTTGTACAGAACAAAGTATTCAATGAGAATATTTCATTCATTCAGATCTAGGATGTGTTTTCTGAGTGTTTTTTTTTTTTAGCAGTATATATGAGAGGTGGGTAGGTTGTTTTTTATTGCATCGAAGTAACATTCGCCTTTGCAGCGAGCACTGCAAATGAACTCTCGCCGCGCCTTGCCCTCGCCTGCCCCTTCCATCACGTGAATGCGCTTTGGAAACATTCCGACGGCACAGAGAGACAGTGAGCCAGTGCAAACCTTTCCCACCGGTCTCATTCACAGATTTTATGTTTCTCCACCATCCCCCTTTCCCCCTCTTTAACAGTCGCGCTACACCACGCCAACCCGAGACCGGTCGGGGAGATCCCGTGGAAGGAAAGTGCTTGCAGCGATGCGTCGGGGGGGCAAGGCTTGGCTTCCAAGGGCTCAAGGTTGACTCAGCCTTCCATTCTTTCTAAGGGGGGAAAAATGGGGACCCAGATTGTTGGGGGCGATAGACTTGACTCTCTGCAAAACCGTTTAGAGAGGGCTGTAAAAGCACTGCGAAGCGGTATATAAGTTTATATGCTGTTGCTATTTTTTTTCCTTTCTGCACGCGGGTTGCTTCCCAATGCCGTGCAAAGGCAACCCATCCGAATCGCACACCCCGCCCCTCAAACCAACCCAGCCTTCACTTACGCGGCCTGTTCTTTCTGCCCGAATCCATCCTCCGGCGCGCCCTGCTTTTTTTCGTCGGCGAGTCGTGGCCGGAGTGCGGCAGCTCCGGACGAAAATGCAGCGGGTGGGAAGCCTCGCCATGGCCGGCCGGAGGGTGGAAGCCGTTGTGCAGTGGCAGCCCGTTATGCAGCGAGCAGGTGGGGGAAGCCGCCGCCGCCGCCGCCGCTGAAGAGACGCCGGCTTGGCCTCGGAGTCTCTCCCCCATGGCGCCGGTAACAGCTGCAGCCGCCACTCCCGCGCGTCCTTTGTTTCGCCCTTCTCCCCGCGGCGAAGCAGGCAGAGGGCAGCGTCTTACGGCGCCCACCGTGCTGGCTTCTCCCCGCAGCGGCTGCCCAGCAGCCGGGTCGCCGCCTTCTCCGCCACCGCCTTCCCCGAGGCAGCGCCGAGCGCAGGCGTCCTGTCCACCGCAGGAGGAGGAGGAAGGAACGCCGGGCGAAGGATTGCTGGGAAAGCGGGGCGGGAGTAGCAGAGCCGCAGAGCGCTGGGCTCCTTCCCGAATTTGGGGCGGGTCACGTGACCCGACCTTCTTCCCTCGCGTTCGCCGGCGGGACTTGAATTTGCCCAGCCTGAGGAGAATTTGTGAGAAGGGAAGAAAAAAAGGAGCCGGGCTCTCGCAAACCGACGGACCCACAGGAGCTTCGGGGGACCCAACGCGGTTAAAGCTCCGTGTCTTTTCCCAAAGGTGCTTTTTTTCTCCCAGGAGGATTGCCTCGTGAAATAAAGCACCTTTTGGGACAATCATGACTTGGATGACTGGGAATCTCCACAGACTTTGAGCTATAGAATTTGGCGTGCAATTTGATACTTTGAGCTGTAGAATTTGACCTTTTGAATGGGATGGGAGCAGGAATGGATTTCCAGAGGAAAAAATTGCAGGTTACAGGAACCAGGAGTACTACCAGTGACCCTGAAGACAGAGAATCTCTAGATTTTTAGCTATCCAATATGGCAGTGTTTTTCAACCAGTGTGCCGCGGCACACTAGTGTGCCGTGAGACATGGTCAGGTGTGCCGCGAAGCTCAGAGAGAGAAAAAAAACAAGAGAGAGAGAGAGAAAGAAAGTAAGAGAGAAAGAAAGAGCAAGAGAGAGAGAAAGCAAGCAAGAGAGAGAGAGAAAGCAAGCAAGAGAGAGAGAGAAAGAAAGCAAGAGAGAAAGAAAGGGAGAGAAAAAGAAAGAACGAGAGAGAGAGAGAAAGAAAGCAAGCGAGAGAGAAAGAAAGCAAGAGAGAGAGCAAGAGAGCAAGAGAGAGAAAGAAAGAAAGAAAGAGAGAGAAAGAGAGGGAGGGAACGTGGGAGAGAGAAAGACAGGGAGGTAGGGAGGGAGAGAGAAAGAGCAAAAAAGAGGAAGGAAGAGAGAAAGAGGGATGGAGAGAGAGAAAAAACAGGAAGGGAGAGAAAGAGGGAGGGAGAGAGAAATAGAGCGAAAGGGAGGAAAAGAGAGAGAGAAAAATTTTTGTCCAAACTTTTTTTATCCGCTCCCCCCCCCCCCCCCACTCAATGTGCCCCAGGGTTTTGTAAATGTAAAAAATGTGCCGCGGCTCAAAAAAGGTTGAAAATCACTGCAATATGGGATGAAGACCTTTCCAATGGTTTAGAAGTATGAACGGATTTCCAAGAGGGAAAAATTGCAGACTACAGGAACCAGGAACACTACTTGGATGGCCTTGACACAGATAAACCTCCAAGTGCTTTAACGACCCTCTAAAACAGTGGTTCTCAATCTGGGGTTCAGAACCGCTTTGGGGGCCGAATGACCGTTTCATGCCTAACACCAGGGGAAAAGACAAATTTCCCATGGTGTTAAAGCTTCTATTCTGGCGCCTTGGAACATATTTTTACAATCCGACCAATCAAGTGTTTACACTGGGGCTGTCCCTCTGACCCTCTTACCAATCAGCTTAAAGCTCTGTTGAGAGAATTGGCGCTAGACTTATGGTTGGGGGTCACCACAACACGAGGAACTGTATTAAGGGGTCACGTCATTAGAGAGGTTCAGAACTACTGCTCTAAAAGGATGCAAAGAATATAAATCCTGTTCCCCACTACCCTGTCAGAACTGAAGAAGCTTCTTGGATGAGAATCTTCAAAAGAAAACAAAAAAGTCCAGTTGCTTCTTAAAAAAGGACCTTTGGGACAACTTTGTCCCAGATGACTGAGAATCTCTAGATTTTTAGCTATCAAATATGGGATGAACACATTCAAATGGTTTAGACATATGAACGGATATCCGGGGGAGGCGGGGGGTGGTGGCAGACTGCAGGAGCCAGGATCCTGAGGACACAAACTTCAAGAACCTGACCAGCTATCTGCAAGGAATAGAAAATCCTTCCATTCCTCACTATTCTGTCAGAGCTGAGGATGCTTCTTGGATGAGAAACAAAACCTCTTTAAGGAAAAAAAGTCTCATGAAAAAGCATGTTTGGGATAACCATGAGTGGATGACTGAGAATCTCTATGGGCTTTCTCAAAAGCTTACCAACTCCAAACAACTACCACTTTCTCAGTTTTCCACCTTTTTTCCAACCCCTTCCCTCTTCTTTCCTACAATTTGCAAATGGTTCCCATTCACTCTCTAAAATTAAAGGCATCTACAAACTTTCTTTGTACCGGTTATTGGTTTCTGCGCTTGGCATCCAGATACTCTTGATAGTATCTCCTCTTACACGCCCTTCTTAAATTCTCACTGATTTAACTACTGTTCCAGTTTTCTTGGCATACTCAGCTTTCATTCCCATATAACAAAAATAGAAACTTTCGGAATGGTCATTTTTGCTTCACTTGGCAAACATTTATTTCTCCCAACAAACTACAAATTATCTGATAACTATCAGCATTTAAACTTCTGGAAATGTCTTACAAAAATCCATCTAATCTATTCTAAGTAGCTATTTACATTCATCTGTAACCATTCTTTAAGGGGATGCAATGGCTCAGTGGCTAAGATGCTGAGCTTGTTGATCAGAAGGTCGGCACTTCAGCAGTTTAAATCTACACCGTGTAACGGAGTGAGCTCCCATTACTTGTCCCAATTTCTGCCAACCTAGCAGCTCGAAAGCAGGTAAAAAATGCAAAGTAGAAAAATAGGGAGCACTTTGGTGGGAAAGTAACAGTGGTCTATGTACCTTTGCCATTTAGTCATGCTGGCCACATGACCACAGAGATGTCTTTGGACAGCGCTGGCTCTTCAGCTTAGAAACAGAGATAAGCATTGCCCCTAGAGCCAGAAATGACTAGCACACAACCTTTAACTTAACCGTTCATTCCATTTTCTCTGTCTTGGTTTTTGCTGCATTAGGTCACCTGGGCCAACTTTTCTTGAAGGTAACTGAGATGTGGTAAGCTGTAAGCTTTGCAGGTGGTGATGGTCCAATATAAAGCATAGACCCACTGAATCTTGCTTATCTCTCTACTGTGGTTCTATCTTTCCCATTTTCCCACAGTGCACTCAAGACACATGATACATCAGGCTAAGAAATAATACACCTCTTATTGTTGGGAAGCTAGCAATAATATTGTTTTATTTTTTGTGACCAAGCCTATGGAAGACACATCATTACTATGATTCTTCTTGTACTTGACTGGTACATTCACTAATGTATTGGTTTAAAAAAAAAGGAGTTTTAGTATTTTTTTTCTAGTAAGACAAAAATAATTATGCATCAGTGGTTTTGTTTGTTCTGTGGCCATAATATATACACAATTTGCTGAATACGTCTAAAAATCTTTTCAGGAAATCAGTTCCAGTACAAGTTTTTACTAGTTCTTCTTCTTTTTGATGCATGTATTATTAAACTGCAAACACCAAAATCCACAAATAAGACTTCCATTTGCCAACTTTTTTAATAGTATCAGGTTTGTTGCTATTTTCTGCATGAAAATAAGGCAGTTAAAACATTTCACAACTGAAACATATGGTGTTGTTTGCAGATATATCAAAACTGATATAGCAATGAATAGAAAATTCATTGAATTTTAAATAGGGGAGAACCTATGTTATGTAGAAAGAAGGTTGGTAAGAAGTTATAACACTATGAAAACATTGCAGATTTCTTTATGAGGAAAATACCAGTGCACTGGGGACATATTTATGTATACAGTAATTAGTATATACAATAATTACCTGATGCATTTCAATAATTATCTGGTTATTAAAATATAGGGCTTTCTCCTGAACTTATAATTCCTGCTCAAGGAACGGGCAGCAATTGTAACTAGGAGAACCTTTGCTCAGCTTTGTGTTCAGCACATTTACACCCCTTCCTGGATCAGGAGCCATTCTCTTGGTCACACATATCCCGATCAACTCCTGCATCGACTCTTGCAATGAACTTTCTTGAACTATCTTGCCTTGCATGTAATGAGTCTCATATATTATATTACATTTCACCTTTTAAGTTGTACCTATGTGCATGAAATTTTGCACAATATTTTAATTTTTTGAGTTTCATCTGTACTGTATTTACCCCATAGCTATTTATCACAATCACAGGTCATTGCTTAGTACCTTTCCCTAATGATAAAATCTATGTACGTTCTATCCCAGATAATAAATCTAGGTTCATTTAGTATAAGAAGATCATAATCTTCATTTGATAGTAAAACAGAGATTATACACACACCATAGTAAACTGTCACCTATTAAATAGTCATGAGATAAGTATGTCCCATATATCATGCACTCTTCTTAGAGGAATCTGTAAGGATTGTAGCATCCCCATGTTGTTGGGATGTACATGATTTGTTTCGTATATAGTTACATGGCCAATGTGTTATTTGAGATGGTCTATATATTGGTACATATGTTTATATTAGGCAGAGCTCTAAGTGGGTAGACAGATGGGATGTTATTGCTAAGAATCTTATTTCTAAGAGTCTGTCATTGAGTCTGTCATTGGCACAGCAACCAAACAAGACAGAAACAGACTTCAACAAATAGTCAGGACTACAGAAAAAACAGTTGCAACCTGCCTGCCTTGCATTGAGGACCTGTATACTGCGTGAGTCAAGATCTTGGACATAAACTACTTCAGTCTCTG